>NW_026652296.1:24310915-24376231 GCF_009828535.3 Hylobates moloch
AGGGGCGCGCGCAGCCGGCTTGGCACGTGGCCCGGCGTGCGCAGCCGGGCTGGGGCGCAGGCGCGCGGGCCGCCGCGACCGGCCCACGCCCAGGCCGGCCGGCCCAGGAAAGGAGCGCGCGCCCACGTCGGCACGCGCATGCCCGAGCACGGGGGGGTCTCCGCCCCTCGAACCGCCTCGCCAAACCGGTTCCAGCTGGAACGCTACGCATGCTCTGTGCGGGAGGTGGACCTGAGTTCCCACCAGTTCACCTCAGCGACACCTCGCTGTAAGGGGGGAAACCGAGGCTCCGAGGAAGCTGTCTGAGGTGGCCCTCTCACCCCTGCATAGTCAGATTGGCCCCTCTGGTCCTGGCTGCTCTGCGTCCTAGGTGTATCTAGCTGTCCTCCACACTGCATCCTCCCTTTGCTTTGCTAACCCAGAGTCCTAGAGATTGGGTTCCAATCCCGGCTCCGCCTCTGGAGGCCTGTGTGATCTTGAACAACATCCGCATTCAACTTCCCTGAGCCTTCCATTCCTCCCCCGTAAAATAAAACAACAAGCACACCTACGATCTCATGGAGGGCAAAGTGACCAGCTCGAGCCGGGTTGGCAGTAGGTGGTGCCTTCACGCCTCCTCGCCTTCCCGGTTCCTGGCTTCTACCCTGCGAGTCCCCTCTCCTCACTGAATCCAGGTCCTGTCGCTGCCTCGTGGGCCTCATCTCTCCAGGCCGCACCTGTGGTAGGTCTGCCAGACGCAGACCCAACTCTTGTTCATGACCCGCCTTGCTGGGTGACCTAGGCAATACTTTCCTTTCTCGCATCTGTTTTCCAAAAAATGGAGAAAAGAATTTCTGACATATCAAAATATTTTGAGCACTGGCGAAGATGATAATGTTTCCAGTACCACTGTCATGGTTTTTGCATTAAGGTGTAAAAATAATAAACGGAACTGAGGGTTAGCCAACCATTTTGAATCCAGGCACTGTGCTAAGCACTTTGAAGGTCATCCTATCTCAGTCACTTATGCTACGCCTGTACTATTCACTGTAAGTTGGTTATTTTTATTTTTTGTAGCGACAAGGTCTCTCTCTCTTGCTCAGGCTGGTCTTGAACTCCTGGGCTCAAGCGATCCTCCCACCTCGGCATCCCAAAGTGTTGAGATTACAGGAGTGAGCCAAGGTTGATTTACTTAGGAAAAAAACAAGGTACATTTGTTATGGTCCCTGACGACCCAAGGCAGCACACACAGCATAGGATGAAATATTATTCCACTTCCACCCTCCCAAATTTAATAACACACTCCCTGTGTGATCTTGAACAAGTGCCTTTCCCCCTCTGGGATTCACCAGCCCTATCTGTTTCCTGGAGAGAAACTGGACCAAGGCAAGGTTTTTCAGACTGTGGACCATGATTGACACCCTGAATAGAGATCATTGGGGGCACTAACTGAAAAGCAGATTCTGGGCCGAGTGTAGTGGCTCACGCCTGTAATCCCAGCACTTTGGGAGGCCGAGGCGGGTGGATCACGAGGTCAGGAGTTCGAGACCAGCCTGGCCAACATGGTGTAAACCCCGTCTCTACTAAAAATACAAAAAATAGCCAGGCGTGGTGGTGCACGCCTATAGTCCCGACTATTTGGGAGGCCGAGGCAGGAGAATCACTTGAACCTGGGAGGCAGAGGTTGCAGTGAGCTGAGATCACGCCACTGCACTCCAGCCTGGGTGACAGAGCAAGACTGTTCAAAAAAAAAAAAAAAGAAAAAGAAAAGAAAACCAGATTCAGGCCAGGCATGGTGGCTCACACCTGTAATCGCAACACTTCGAGAGGCCGAGACGGGAGGATCACTTGAGCCCAGGAGTTTAAGACCAGCCTGGGCTGGGCGCTGTGGCTCACGTCTATAATCCCAGCACTTTGGGAGGCCAAGGCGGGAGGATCACCCGAGGTCAGGAGTTCAAGACCAGCCTGACCAATATGGAGAAACCCCGTCTCTACTAAAAATACAAAATTAGCTGGGCATGGAGGCACATGTCTGTAATCTTAGCTACTTGAGAGGCTGAGGCAGGTGAATCACTTGAACCTGGGAGGCGGAGGTTGCAGTGAGCCAAGATTGTGCCTTTGCACTCCAGCCTGGGCAGCAAGAGCAAAACGCCATCTCAAAAAAAAAAAAAACAATTAATTAATTAAAAAAAGACCAGCCTGGGCAACATAGGGAGACCCTGTCTCTAGAAAAATTTAAAAATTAGCTAGGTGTGGTGGCATGTGCCTGTGGTTCCTCAGCTACTCAGGAAGCTGAGGTGGGAGGATTGCTTGGGCCCAGGAGGTCAAAGCTGCAGTGAGCTGTGATCCTGCCACAGCACTCCAATTTGGGTGACAGAGTGAGACACTGTCTCAAAAATAAAAAAAGAACAAAAAAGAAAAGCAGATTCCTGGGACAGAACTCAGGCAGCGTCAAACAGTGTTTGTATTTTACCAAATTTGAGACGCTTGGGCTAGGAGATTTGAACAGTCCTTTCTGATGGTGATGTTTTAGGGTCCCAGAAGATATTTATGGAACATCTACTGTACTCCAGTACTGGGTCCTTCCCCTAAGAGCTCCCCAGTCTGGCTGGAATCCCTACAAGGCAGAGTTGGCTGGACCACAGCGTGAGATGGGGCACAGACAGGACTCATATGCTCCCCCTCCCTAAATCCCCAGCCTGGACCCCAAGGTTCCCCGTCTGGGAGGTGAAGATGCTCCTCTCCCAACTTCCCAGATAGTCACTGTCCTGTGCCAGAACTGGCAGTTAGAGGAGTGGGGGCTGTCCCCACGTGACCTGGCTGTGTAACCATTCCTTCTCATCACCCCTTAGCTGTTCTCCTTCACTCTCACCCACATCCAATCCACCAAAGAATCCTGTTAACTCCACTTTCAGAGCCCTCCCAGGATCCAGTGAGTTGTCACCACCTCCTTCACTGCCACCCTGCCTAAGCCACCATCATCACCCTAGTATTCCCATATCACCCACTTCTTGCCCCTCAAACATGGCTCCATGCAGCCCCTTGAGTAGTCTTTTTTTCTTTTTCTTTTCTTTTTTTTTATTTTGAGACGGAGTCTCGTTCTGTTGCCAGGCTGGAGTGCAGTGGCGCAATCTCAGCTCACTGCAACCTCCGCCTCCCGGGCTCAAGCGATTCTCATGCCTCGGCCTACCAAAGTGCTGGGATTACAGGCGTGAGCCACCGCGCCCAGTCTGAGTGTTTCTTTTAAGATGCACACCAGGTCATGTCACTCTTGTGTTCCAATGCCCCAGTAGTTCCCCGTCTTACTCAGAGCCAAAAGACAAAGTTGTTTCCACAGTCGGTGGCCAGACCCAACTCTCCCCTCCCTGTCCTCGAACCTCACCTCTCACCATGGCTCTCTCCTCAGTGCTCTGCCCCCCACCAGCCTGTCAGGCACCTCCTGCCTCGGGGCCTTTGTACCACTCACCCCCTGCCTGGAGTGCTTCCCAGCGCTGCTTATTCCCACACTTCCTTCAAGTCTTCACTCAATCCAGGTGCGGTGGCTCAGTCCTGTAATCCCAGCACTTTGGGATGTGGGGTGGATAGCTTGAGGTCAGGAGTTCGAGACCACCCTGGCCAACATGGTGAAATCCTGTCTTTACTAAAAATACAAAAATTAGCTGGGTGTGTCTGTAATCCCAGCACTTTGGGAGGCCGAGGTGTGTGGATCACGAGGTCAGGAGATCGGGACCATCCTGGCTACCACAGTGAAACCCCATCTCTACTAAAAATACAGAAATTGGTCGGGCGTGGTGGCTCATGCCTGTAATCCCAGTACTTTGGGAGGCCAAGGCAGGCAGATCACCTGAGGTCAGGAGTTCAAGACCAGCCTTGCCAACATAGTGAAACCCCATCTCTACTAAAAATACAAAAATTAGCCAGGCGTGGTGGCAGGTGCCTATAATCCCAACTACTCAGGAGGCTGAAGCAGGAGAATCGCTTGAACCAGAACCAGGGAGGCGGACGTTGCAGCCATTGCACTCCAGCCTGGGGGACAAGAGTGAGACTTGTCCCAAAAAAAAAAAAAAAAAAAAATTAGCCGGGCGTGGTGGTGAGCGCCTATAGTCCCAGCTACTCGGGAGGCTGAGGCAGGAGAATGGCATGAACCCGGGACGCAGAGGTTGCAGTGAGCCAAGATCGCGCCACTGCATGCCAGCCTGGGCAACAGAGTGAGACTCCGTCTTAAAAAAAAAAAAAGTCTTCACTCAAAATCTCCCTCTCAATGAGCTGTACCCTAGCCACCCTGTTTATACCTTGGCACCCCTCCCTGCACTCTGCCACCACTCCCAGGACCCCTTACACTGTGCCAGCTACCAACAAACCACACACTTATTTATGTTTATTGTTTTATCTGCCCCTCCCCCTTCCAGTAGAATATAATCTCCATGAAGGCAAGGATTTCCATTTTGCTCACTGATGGTACCTACAACACAGCCTGGCCCAGAGCACTTGATCAATAAACATCTATCAGTGAAAGACGCCTGATTGCAAGGCTCAGGTGCTTAACCACCATGCCGTAGGGCCTCCAAGGTTCTATTTAAACACCTTCATCTCTCTTCCTTTGGGTTGACTTCTCTACCCCCTGAGGGGATACAGAATGCCCGTCTTGTCTCAAGAGTCTCAATCCTGGGATTGGAGGCCTGCCCACCAGTCCTTCAGTCCTGGTCACTATTTCCCCCGGAAGGCTGAGTGGATCTGCTAAAAACAGGACATGGAAGAGTGAGAATCCATATACTCAGCACACAGTAGGCACTCAATGAACCAGGCATGTCGTAGTCCAAGGCTTGGTGGACCCCAGACAGGAAGCCTGCCTCCTGCCCAGCGTCCTCTGTGGAGAGGCGCCTGTTTCAGCAGTAGGGAATTTTGGTTCCTCATTACTCATTCTGGGAAGGCCTCCTGGGTCCTCCCATTATTCTCTGACCCTATGGCCCCTGTCCTGACCTCACTGTCACTTACCTAGACCACTGCACCAACCTGTGAGTGGCCTTTCAGCCTCTAATCCATCCTGCCCATGTTGCTAGAGGACTTCCCCTGCAACTCCTGTAACATACCTTCATCACCCATGCTTGTACCGCTTTACCAGTACTGGGTGGCTCCCACGCACAGGGGACAATGAAGAACTCAGGGCTTTGAAGTCAGGCACACCTAGGTAGGAAACTGCTCCCTGACCTACTAGCTGGGTGACTTTGACCTTGATAGATAATCATCTTCTCTAGGCTGACATTTCTTTGAGAAATATCTGTAAATGTGTATGTGTGCGTGTCTGTGTGTGTGCACGTGCATGTTGGGATAAGTGGGTTAGATCAGGAATTGCAGATGTATGTAACTCTTCTGGCTACAGCAGACATCGTGAATCGATGGTGGCACCTTTCTTTGCTTAACCAAGTCTCAGAACTGAGCTCCAGGGATCAGAGATGACACATGGTTGAAGTCCATTTGCAATCTCTGGACATGATGGTCTTTGAGTTTCCTCTTAGCCCTGACACTGTGGAGACTAGATGGGTTGGGCTGACAAGAGCCTGCGGTGGAGTGAGGGGACAGGTGGGCCCAGGGTAGGGTTGGGGGACAGGGTTGACTGGAGGGTTGACTGTGTACTGCAATTTTATCAACCTCCCTTCCTGTATACAGAGTGTGTGTTGGGGCAGGGGGAGGTTAGGGGTAGGAGGGCAGTCAGAGAAGAAGCTGGGGGATGGAAGATGGGACAAAGAGGGGCAGGCATAGCAGCTGGTGACTGGATTGTCACAGATGGGAGGTACCTGTGGGTCCCCAAACCAAGGCCTCACAACACAGATAGAGACTTTGAGGCCCAGTGAAGGGCAGGTGCCCACTCAGAGTGACACAACTCAGGGTCCCCGAGCAAGGAGCAAGGGTGGTTCCCAGGCCTGGAGCCCATCCCAGCTCAGCCTAGAACCGCAAGCACTGTCAGGGAGTGAGCCCAAGTGTGTGTGCCTGTGTACTTGCACACACTCAGGTGCAGAGAATGCAGCTGGCAGGAGTGGGGGTACACCCCACAGCCCACCACCATGCCTACCCAGGCCCCTGGCTGTCATCACAGCCTCCCTGTGATTCAGAGGGAGTGGGAGAGACACAGAAAGGGAGGACGGGGAGGAGGGCCAGAAACTGAGAGGGAAGGAAGGCAGAGAGGGTGGGAGGGAGAAGCAGATAACTGAGGGAGACAGACAGAAGGCAAAGATGGTGGGGGGAGAAAGAGGGAGAGGAAGGGAGGGGAAGCTGGAAGAAAGAGGGAGACGGGCAGAGTAAGAGGAGGGAGGGAGGAGGAGGGAGGCTGTTCTCCTTTCTTCTTTTTCTCAGAGGCATAGAGAGAAGAGAGGCAGAGGGGGCAGGCTGGGGGCAGACTTGGCACCCCCAAGCCCCCTCCTAGATAGGTCCTTCGGCTGGGGAGGGGCACGCATCCACAGCGGCTGCTTCTCCCACCATCCCAGCTAGAGCTGACCCCGCCTGCCAGTCACCTGCCAGAGCTATTTCTGGAATGTGGAATCTGGGTCAGACAGGGGGAGGGAGAATGGGGACAGCAGTAGTGGCACTGGCAGTGGGGAATTGGCCAGGCCCACGTGGATGGGCGGGCAGGCAGGCAGCTCCTCGCCCTGCCCACGCCCTGCTTGAGAGGGGCTCTCACTGCCTCAATAACTGCCGCTCCTCTACATCTACGCACCAGCCTGCACAGGGCCTGAGTGCACAGATGCCTCTGTGAGAGGGACAGAGCTTTCATGCCCCTCAGCAACGTGGGGGCTCAGAACAGCCCTGGGGGTGGAGACAGAACCTGATTGCTCACTCCTTGGGGACAGATGCTGAGGAGTAAGGGGGCAGCCTTCTGAGCAGGGGTGACCCTGCAGGGAGATAGTGGCTAGATGTGCAGTGGTGAGGATGTGCCTGTGTGTGCTGGTGTTTGTGAAGGGAGTGATTTTGGGCAGGCTCACCATAAGTACAAGTTTTATACTGATCAAGGATGCTACATATCAGGGGGGAGCCATTCACCACATAGACATAATTTAATTACATAATTATTATGACAAGTTTCTGGCAAATAGAAGTAAAGGACCTTATTCTAATAAAAAGTGTGACATGACAATTTTTCAACAGATGGCAGTTAAATGTCTTAAGAAGTGCCCTTTCTTTCTTTCCTTTTTTTTTTTTTTTTTTTTTTTTTTTTGACAGAGTCTCACTCTTATCGCCAGTCTGGAGTGCAATGGCGCGATCCCAGCTCACTGCAACCTCCACTTCCTGGGTTCAAGTGATTCTTCTGCCTCGGCCTCCAGAATAGCTGGGATTATAGACGCCCGCTACCACGCCCAGCTAATTTTTGTATTTTTAGCAGAGACAGGGTTTCACCATGTTGGCCAGGCTGGTCTTGAACTCCTGACCTCAGGTGATTCACCCACCTCGGCCTCCCAAAGTGTTGGGATTACAGGTGTGATCCACCGTGCCCAGCCTCTTTTTTCTTTTTTTTAAAGACAGGGTCTCATTCTGTTACCCAGGCTGGAGTACAGTGGCATGATCATGGCTCACTGCAGCCCGACCTCCCAGGCTTAAGCAAATCCCACCTCAGCCTCCCAAATAGGTGCGACCATGATGCCCAGCTAATTTTTTTATTTTGTAGAGACAGGTTCTCACTATGTTGCCCAGGCTGATCTTGAACTCCTGGGCTCAAGGGATCCTCCCACCTTGGTCTCCCAAGGCATTGGGATTATAGGTATGAGCCACTGCACCCAGCCTCTGTTTCTTTTTAGACAGGGTTTTGCTCTGTCACCCAGGCTGAAGTGCAGTGGCTAACTAAAAAAAAATTTTTTGTAGAGATGGAGTCTATGTTGCTGAGGCTGGTCTTGAACTTCTGGCCTCAAGAGATCCTCCCTACAGTGCTGGGATTATAGCACCATGCTCAGCACTGTACCCGGCCTGAGCTTGTTCCTTTTGGCTGCATTTGTTAAAGACTTACAAGACAAAGGGGCCAGGCGTGGTGGCTCACGCCTGTAATCCCAGCACTTTGGGAGGCCAGGGCAGGCAAATCACTTGAGGTCAGGAGCTTGAGACCAGCCTGGCCAACATGGTGAAACTCCGTCTCTACTAAAAATACAAAAATTAGCCAGGCATGGTGGCGCATGCCTGCAGTCCCAGATACTTGGGAGGCTGAGGCAGGAGAATGGCTTGAACCTGGGAGGCAGAGGTTGCAGTGAGTCGAGATCGTGCCATTGCACTCCAGCCTGAGTGATAGAGGGAGACTCTGTCTCAAAAAAAAAAAAAAAAAAAAAGACTTAAGACTTACCCAAGAAAAAGGCCAAGTGCAGTGGCTCACGCCTGTAATCCCAGCACTTTGGGAGACTGAAGCGGGCAGATCACCTGAGGTCAGACGTTCAAGACCAGTGTAGCGAACATGATGAAACCCTACCTTTACTAAAAATTCGAAAGTTAGCTGGGTGTGGTGGCACATGCCTGTAATCCCATCTACTTGGGAGGCTAAGGCAGGAGAATGGCTTGAACTCAGGAAGTGGAGATTGCAGTGAGTCGAGATCCTGCACTTCAGCCTGGACAACAGAGCAAGACTCTGTCTAAAAAAAAAAAAAAAAAAGATTTACAAGAAAAGGAGGAACTCAAAAGAAATAGCTAGGCCAAGTGCCGTGGCTCACACCTGTAATCCCAGTACTTTAGAAGGCCAAGGTGGGAGGATCACTTGAGCCCAGGAGTTCAAAACCAGCCTGGTAGAACATAAGGAGACCCCATCTCTACAAGAAATTTAAAAATTAGTCAGGCATGGTACTGCATGACTCTGGTCCCAGCTACTCGGGAGGCTGAGGCAGGAGGATCGCTCGAGCCTGGGAGGTCGAGGCTATGGTGAGCTATGACCATGCCACTGCACCCATGCCTGGGTAACACACGGAGATCCTGTCTAAAAAAGCAAAAAATAGCCGATCTTCAAGGAGTGTTTAGAGGAAAGGGAAGGAGACCAGAACTTGCTTAGTTGGAAAATAAATTTGTCAACTCCAGCCCCTCCAGACAGTAAACCATTCTCAAATTAAGATGCAGCCTCGTTGGGCACGGCGGCTCATACCTGTAATTCCAGCACTTTGGGAGGCCGAGGCAGGCAGATCACCTGAGGTCAGGAGTTTGAGACCAACCTGACCAACATGAAGAAACCCTGTCTCTACTAAAAATACAAAATTAGCTGGGCATAGTGGTGCATGCCTGTAATCCCAGCTACTTGGGAGGCTGAGGCAGGAGAATCGCTTGAATCCAGGAGGTGGAGGTTGCGATGAACTGAGATCGCGCCATTGCACTCCAGCCTGGGCAACAAGAGCGAAACTCAAAAAAAAAAAAAAAAAAGGATACAGCCTCAGGGCAAAGATCAAACCAAGGTCATGGCCAGTTAAGATGCCGTATGTAGACAGGATCAAATCAAGGTGTGGTTATAATATCTCTTATTAACACTCTAAAAATAGTAGAGCCAGGCGTGGTGGCTCACACCTGTAATCCCAGCACTTTGTGAGGCCAAGGCGGGTGGATCACTTGAGGTCAGGAGTTTGACACTAGCCTGGCCAACATGGTGAAACCCTGTCTCTACTAAAAATACAAAAATTAGCCAGGCATGGTGGCACACGCCTGTAGTCCCAGCTACTTGGGAGGCTGAGGCATGAGAATCGCTTGAACCTGGGAGGTAGATGTTGCAGTGAGCCGAGATCGCGCCACTGCACTCCAGCCTGGGCAACAGAGAGTGAGACTCTGTCTCAATCAATCAATCAATCAATCAATCAATCAAGATACCTGGTAGCAGATGCTATTATCTGTTCAAAAGGGCCTACAGAAAGCTTAAGGGCATGGTCCCACAGAAGCCCAAAGTAGGCATCAAGTCAAGAGAGGCATGACTCAAAAAAAATTATGGGTATGGCTTTTGGCACTTGAAGTTACATGGAATCAAACACATAGAAAACTCATCAAATGTTTGAGGTAGGTGCATGGGTAAGATTGACCAGCTTAGGCTAAAGGGAGTAAGACCATTCAAGATGCAAAAGATATCTAGCTCCCTAACTTTCTTTAGGAAGGAAGCAAGCTAAGAAAGGTGTTCCACTCCCCAAGGCTATATTCTCCAAGTTCTCTTTAGAAGTGGCCACAATTGCTGGAGAAGGAAGGGCTTTCAGAGAGCAGAACCAAGAGCTGTGGAGAACAGTAGACTAGAAAATCAATCCCAGGGAGAGCTTGTACCTAATCAACAAATCTCAATGCATTCGCCCAACAGTTGCTCAGAAGGACTTCAGAATTGCCATGGATCAGTAAGTCTCTGAATCTCCACTTTCCCCTTTTCTGAACAGGAGTGTTAACTGCAGTTATCCTGTCCCTGTTTCACCAGTGTATGCTGTGTGGTTGGGGAGGGTTGGACTGTGGGATAGATAAGTAGTTTATTTAAAAAATTAAAAGTCAATTGTTTGACAGAAGCCACATCCAGACCTGACAGAGATCATAAGAGTCTGATCCAATCTCACGATTGGATCAGACTTTTGGGGGTCTTGGGAATAAACGTTTTCTACATGGGAAGGGCATGAGTAAATACAGCCAAGCCAGTGGATCATGGAACATAGAATTGTTGACCCTGATTTTTTTTTTTTTTGAGACGGAGTCTCACTTTTGTTGCCCAGGCTGGAGTGCAACGGTGCGATCTTGGCTCACTGCCACCTCCACCTCATGGGTTTAAGCGATTCTCCTGTCTCAGCCTCCAGAGTAGCTGGAATTATAGGCAGGCACCACCATGCCTGGCTAATTTTTGTATTTTCAACAGAGACGGGGTTTCGCCACGTTGGCCAGGCTGGTCTCAAACTCCTGGCCTCAAGTGATCCACCTGCCTTGGCCTCCCAAAGTGCTGGGATTAGAGGCGTGAGCCACCACGCCCACCCACACCCTGATTCTTTACCTCTCCCTGTGGCCACACCCTTTGCCATATGAATATAGTTTCCTACACAAAGGTGAGCAGGTACTTCTCCATCCCTTTTCTATGAGCTCAGTCATATGACTTATGTTAGCCAATAGGATGTTAGCAGGTGTGACATGAGCAGAGGCCTTGAAATGTGCTTGTTTGGTTAATTAGGCTTGCTCTTCTGTCTTCTGCCATTACCATAAGGAGAACATGCCCTGGCTAGACCATTGATCCCAGGAGGACCCTTTGGTCCCAGGAGGAGGATGAAAGACATGTGGAGCAGAACTGTCCCAGCTGGCAAACTTGGGAGCAAGAAATAAATGTGAATTGTTGTATTACACTGATTTTGTGGTTGTTCGTTATGTAGCATAATTGTAGCAAGAGCTGACCAATACAGGGACCCAGGCAGTATTGGGACATGTAGCCCATCCCCTATCTTTAGTCCATTCATGAGTGACTGGGGTTGGAAAAACTGGTGAGGGATGGTTTATCTGAAGAGAATTGCTAGGGGTGCTGTCTATCCCTCCAGGCCCACTTCATGCTTAGAGAACTTCGCATGGGTGTGAGGATATGGGGGATGTTATCCTTCACCCATGGCCCCTTTGGAACCGTAGCAGAGTGCCTGGGACAGCCTGGGAGAGCTCTTCTGGATTTGAAGGCCACAGAACCTGGGCCTCAGCTCCTGTTTGGAGACCTTGAAGGTGGAGAGGCTGGCAGGGCTACTGGTAACAGCAGGACTAGAAGGAAGGCTGTAGTGGACCAGTCTGTACTTTCAGAGGCTGTAGCAGACTAGTCTATACTTTCAGAGTCCCATAAGGCAAAGGCCCTTGTTTTCAAATACATTAAGTGGTCACCAAGAGGGAAAGTACGGCTGGAGTTGTCTTCAGAGGATTCTACCCAAGATGCCTGACTAGCAGGGCCAGGTGCCCTAGCAGAAAGAAGCTCAGTGGGGAGGAGGCAGACTGCCAGATGGAGAAGCTGACGGGGAATAAGAAACAGTGAGGTGAAGGAAGATTGCCCATGCTGGGAAAGACGGCACTGGGGACCCTGCAGGGTGGGAGAAAGAGCCAGCATGTGGCATCAGAGAGTCCCGATGCCAGATGACACCTCCCTGGCTACCATCCCTTCCCAAGTGGAGGAACTAGAAACAGACAGAGGTGAACAAGGAGCAGAGAAGACATTTATTTACATCAAACACCAGTTGAGCACTTGAACCAGTGCCTCTCTTCCTATGACAATCCAACCCCAATTGCTTTTTTTTTTTCTTTGAGACAAGGTCTTGCTCTGTCACCCAGGCTGGAGCGCAGTGGCTCAATCTTGGCTCATTGCAACCTCCACCTCCCGGGTTCAAGCGATTCTCATACCTCAGCCTCCCGAGTAGCTAGAACTACAGGTGCGCACCACCACACCCAGGTAATTTTTGTATGTTTAGTAGAGATGGGGTTTCACCATGTTGGTCAGGCTGGTCTTGAACTCCTGACCTCAAGTGATCTGCCCACCTTGGCTTCCCAAAGTGCTGGGATTACAGGCATGAGCCACCATGCCTGCCCCCCAATTGCTTTTGATTTTCAGGAAGCTCAGAGTCAAGTCTGAGAATCAATAATAACGGCTACCACTTACCAAGCTCCTACCACAAGCAAGTCCCTGCCTAAACATGTCCTATGCACAGTCTTGTTTCATCTCCCTAAGAGCTCCCTGGAGTCTGGCTTATGCCCTCAATTTATACATGGAGAAACGGAGGCTCAGGAAGGAGAACTAGATTGCCAGAGTAAGCTCAAACCTCTCTCTACTATTGATAAACAATAAATTGTGCTGTTTTTCCTTGGTTTTGATTTTCTATTATTATTATTTTGAGACAAGGTCTCGCTCTGTCTCCTAGGCTGAAGTGCAGTGGTGTGAACACAGCTCACTTCACCTTTGATCTCATGGGCTCAGATGACCCTCCTGCTTCAGCCTCCTGAGTAGCGAGGACCACAGGTGTATGCCAACCCGACCAGCAAATTTTTTATTTTTTTAGAGTCCGGGTTTCATCATGTTGCCCAGGCTGGTCTCCAACTCCTAGGCTCAAGTGATCTCTCTCGGCCTCCCAAAGTGTTGGGATTATAGGCGTGAGCCACTATGCCCACCTACTTTTCTATTATGTCTTTTTTTTGGTTGTTTTTGACCATCTTAATAATACTTAATAAGGTATACATGTGCCATGGTGGTTTGCTGCATCTATCAACCCATCATCTAGGTTTTAAACACCACATGCATTAGGTATTTGTCCTAATGCTCTCCCTCCCCTTGTCTCCCACCACCCCCCGATAGGCCCTGGTGTGTGATGTTCCCCTCTCTGTGTCCATGTGTTCTCATTGTTTACCTCCCACTTATGAGTGAGAACATGCAATTTTCTATTATTTCATGGCTTGCTCAGTTACACAGGGTCCCCTTTTTTCTCTGATCACATATGGGTTATCTTCAGATGATTTAGAACAAGAATCCAGGGCCAGGCATAGTGGCTCACGCCTATAATCCCAGCGCTTTGGGAGGCCACGATGAGCAGATCCCTTGAGGTCAGAAGTTCACGATCGGCCTGGCCAACATGGTAAAATCCCGTCTCTATTAAAAATACAAAAATTAGCCAGGCATGGTTGCACGTGCCTGTAATTCCAGCTACTTGGGAGGCTGAAGAACGATAATTGCTTGAACCTGGGAGGCAGAGGTTGCAGTTAGCCAAGATCTTGCCACTGCACTCCAGCCTGGGTACGGAGTGAGACTGTCTCAACAACAACAACAACAACAACAACAGAACACCCAAGAATCCAGAAGGTATTCCCTGATTGTGTATATGAGAGAAGCCTGCAAACACATCCCTTTGAGAAGGCTCAGTGCAGACCCCACCCTCACTGCAGGCTTCTCTGCAGGTTCCAACCTCCCCTACAGGTTTGCCTACCTGAACTAATTCCAAGAGGCAGGTCAAGCTTCAGTAAGCCCTGACTATAGCAGGTGGCTGCTCTAAGCCAAGGAGCAACCAAGTACCCCACAAGCTCCAGCCCCTCCAATGCCTCCCACACCCCCCAGGGGTGGCATCTGCCTCTGGGACCTCCATTTGAGCTCCAGTGGCCAATTGGCTGGAAGTTCAGCTCCAAGGCCTCCTGTTTTTGCTCCCAACCATCCCCCTGGTGTGGGCCAGCCCGAGACAGATTCCTCCCTGTATCCTCCCAGGCTGACCCACCACACATGGTCCTTAGGGTCCCCTTGAAAAGAAAAAAAACCCTTCCCTCATCACAGTACTCACTCGGAAGCGTGCGACTATTGCTGAGGCTGCCGGTACTGGGCGGTGGGGAGAGGGACTGCAGGGAGACACTGTCCTCCTCCTGCGAGCAGCCTGCCTGGATGGCACGCAGGTAGCTGTGGCTGCGGGAGCGGAAGTAGCTGGGCAGTGGCAAGTCAAGCGTCTCTGCCGCTGTGGACTCCGCCTCACTGCAGGCTGACTCGCAGGCCGCCTCATACTGGTCACTCAGCTCTGCCTCCCGTACCTGTCCAGGCAAAGGCAGGCATGAGGGCCTGGCTATCTTGCCCATCCTGGGGGGAGAGGTTCTTGGTGGTGGACTCAGGGCAGGGCTGGACAGTCTGTGGGGTCTGACCTCAGCCCACCCCCTTCCATCTCACTCAGGGTATGGGATGGGCAGATGGAGCCCTTAAGAAAGAAACAGCCCCACCTCTCTGGGCTTCAATTTTCCCATCTCTATAAGGAGGACAAAGTTGGAATATCTCAGGATATTAACTGTGATAAAAATCAGGGTCCACACTGATTAATAGATTTTAAGGTCACATCTGAATTTAGTATGAAAGAGGTCTATAATCAATTAACAATGTCTGTCCTGAATGTTGGAATGGGGGTGGTAGTAGGTATGCTGGATATTTACCATCCTATCGTCCAATCCCTTTATTTTACAAGGAAAGAAACCAAGGGTCAGTGAGGGGAAGACACTTGCCACGGGTACCCAGTGAGGAAGTGGCAGAACCAACACTCCAAATATGTATTTAAGGAAGATTAATCTAGCCCTGTTATACAGAATGGATGTTAGGAAAGGGGTCTGGAATGGAGGCAGAGGTCAGAGATGAAGCTGAAGCAATTGTCTGGTGGGAGAAGATAAAACTGGAGTGAGGGTAGTTGCAGTGAGGATTGATTAATGATGTCTGCCACGGACAGTATGGAAAATGGTGATGTGTATGCGATTTGCTTTCTTGCATCTAGTTCAACTTTGTGTAGATGGTTCCTAAGTATTTCTCCAGAAATGACTGTCTAGGACCCTGAAAATCTGAAGCCAACGGTGTGAGCATTGAGGGGCCTCACCATGCACATACTCTTTGAGGGTTCTGGAAGGGCTATCTGACCCATGTCTCAGGCCATGTTGGTACCTGAAGACCACAGAGGATAAGCTGGAGAGTCAGTTGGCCAAAGATGTGGACATCCTAGGGGTTGGCCTGGGCCAGAGGGGGAGGGGGCACAAGCTGACTGACCATGTGGAGGAAAAGGTTGATCTGGGCCTGGGGCCAGCTGTGTCCCACCCAGCTGTGTAACCTCAGGCCATCACTATCTTCTCTGGGTCAGTTTCTCCTCATCTACATGAAAAAGGTGCTCGTGTTCTCATCTGAGACTGCATCAGGTCAAACAACTAGATGGGTGTTCACCCAATTTAGAGGGTGGATGGAAAAGTCTAAATCTGTGCTTTTTTTATTTTTTTGAGATGGAATCTCGCTCTGTCTCCCAGGTTGGAGTGCAGTGGCGCGATCTCGGCTCACTGCAACCTCTGCCTCCCGGGTTCAAGTAATTCTTCTGCCTCAGCCTCCTAAGTAGCTGGGACTACAGGCGTGTGGCACCATGCCCGGCTAATTTTTGTATTTTTAGTAGAGACGGGGTTTCACCATATTGGCCAGGCTGGTCTCAAACTCCTGACCTCGTGATCTGCCCGCCTCGGCCTCCCAAAGTGCTGGGATTACAGGCATGAGCCACTGCACCTGGCCAAATCTGTGCATTTCAATATGGCAGCCACGAGCCATATATGGCTATTTAGGTTTAAATTAATTAAAATTCAGCCTGGGCAACATAGTGGGACCCCCAGCTCTAAAAAATAAATTAAAAATACAAAAATTAGCCAGGTGTGGTAGCATGCACCTCAAATCCCAGTTACTTGAGCCCAGGAGTTCGAGGCTGCAGTGAACTATGATTGTGACACTGCACTCCAGCCTGCGGGACAAAGCAAGACCCTGTCTCTAAAAAAATTAAAAAATAATAATAATTGATTAGGCCAGCCGTGGTGGCTCATGCCTGTAATCCTAGCACTTTGGGAGGCCGAGGCGGGCAGATCACGAGGTCAGGAGTTTGAGACCAGCCTGGCCAATACGGTGAAACCCCGTCTCTACTAAAAATACAAAAATTAGCCGGGCGTGGTGCCACACGCCTGTAGTCCCAGCTACTCACGAGGCTGAGGCAGAAGAATTACTTGAACCCTAGAGGAGGAGGTTGCAGTGAGCCGAGACTGGGCAACTGCATTCCAGCCTGGGTGATAAAACGAGACTCTGTCTCAAAAAAATTTTTTCTTTGATTAAAATTAAATAAAGTTCCATAGTCACAGGAGCCACATTTGACTTGCTCAAGACCACAGGTAAGCCAGGCACAGTGGCTCACGCCTATAATCCCAGCTTTTTGGGGGGGCTCATGTGGGAGGATCACTTGTGTCCAGGAGTTTGAGACCAGCCTGGGCAACATAGCAAGACCCTGTCTCTAATAAAAAATTAGCCAGGCATGGTGGTGTGTGCCTGTAGTCCCAGCTACTCGGGAGGTTGAGGTGGGAGGATCACCTGAGCCTGGGAGGTCGAGGCTGCAGTGAGCCATGGTTGCACCACTGCACTCAGCCTGGGTGACAGAGTGAGACCCTATCTCAAAAATAAGTAAATAAATAAAGTCACATATAGCTAGTGGCTACCTTATTGGCCAGTGTGGATTATAGAACATTTCCATCATTACAGAAAGTTCTACTGTATAGTACTGATAAAATATAGGCCATGTGGCATACCCAAAATTCACTCAGAAGGAGTGTTAAAGAGATAGGTGTTTCTCCTCCAAAACTGCAGCCTGAAGTTATGAAGAGACCCTTGTGACTGCCAGGGGTATGAGGTCTTGCTTTGGGATCACACAGGAACCACATGGCTCTGGAACTAGACTGCCAGGGGTCCAACCCTTGGCCCATTGTTTCCTCACAACATGAACGTGGGCAAGTCACTTAATTGCTTTGTGTCTCAGGTTCCCCACCTATAAAATGGGGCTATAGTCCCCATTTCACAGGGCTGTGGTCAAGATGAAATGAGAGAATTCATATCACAGGCTTAGGATAGAGTCCAAGAGAGTATGCACCTAGTAACCTCTACCCACGAATACAGGTAGCTCTGTGGAGTCTGTCAGTGTTGGTTAAGATGCTCTTGAGCTGTCGGTGGGGAGGCCAGCTGGTCAGCGCTGCTGGTGTGTGTATGACTGAGGATTTACCGTGTAGGGGGCACTGTCCTGGGGGCTTTATATGTTAACGCATCACATCCTTACCACTCGCCTATTAAAGGTGGATGAGGAAGAGGTTGCTTGGCAAACTGTGGGCTCTTTAAACAACTTCTTGAATCATGTGTTCAGGAGGAACACACAACTCCTGTGACATGGGGGAGGGGACACATGGGGCATCCACGGCTGGAATCAGGAGCTGGAGGTCTGGTCCTAGTTTTGCCCCTGTGGGATGTATGGCCTTGCACAAGTCCCTTACCCACTCCTGGCTACAAAGTGGGGTTCATCTCAGAGTACCTTTCCTGCCCCTGGTTTTTGGTCTTTGGCCTGGGAGGGAGGAGAGGACCACTTCCAGGGGCAGGATAGGAGTGTCTGGGAGGTGGTGCCCTCAGGGCAGCCAGAAAGTGCCATGAGAAGCACAACTTCGCCAACCTGTGTGAAGTTGGAAAGTCTCCACACTCACTCCAACACCCCAACATCCTTAAATGTCCTCCTGGGGCTCCAGAAAGGAGAAAAGCCAAGGGATCTGGGGGCTGGGACCTGGAAGCTAATATCACCAGCCCCCAGCCCCTGACCTGTCCAACTCAAACAGCCTCCCCAAGCCTGACCCAGGCTTTGCGGGAGGAGAGAGGAGGGCAGGAGTCCTGGAGTTATTTCTTGCCCTATCCAGAGCACCTAGCTCATTCTTCCCCATTTTCAAAAGGAGGAAACTGAAGCACATAGAGGTGAAGCAATAAGGGCAGGGAGTGGAGGGTCAGAACACCAATGTGAGCCTCAACTCCATCCATTGGAAGTGGCTTTCCAGGTGATGGCTCTGCTTGTACCAGCCTGGGCTGGGTGCTGGGACCACTCAGAGGGCAGGCCTAAGACCCAGGCCTACACTCTGGGATTGGGGTAGCAGAGAAGGGCAAACATACTGACCTGCTGCTCATGGCCAAACAACTGGGGGATGAGGGAGGCCTGTCCAAAAATCTGCAGGAAAGAGAGGGTGAGGGTTATGGGAGGACCAGGGCTGGGGCTGGGGTGGGGGATTCAGGGTCAATTGCAAGGAAACTTGAAGCTGGCTGGTCTAACCTCCTCCCCAGACTGGCTGGGACCCAGCTGCTAGGAGGTCTTACTTGGCTTCTTCCAGGGATGGGAGGCTCACTCCTTCTGGGGCTGGGCATTACTGAGGACTTATAATCTGCTGTTTAAAAGTCCTTCTTGGCTGGACGCAGTGGCTCATGCCTGTAATCCCAGCACTTTGGGAGGCCGAGGCGGGTGGATCACCTGAGGTTGGGAGTTCGAGACCAGCCTGACCAATATGGAGAAACCCCATCTCTACTAAAAATACAAAATTAGCCGGGCATGGTGGCACATGCCTATAATTCCAGCTACTAGGGAGGCTGAGGCAGAAGAATCGCTTGAACCCGGGAGGCAGAGGTTGCGGTGAGCTGGGATCGCACCATTGCACTCCAGCCTGGGCAACAAGAGCGAAACTCTGTCTCAAAATAAATAAAATAAATAATAAATAAATAAATAAAAGTCCTTCTTTAGGTCTAGCCCCTGGGACCATGGATCCTCTGTCTGTTGCCTCTCATCTGGCAGGCAGCCCACCTGGAGATACAGATTAGGGATGGAGCCCAGAGCCTGCTCTTCCCCAGGCTAGAATATCTCTGACTTTGGGGCCAAATATGTGGCTTGGGTCACTCAAGCTTCTAGAGGTGAGGCTGTGAGGGGTCATAGGATCCTGGACTAGAAGAGAACTGGGACTGGGCAGCAGGTGGTGGGTGAGACCTGCTGCGGCCCCCAGCCTGGCTGATTCATAAGACTTTTTGTGTAGTTAAAGGGCAAAGGTGTCCTGGGTGCCAGGCCCAGGTGGGGGTGGAGATGGGATGTGTAGAGAGACAGAGAGACACAGAGAAAGACATGGAGATGGAGACACACTGGAGAGAATCAGAGAAAAGTGTGAACGAGGGGAGAGGGAACAGAGAGAGAAAGACGGAGACAGACACAGACAGGAAGACTGAGACGAGAAAATGTGGTGGGATGAGAGAGACAGGGAGGGATGCCGTCCATTCAGCAAACACCTACTGAGCATCTGCCCTGTGCCAGGCACTGTGCCAGGCACTGGGGACACTGCAGGGAACAAGACAGCAAGGCCTCCGCTTGCAGGAGATCCTAGTTTTTAGAGGGAGACAGCATTAAGTAAATAAGCAAATGATTCTAGTTCCAGGCAGTGATAAGGTAAGGGAACAGCAGGGTAAGGGGACAGCGCCTGGGAGGGCTACTTTAGACAGAGCGATCACAGGCAGCCTCTCTGAGGAAGTGACATTCGAGCCGAGACCTGAAACTCGAGGAGGAGCCAGCTGTGCAAAGATTTGAGAAGAGAGCTCCTGGAAGAGGAAACAGCAAATGCAGAGGGCCTGGAGCAGAATGACATGGCACACTTGTATATAAGGAGCAGAAAGAAGCCTGGCATGGCTGGAGCAGGGCAAGGGACAGGGTCCAACAGGGAGGCAGGGTCTAGGTCTTACAGGGCTTCGCAGGTCCAAGTAAGGACTCTGGCTTTCCCTCAGGGGGAGGTGGGAGCCAAGGGAGGGTCTGGAGCAGGGGTGTGGCTTTGACAGCTATCCCTCTGGCCACTGAGTATGGATTGGAGGACGGCTGTTCGGGTGTGACTTGGTGGAGTCTGGATGAGGGGGGCAGGGGCAGGAGCTCCCTGGGCTGGGGCACTCTACCCCTTCCCACGTCTGAGGGGCTGGGGAAGGAGCTTGGCTAGGCCAGGAATAATGGAGTTGTGAGGAGTCAGGGTCCCAAGCCTTCTAAACAGTCCTCTAGCCCTGGTCCTGGGCCTGCACACAGTGGCCTGTTCCTGCTGAGAGGAGGCTGGACCCACACCTGGCTGCCCCACTGCCTAACTGCTACTACCAGTAGGTGTCTGTCTTCTCGGGGGGCTCATCTCCCCATCCACACGATGGGGGGTGCCTTTCAGTCCTGGCTGTTTCTCCCTTTGCAAACCCTGAAGTGCTGAGTACATGGCAGGAGCTGAGGTCCAGGTCTGGGTTGAACAGCCCCAGATCTCTGCCCAATTTTGTCTTCTCCTAGCTGCATGATGACCTCATCTCTCTGAGCCTCAGTTGCCTCACCTATGAAATGGGGATATGGATAACAAGGCCACCTCTGGGGGTGGTTAAGTGCTCAAGGAGCTGATGTTTGAGTGGGTGGCATGCAAATTCAATGTGCAGCACAGCGTGCTCCTCACTGACACAGGCAGGGCTGGCTGCACCTAGGAGCACAACTGCCCCATGAGTAGGCGGGCACAGAGGTCTAAAGTGGAGCAGTCACTTGCTGGAGGTCACACAAGATGCTAATAATAACCAGAAAGGCAGCTACCCTCTGCTGAGCACACCGCCTTCACGATCCCACTTATTCCTCTCAACAGCCCCCAAATAGAAATGCCCACCCTCCTCTGCTAAATCAGGAAACCGAGGTTCAGGGAGGGGAGGTGACTATCCTGGGTTCATACTGTCAAGTGACAAAACTGGGACTCGAATCCAGGTCTCCAGTTCCCTATCCTCATGGTTCTGAACCCAATGAGAAGTGACAGGCGCCCCGCTGGCAGCCTGTGTTTACAGTGGTGGTGTGGGCTTCCTCCCTTGGGGTCCTGGGTCAGGCCCCGTAACTGTGCTCTCCAGCCACAGGACAGTCGGTGGGGCAGAGACACACACAGGAGGCTTCAGGAACAAGGACCAAATAGAAGCACAGTGCAGACATCTGGGGGCCACTCAGCATGGGCTGGGCCTGGGCGTGTGTCCTCCTCCCAGATGGGAATCAGTACCCAAGCCCCCTGACTCTCCAGCCTGCCTGCCACCCTCACCTGGCTGATGCAGCTGGAGTCGTTGAGGCTGTCGCTGACGGGGGTGTAGTCCTCTTCCCAGCTCGGACACTTGGAGGGCAGCAGCATGTCCACTGAATCCAGGCGGTCCAGACTCCTGGTGGGGAGTGGGGAGCAGACAGGGCTCAGCCCACCCATTGTTCACCCAGCTTTTGGAGGCCTTGACCATCTGTGATGCACAGGTGGTCCACACCTGTGATGCCCGCTGCAGCCGCAGGGTGGCAGCACCAGCTTGCATTAGACTGTTTAAAGTCCGAGGCAGGCCCTGCCCAATTCTACAGCCCCTTTCCTTCCTCCTTGCAAGTCTGGGACATTTCCAGAGGCCCGTCAGATGTGGGTCAAGTTCTACAGCCTAGGGCTCCCAAAGGGCATCAGCTCTGCTGCGATGTTCAAGTGGCTTCTATCAGGCCCCTAGACTCACCCCTCATCTCCATGGCCCCAGCCCTTCAATCTTTCTCCTGTCTACCTGACTCTGGGCATCCCACAGTCCTCATTCTGAGGATAAAATCCAAGCATCCAATAGCTCAGGCCCCTGATACAGAAGGGTTTGGATTGGAATCCAGCTTTCTCTGCTGGGTGACCCTGGGCAAGTCATTACCCCTTACTTAAGTTTCCTCATCTCTAAAATGGGGATGACACTACCTGCCTGCTGGGGCTGCAAGTGAGGATTCAGTGGTGCAGATTAAAGGATATCAGGTCAGGCACAGTGGCCAGCGGGCAACTGCTAACAGACAGCAGCTGTTACTATTATTGCTACTACTACTAGTGTTGTTATTATTGCTTCCCTTGAATTCTAGGCCTAAGCCCCAGGCTTCCTGCCTCTCCCACCTTAATGCCCACTGGTCACTCATAAGATTGTAGGATCTCAGTACTAGAAGGGATCTTAGAGATCCTCCAGCTCAGCCCCTTCACTTAAAGATGGGGAAACTGGGCCAGGCGTGGTGGCTCACACCTGTAATCCCAGCACTTTGGGAGGCTGAGGCGGGCAGCTCACCTGGGGTCAGGAGTTCAAGACCAGCCTGGCCAACATGGTGAACCCTCATCTCTACTAAAATGCAAAAATTAGCCAGACATGGTGGCGTGCGCCTGTAATCCTAGCTACTCGGGAGGCTGAGGCAGGAGAATTGCTTGAACCTGGGAGGTGGAGGTTGCAGTGAGCCAAGTTTGTGCCACCGCACTCCAGCCTGGGTGACAGAGCGAGACTCTGTCTCAAAAAAAAAAAAAAAAAAAAGATGGGGAAACTGAGAAACTGACCAGGCGTGGTGGCTCACACCTATAATCCCAGCACTTTGGGAGGCCACAGCAGAAGGGTCACTTGAGCTGAGGAGTTCAACACCACTCTGGGAAACATAGTGAGGCCCCATCTTTACAATATATACATATATATGTATATATATGTATATATTATTCAGACTGGGAAACTGAGGCCCAGAGGGAAAAAGACTGGCCAAGGTCATCCAGTGGCAGAGTGAAAAACAGAAGTCACTGCCAGCCTGGGCAGTGTGGGGGCTGATGAGCAAGGGGAGAGCAATATATACATATACATACATACATACATACATACATATATATATATATATATATATATATATTTTTTTTTTTTTTTTTTTGAGACAGTCTCACTCTGTCACCCAGGCTGGAGTGCAGTGGCACAATCTCAGCTCCCTGCAACCTCTGCCTCCTAGGTTCAAGTGATTCTCATACCTGAGCCTCCCTAGTAGCTGGGATTACAGGCATGCACCACCACAACCTGCTAATTTTTATACTTTTAGTAGAGATGTGGTTTCGCCATGTTGACTAGGCTGGTGTCAAACTCCTGACCTCAAGTGATCTGCCTGCCTTGGCCTCCCAAAGTGCAGGGATTACATGCGTGAGCCACTGCACCCGGCCACAAAAAAATTCTTTAAAAAAATTAGCTGGGCATGGTGGCCCATGCTGGTAGTCCCAGCTACTCGGGATGCTGAGGTGGGAGGATTGCTTGAGCACAGGAAGTCGACGAGGTTGCAGTGAGCCATGATTGCACTATTGCATTCCAACCTGGGCAACATAGCGAGACCCTGTTCCCCACTTCCCCCCCAAAAAGATGGGGAAACTAAGGTTCAGAGAAGGGCAGACCTGGGATTGTCTGGTAGTGTCCTGAATTCCAACCTGGTGGCCATTCTCCATCTTCTGCCCAGTCAGCTAGACTCCTGGCTGCTCCGAGAACACTGCCCTCTTCCTGCCTAGGTACCAGTGTCACCTGACCTGTTCTCTTCCCTCTGTCTCAGTCTTCCCAGGCCACCTCCTTCATGAAGCCTTGGCTCCTGTCCCCCCTAGTTGAAGATCTAGGGAGAAGCTTGTTCCCTCTAACTCCTCCAAGTCTTACAGCAACACGATGGGGCTGGCTGGTGAATTCTAGGTAGGCACTGGGACAGGGAAAGTCTGTCTATCACTCTTTGGCTTCTGGATTCACCTCCCTCCCCCATCTCGGAGCTCCCCACAGGGATCAGTTACAGGGGCAAGGGTACAGCGGGCTCTGCTAGGCAGTGCTGTTACAGGTGATGCACTCACTGAGGGCAGGTTCTCCTAACCTGAAGACCAAGATCCCGTGGGACAGTTCCCCTGTGGGAGTGGAACTTACCTGGGGATGTGGCTCCTGTGGGAGGGGTTTACCTGGACCTATCACCCGAGAGTGGCTTTCATTATCGGGGTTTACCAAAGGATGCGGCTCACCTGTGGTCAGGGCTGAACTGTGGGTGGGGCTCAAGGGGTGGTTCTCCAATTGGCGGGGCTCTTCGAGGTCAATTCATCAGAGTGCAGGGCCAACCTGAGGATCTCATGGAGGGAGCTAACCTGATGGCGGGTTCACTTAGGGGGCCTGGATCATTATAGTAGGGAGTTCACCTGGATCTGAAGCTGAGGGACAGGATTCATCTGTGGGCTGGGATCTCCGGGGGACAGCCGAATAGGAGGAAGGCGGGACTCCCGGGGTAGGGGCATACCTAAGAGGGGTTCACTTAGGGGACGAGGGTTGCGGGTGAGCCGGACTTGTACTTACTGAAAGAGGTTTTCCCCGGGAGGGCTCACAAGTGGGCGGGGCTCACCCGAAGGGGCGAGAAAAAGCCTCTGGGCGGGGCTTCCATGCGGGCAGGGCTTTTCTTTTTCTTTCTTTCTTTTTTTTTTTGAGACAGAGTCTCGCTCAGTCGCCCAGGCTGGAGTGCAGTGGCGCGATCTCGGCTCGCTGCAATCTCCGCCTCCCGGGTTCAAGTGATTCTCCTGTCTCAGCCTCCCGAGTAGCTGGGATTACAGGCGCCTGCCGCCAGCCCAGCTAATTTTTGTATTTTTAGTAGAGACGGGGTTTCCCCATGTCGGCCATTCTGGTCTTGAACTCCTGACCTCAAGTGATCCAGCCGCCTCGACCTCCCAAAGTGCTGGGATTACAGGCGTGAACCACCGCGCCAGGCAGGCCTTATTTTAATGAGGGGGGTTCTCTCAAGGGGCACGACTCATAAGTGGGTAGGGCTCAAAGGGGGCGTGGCTCACACGCAGGCGGGGCTTATTTTAATCGGGGGGGGGTCCTCCAAGGGAGCAAGACTCGTAGTGGGCGGGGCTTGCCTGTGGGCGGGACCGTAAGGGTGGAGCTGCGCGCCTACCTGCGGGGGTTGCTCTGCTCTCCCAGCGACTGCTGCGTGGCCCTCAGATAGCTCTGGCGCCGCGCCGCGGTCTTGGGTGAGGGCTTAGGGCTGCCGCCGGACTCGTCGCTGTCCTCGTCGCCCATGGCCTTGATGTAGCTGCCGCTGCGCATGCGCCGGCACGGGATCGGGCCCTCGGCCGCGGCATCCGTCTCACGTGGGGACAGCAGCGTGGTGCTCCACTCGCCGCCGCCGCCGGGCACCTGGGGATGGGGCACAGGACTCAGTGGGGCCACTGCAGAAAATAAGCAGATGGCGAGAACCCCCATCTCCGGGACCTGAAGCTCCCTAGTTCCCTGTAGAGTTCGGGCTCACGTGCTGGGTTTCCCGCCTTTGAAACCACGGGGCAGCAGAGCAGAGCCCTGGGCTGGGAGGAATACCCGGGTTCCAGAGCCACTCCAGCCTCGGATTTCTCCATGGATCCCAGGCTGGGTTTGCCCCAGAAGCAATGCCCTAGGCCCTGTGGTCACAGTGGCCTCCACTGCAGCCATCTCTACTTAGCCCCACAGTCCCTTCACTTGACTGTCTCAGGGGATGCTTATGATCTCACTGCACAGATGAGCACACCAGGCCTGAGGGACGCAAGGCACTTGCAGAAAGAGGTCCCAGACCAGGATCCGGAGCCTGAGCCTAGAGTGGGGGATCAGAGGACCCTGGCACATCAGCATGACGGGGGACGGGGTCCCAGAGCCAATGGATATTCTTTGTCCCACAGGTGGGGAAACTGAGATACAGAGAGCAGAGGTGCTTCCCCGGATCAGGTAGCCACATGGTGAGCTGGAAAAAGGGCTCAGTTTTCCCATCTGAACTTCAGGGACTCCGTCCATGGAACGGGGCTGTGATAGGGCAGGTGAGGTCACAGCTGTGGGGGCAGCCCTGGTCCCCCAGTCTCCAGTGGTTATGGTGGCAGTAACCAACCAAGGGGACCTTCCCTGTCCTTCTGAGGCCGGGCTCTGCTGGCTGCCCTAGAGCAGTGCACACAGGCTACATTCCTTGCCATTTCATTCACACTGTTATGGAAACACAGTGCATGGTCACTGCGTGATGAAAAATGCACACATCTCAGCACTCACACACAGCCTGTGCACAGAGTGAACATGCCTCATCCTGTACACATATCTCAAAATGTACAGAACAATCATATGCCCCATGCCCCTCAGTGAGTACCCCCAGTGTACCACACACCTCACCAAGGACACACACCAGCAGCCACTTTGTCACGGCAACCCCTCCACAAGTATGCAGCATATACACAGAGCACACTCACCTTCCCACTACCCTCCCTCTGGACATTCGCGCCAGCAACTACTGTGCTGTGGACACACATCTCAACGTGTATCCACCTTGCACTGTCCCCGCCTCCACATGCACACAGCGTACCCCTCACCAGGCTGCACATGTCACCACAGATGTCTAAGCCCACGCATTCAGTGTACACAGCATTCCCACTCTCTATCGAATACACATGCACACTGCCCAAGGGCCACTCCTACACAGGTACTGCACCCTTCTCCATGCCCTCCGTGTCACAGGCCCACTTTCCACAAAGGGAAGGTAATGTCCAGGACTCCCACTCCAGCCCCACCCAGCCTTTGCATAAACCCTCAGCAGACTGCCCAGCCTAGGGCCAGTGCATTCTGCCTACAAGCCACTTGCTAGTCCAGCCCCACTATCCCCACTGTCCCTTGGGAACGTGGCCTTGTACATCACTGCTCAGAAACTGTTGCTAAGCCACCCACTCACCTCCTGTCACCCAAGCAGGCAGCACAGACTCCAGGGCCCACAGGGCCACCCTCTCATGGTGTTTCTGCGGCATTGTTACATGATCAGACCCAACTATACCATTTTGAGAGGAAGCCCGGCCACACATCACCCTCCCTAATGCTTCTAAACCAAGGAAGCAGTTTCAGAACCACAAGAGCCCTAAATATATCAAATACTGCCTGGATTTCAGTTTCCTCCTATTGAAAAAGAAAATAGTCTCACTGTTTCTGGAATTTCATATAAGATGATAAGAAGTCAGCACTTTGTTAGACCCCAAAGATCATCTCGTTCAAAATGCATCTCATGGCTGGGCGCAGTGGCTGACGTCTGTAATCCCAGCACTTTGGCAGGCTGAGGCAGGTGCTCACCTGAGGTCAGGAATTCGAGACCAGCCTGGCCAACATGATAAAACCCCGTCTCTACTACAAATACAAAAATTGGTCAGGCGTGGTGGCTTGCACCTATAATCCCAGCTACTCGGGAGGCTGAGGTAGGAGAATCGCTGGAACCCAGGAGGTGGAGGTTGCAGTGAGCCAGGATGGCACCATTGCACTCCAGCCTGGGTGACAAGGGTGAAACTCCATCTCAAAAAAAAAAAAAAAAAAAGGCTGGGCACGGTGGCTCTGTCCTGTAACCCCTGCACTTTGGGAGGCTGAGGCAGACTGGAGGTTAGGAGTTCAAAACCACCCTGGCCAACATGATGAAATCCCTTCTCTATTAAACATACAAAAAATTAACCAGGCATGGTGGCAGGTGCCTGTAATCCCAGCTACTCAGGAGGCTGAGGCAGGAGAATTGCTTGAACCCGGGGGGCGGAGGTTGCAGTGAGCTAAGGTCGCGCCACTGCATTCCAGCCTGGGCAACAAGAGTGAAACTCTGTCTAAAAAACAAAATACTCGGCTGGGCGCGGTGGCTCACGCTTGTAATCCCAGCACTTCGGGAGGCCGAGGCGGGCGGATCACGAGGTCAGGAGATTGAGACCACGGTGAAACCCCGTCTCTACTAAAAATACAAAAAATTAACCGGGCGTGGTGGTGGGCACCTGTAGTCCCAGCTACTCGGAGAGGCTGAGGCAGGAGAATGGCGTGAACCTGGGAGGCGGAGCTTGCAGTGAGCCGAGATTGCGCCACTGCACTCCAGCCTAGGTGACAGAGCGAGACTCCGTCTCAAAAAAAACAAAAAAACGAAAAAACACACAAAATACTCATCAGAGTTCCCAAGGGCTGGCCAGGCCCGCGCTTACATTCCCCCTGAGATGAGGCACTCACTACCTACAGAAGCGGCTCCTTCCACCTAAAATCTGCTTCCTGTAATTTCCACCCATAGCCTGACTTTGCCCTGGGGAGCCATTCAGTTCATAGCCCCTTGCCCTACCCTTAAGAGCCACTTGGAAATGTGCAGCCACAGTGATGTCTCAGCCTTCTGCCACTTTCAAGCCATGTGGCCTTGGTGCACAGCAAGTGCCCGAATCTGTGTTAGCATTTGAAAGAAGAAGGCTATTCCCCCAAGCTGGGTTAGGACCCCCTGGATCCCTGCAGCTCTCGGTGCTGATCCCCATCACACTCTGCCGACACTGACACGACCGTCCATGTCTTTCCAAGTATTCTAATCTTTGGGACTGTGTCTTCTTTATTTCTGACTCTGTTCATTTAATTGTCCATCTGTCCATCTACCCCCCCGCCCCCGCTCACATTTCCTGAGCACTTCCTGCATGCCAGATCCTGTCCTGGGCCTTGGGGACACATGGCTGCATCAGATGTGATCCCTGTCCTCAAAGAGCTGTCAGTCTGATGGGGGTGGCAGGCAGAGGCTGGCAATTAGAATGCCATGCAATTGGTTCTGTGAGGGGGTTGGGATGGCACAGCTTCCAGATTTGTCTTCTAAAGGGCAGGAACATATTTTAGTCCCTGCTCAGGGCCGGGCTCAGAAAGGCCCTAATTAATCTCTATTGAGAGCATGACCAGCGGAAGGACTCTCTGATTAGCAGGTACCACTAGGCCACCCATTTTATAGCTGAGCCACAGAGGCCCAGAATGAAGTGACTTTCCAAGTGAATGTGTGGTACAGCTAGGCCTCAAAACTGGTGCCGTCCCCAGAGCCCTCACCCCACCCCGACCCTGGCAGAGACCCACCTGCAGGTAATGGTAGGCTAGACCCTGGTGGCAGGATTTGGACTTGAGCAGGCTCTTATCCAAGGTGGCCGAGGTCTTCTGGCAGACCTCGTGGGCATGGCTGAGGGTCAGAGTGGACCAGGAGCCCCGTTTGACGTAGTTGGTGTCAGTGCCCACCCCAAGGCTGGGGCAGGTGGCTGGGGGTGCGGGTGGGGGTGGTGGGGCGGTCAGCTCAGTAGTGTTGTTCTTGGTGGCTTTGAGCATGTGCCCACTGATGGTGTTGTAGGCGTGCATGAAGTAGCGTGGCTGGCTGCGTTCTGCCTGGCGGCCTAGTGTCATCAGCCCGGAGGCTGGGCCACTGCTGCGGAAGGCGCCGGCCTCGCCGTCCAAGTTGTCATCGGAGCTCCACCAGCCTGAGATGTTGGAGCGGCTGCGCCGTTTGGGCTCCCCAGCCTTGGCCCGCTCCTTGCTTTTGGCCCTCCGGCCCTTGCCGTCCTCCATGCCACCCTTCTTGCTGCCATTGCCACCGACCTTGCCCGCTGTGCCCTCCAGTGAGGGTGCCTTGGTGAAGAAAAGCCGCTGGACTGAGTGGACCAGGTGGCGGATGCGGCCAGGGCTCTCACCACGGGCCTTGGCCTCGCCACGGGGAAACTGGAGGGTACTGAAGCCATCACGGTGGATGGGCAGCTGCTTCTCAAACTGGTCCAGGAGGTTGGCGGGCAGCCGGTTGATCTTGGTGGCTTGGGCATGGCTGGGGAAGGGGCTCTCCTCTGGCACCTCGAAGTGGGAGTTGTAGTGGATGCGGGGAAAGGTGCTGCTGGGCGGGGGCAGCTGGTTGTTGAGGGGAAAGAGGCCATCCCCTGGCAGGGTGTTCTGCCCGGGGAAGCGGGCCTCGCGGGCGAAGGCCTCCGTGGGCGACAGCAGGTAGGGGTTGCGGTCGGTCCCTGCAAACAGGGGCTCGTGGGGTGGGTCTAGGCTGTCAGAGAGGTGGCGGGGGCGGCTGTCACCGAGGCCTTTCATGATCCCGGGCCGAGGGCAGGGGCCGTCACCCTAGCAGGGCGCCAGGGTCGCCTCTCCCGGGCGGCAGCTATCCTAGGGAGAGAAGACAGAAAGCGGTCAGCTGGTCAGCTGGATTGTGGGGGAGGGGTGCCGGGAAGGTCAGATCCAGATCGCAAGGCTGGGAGGATCTCTGAAGCCAGTCCTCAATGTTGTGGGCCTGAGGACAGGAGTACACACCGAGGCCCACGTACTCTGTGTATAAATAAAAGTTACAACTCAAGCTACCGACTATCAGACAAACACAACATCTTCCATTCTTCTAGCTTGAGGACAGTATCTTTAAAACAACCTGGAAAACCAGGCTCAGACTCAAAGTTCTAGGTCTCCTCTGAATTCCATGATGGAATACGGGTGGGGGGCTGCCCATCCTCCACTCTCTTTCCCTTTCTGACTCTGTCCCTCACCCCGAGGGGCCACATAGATGCAAATACCCCAGCCCACATCTCCTAGCTCTGTCCACAGGCCCCCAAACAGTCATCCCGGAACCCCAGGATGGCCCCTGTGGCAGGGTCCACCTCCCACGGGAGGACCTTGTGCTGGGCCTGGAGGCAGGCATGGGTCATTTGGGCAGGGAATCCCAGGGTACCCAGTATCCAGGGTGGTCTATGGGCGAATGCAGCCTGCTGGTGGGCGTGTCCCTAGGGCTCCTGAACTCTCCTTGCCTTATGGGGAAAAACATGGACTTTTAGAGGGCCAGAGAGATCTTTTTTTTTTTTTTTAGAGACAGAGTCTCACTCTGTTACCCAGGCTGGAGTGCAGTGGTGCGATCTTGGATCACTGCAACCTCCATCTCCCAGGTTCAAGTGATTCGCCTGCCTCAGCCTGCCAAGTAGCTGGGATTACAGGTGCGTGCCACCACACAAGGCTAATTTTTGTATTTTTAGTAGAGTCAGGGTTTCACCATGTTGGCCAGACTGGTCTCAAACTTCTGACCTCAAGTGATCTGCCCGCCTTGGCCTCCCAAAGTGCTGAGATTACAGGCGTGAGCCACCGTGCCTGGCCTTTTTTTTTTTTGCAACAAGGTCACAGACAGCTCACTGTAGCCTTGGCCTCCTGGGATCAAGCGATCCTCCAGCCTTGGTCTCCCGAAGTGCTGGGATTATAGCTGTGGGCCAATGTGCCTGGCTAGAGAGGGCTTCCAAAAAGCAGGACCCAGGGCAAGGGCCCATCTCATCCAGGTCTGAGGGCAGTACCGTCCAACTCTTTAACAGAGGAATTCGTATGTCAAATGTAAGCCCTCTGCAAAAATCTGCTCTGCCCTTCACCAAATGTCTACCAAGTGTGACTGCTGGGCAGGTGCTGAGGGCTTCAGACACCAAAGAGGCCAACAAGCCCATAGGCCCATCATTTCCAATTGAGATGAAGCAAAGATGGCCTGGAATAGAGCTCTCAGAGTCGATAACAGGGGCACATCCTCAGGACAAGGCAAGGGCTTACAAGAGGGTGGCATTTAGGTGCAGTTGCTGTGCCTCAGTTTCCCCGGCTGTAAAATGGGACCATCGTGGAAATACTAGTCCAAAACTTAGGTAAGTCCCTTCCCTTTTCTGTGCCTGGGCCTCAATCTTCCTGTCTGCCACGGAGCAGAGAGGTTGGCGAGGTTTCTAAGCCCCTGGCCCCCACTGGCCCTGTACGTGGGAGTCCCAAGACTTGGTCTGGCCTGAGCCTGGTGTGCTGAGGATTGGCAAAGAGTCAGTGTGGCTGGAGCAGAGCAAGTGAGGACAAGAGTTGTGGAGGGAGAGCTCTCGGAGGGGCTGGGTCAGGTCACAGCACAAAGGCTCTGGCTGACATCAAGCATGGAGGGCAGAACAATGGCCCCCAAATATGCCCATGACCTTGTCAACAGGAACTTGGCAGGTGTGGTTATTTTGCAAATGCGATTAAGGATCTTGAGATGGGGAGACTATCATGAATTATCTGGATGGGCTCAAGCTAATCACACAGTCCCTATAAGAAACAGGCATGGGCTGGGCATGGTGGCTCACACCTGTAATCCCAGCACTTTTGGAGGCCAAGGCAGGTGGATCACTTGAGATCAGGAGTTTGAGACCACCCAGGCCAACACAGTGAAACCCCATCTCTACCAAAAAAACAAAAAATTAGCTGGGTGTATGCTTGTAATGCCAGCTACTTGGGGGGCTGAGGCTGCTGGAGAATCACTTGAACCCAGGAGGCAGAGTTTGCAGTGAGCTGAGATCGTGCCACTGCACTCCAGCCTGGGTGACAGAGTAAGACTCTGTCTCAAAAAAAAAAAAGAAAGAAAAAAAGAAACAGGAATGGGCCAGGCATGGTGGCTCACACCTGTAATCCCAGCACTTTTGGAAGCCAAGGCGGGGCAGATCACTTGAGGTCAGGAGTTTGAGACCAGCCTGGCCAACATAGTGAAACCCCATCTCTACTAAAAATACAAAAATTACTGGGTGTGATGGCATGCGCCTGTAATCCCAGCTACTTGGGAGGCTAAGGCAGGAAAATCACTTGAACCTAGAGGTAGAGGTTGCAGGGAGCCGAGATTGTGCCATTGCACTCCAGCCTGGGCAACAGAGTGAGACTCTGTCTCAAAAATAAATACATAAATAAATAAATAAACAGGCAGGAAGGTCAGAGTCAGAGGAGATGTGCCAACAGAAGCAGAGATCAGAGTGATGTGGAGACATGAGCCAAGGAATGCAGGCAGCCTTCAGAAGCTGGCAGAGGTGGCTGGGCATGGTGGCTTACGCCTGTAATCCCAGCACTTTGGGAGGCCAAGGCAGGAGGATTGCTTGAGGCCAGGAGTTTGAGACCAGCCTGGGCAACAAAGTGGGACTGTGTCTCAAAAAAAGAGATCGATTCTCCCCTAGAGCCTCCAGAGAGAATGTAGCTCTGCAATCCGTTTTAGACTCTGACCTCTAGAACATCCTATGAGACAAAGTGCGCCAGTCTGGGAACCAGACAGCACAAAGCTACACGGAACCAGGCCTGGAACCCAGGTCTTCTTGACTCTTAACGCAGGCCCCACCCAGCCCACTGGCCCTGCTGAACTGGATGATGTGCAAAGAAAGGGGACAGTGTTGGGGCTGATCCACCAGCTGAGGGGCAGAGGGTGGGGAGGATGTGACAGTACCAGGTGAGGCCTCAGCAAAGAGTGGATGTCCATCTGGCCCAGCGTGGCCCAGCCTCTACCAACTTCTCCAACCTTGTTCCCATCTCTTGCTGTCCACCTGCCAGCCAAGCTCACACCCTTCAGGATTTCTTCATAGCTCTCACTGCTCTGGAAAACTCTCATGTGTTTACTTGTTTGCTAGTTTCTTGTCCATCTTCCCCTAGATCTGTGCTGTCCAATATGGTAGCCACTGGGCCACAGAGCACTTGACATGCAGCTAGTGAGACTGGGAAACTGAATTTTTAATTTTTTAAAAAGTTTAATTAAGGCCGGGCGCGGTGGCTCACGCTTGTAATCCCAGCACTTTGGGAGGCCAAGGCGGGCGGATCACGAGGTCAGGAGATCGAGACCACGGTGAAACCCCGTCTCTACTAAAAATACAAAAAATTAGCCGGGCGTGGTGGCGGGCGCCTGTAGTCCCAGCTACTCGGAGAGGCTGAGGCAGGAGAATGGCGTGAACCCGGGAGGCGGAGCTTGCAGTGAGCCGAGATTGCCCCACTGCACTCCAGCCTGGGCGACAGAGCGAGACTCCGTCTCAAAAAAAAAAAAAAAAAAAAAAGTTTAATTAATTTAATTTAAATAGCACATGTGGCAAGTGGCTACCAGGTTGGCAGTATAGTCCTAGAGGCTTAACCCTCCTCTTGGAAGGTGCCTCCCTCCCTCACCCCTGCTAAAGCTGGGTTCAGCACACTTTCTTATTCTAACACCTTTTCCACATTTTTGAGTTGGACGTTTAGTTCGTTTGTTTTCTGATGTCCTTATACTCTGATAAATGTGTCACAGAAAAGCTATGTATTTTCCCCTGAGTATCTATTAGCTGCATATCATGGATTGTATTTTTCCCTTTTTTATTTTTATTTTTTGACATGGAGTCTCGCTCTTGTCACCCAGGCTGGAGTGCAATGGGGTGGTCCTAGCTCACTGCAACCTCTGCCTCCTGGGTTCCAGCGATTCTCGTGCCTCAGCCTCCCTAGTAGCTGAGATTACAGGCATGCACCACCAAGCCTGGCTAATTTTTGTATTTTTAGTAGAGACAGGTTTTCACCATGTTGACCAGGCTGGTCTTGAACTCCTGACCTCCTGTGATCCACCCACCTTGGCCTCCCAAAATGCTGGGATTACAGGCCTGAGCCACCGTGCCCAGCCTTTTTTCCTTTTTTAAAAAAAACTGAGGAGAAATTAATGTAACATAAAATTAGTCATTTTAAAGTGTACAATTTAGTGACATTTAGTAAACTCACAATGCTGTGTAATCACTATCTCCATCTAGTTCTGAAATATTTCCTTCCTTCCTTCCTTCCTTCCTTCCTTCCTTCCTTCCTTCCCTCTTCTTTCTTTTGATGGACTCTCACTCTGTCACCCAGGTTGGAGTGCAATGGCGTGGTCTCAGCTCACTGCAACCTCTGCCTCCTGGGTTCAACCGATTCTTCCGCCTCAACCTCCCGAGTAGCTGGGACTACAGGCACATGCCACCACATCAGGCTAATTTTTGTATGTTTTAGTACAGATGGGGTTTCAGTATGTTGGCCAGGCTGGTCTCTAACTCCTGACTTCATGATCCGACTGCCTCAGCCTCCCAAAGTGTTGAGATTACAGGCATGAGCCATTGCATCCAGCCTCTTTCTTTCTTTTGAGACAGGGTCTCGCTCTGTTGCCCAGGCTGGAGTGCAGTGGTGTGATCATGGCTCACCGCAGCTTTGACCTCCTGGGCTCAAATGTCCTCCCACCTCAGCTTCTTGAGTATCTGAGACTATAGGTACATGCCCGGCTAATTAGAAAAAACATTTTTTTTTTTTTTTTTGGTACAGACGGGAGTCTCACTATGTTGCCCAGGCTGGTCTGGAACTCCTGGGCTCAAGCAATGCTCCTGCCTCAGCCTCCCACAGTATTGGGATTACAGGCATGAGCCACCACGCCCAGCCCTGAAACATTTTCATAACCCCAAAAGCAAACCGCATCCCCAATAAACAGTCATTCCCTATTTTCCCCTTTTCACAGCTTCTGACAACCGCAGTCCATAGATACTTTCTGTATCTATGAATTTTCCTATTTCCCGTAGGTTTTACTTTTATTGTAGTAAAATACATGTAACATAAAATTTGCCATTTTAACCATCTTTAAGCGTGCAATTCAGTGGCATTATGGACACTCACAATGTTGTGTAACCACCACTACGATCTATTTCCAAAACCATTCTATCACCCCAAACAGAACTCTGTACCCATTAAGCAAAAACTTCTTTTCTCCTCCTTCTCCCAGCCCCTGGTAATTTCTTTTATTTTCTTTTATTCATTTTTTTTTTTTTTGAGACAGAGTCTCAGAGTCTTGCTCTGTCACCCAGGCTGGAGTGCGGTGGTGCGATCTCGGCTCACTGCAACCTCTGCCTCCTGGGTTCAAGCGATTCTCGTGCCTCAGCCTCCCAAGTAGCTGGGATTAGAGGCGCATGCCACCATGCCCAGCTAATTTTTGTATTTTTAGTAGAGAATGGGTCTCACCATGTTGGCCAGGCTGGTCTTGAACTCTTGACTTCAAGTGAAATGCTTGCCTTGGCCTCCCAAAGTGCTGGGATTACAGACATGAGCCCTATGTCTGGCGGCCCCTAGTAATATTTAACCTACTTTCTGTCTCTCTGAATTTGCCTATGCTAGATATTCCCAATATGTGGAATCATATAACATTTGTTATTTTGTGTCTGACCTATTTCACTTGGCATAATGTTTGTTTTCTAAGTTCACCCCTGTTGTAGCATGTGTCAGAACTTCATTCCGTTTTATGGCTGCATCATATTCCATCGTGCATATATAGTACATTTTGTTTAATCCATTCATCTTTGGATGGACACTTGGGTTGTTTCTACCTTTTGGCTATTGTGAATAATATTGCTACAAACAATGGTGTCCAAGTATCTGTTTGAGTCTCTGTTTTCAATTCTTTTGGGTTAATATCCAAGTGGAATTGCTGGATCATATAGTAATTCTATGTTTAACTTTTGTTTTGTTTTGTTTTTGTTTTTGTTTTTGTTTTTGTTTTTGAGATGGAGTCTTGCTCTCGTCGCCCAGGCTGGAGTGCAATGGCACGATCTTGGCTCACTGCAATCTCCCCCTCCTGGGTTCAAGTGATCCTCCTGCCTCAGCAACCCAAGTAGCTGGGATTACAGGTGCCCGCCACTGCACCTGGCTATGTTTTGTATTTTTAGTAGAGACGGGGTTTCACCATTTGGCCAGGCTGTTCTTGAACTCTTCACCTCATGATCCACCCACCTCGGCCTCCCAAAGTGCTGGGATTACAGGCATGAGCCACCACATCCAGCCTCTACGTTCAACTTTTTGCGGAACCACCAAACTGTTTTCCATAGCAGCTGCACCATATGACGTTCCCACCAGCAATATACAGGGGTTCCAATTTTCCCAGATCTTGCCAGAACTTATTTCCTTTTTAAAAAAATTATAGTCATCCTAGTAGGTGTGAACTGGTATCTCACTGTGGCTTTGATTTGCATTTTCCTGATGACTAATGATGCTGAACATCTTTTCATGTGCTTATTGGCTATTTGTATATCTTCTTGGGAGAAATGTCTATTTAAGTCCTTTGCCCATTTTATAATTGGGTTGTTTGTCATTTTTGTTGTTGAGCTCTAGGAATTCTTTATGTATATTCTAGATATTGAACCCTTAGCAGATATATGGTTTGTAAATATTTTCTCCCATTCTGTCCCTGTGGGGTTTTGGTAGTATTTTTCTCCTCCTCCAGGACTGACCACTTACTCTTTCCTTCCTCATTAGCACTGATGGCTTCCCTTCCCCCCGGCATCCCCTGGCCTGTGAGCACCATAAAGAAAAGGAGTGTAAGGCCGGGCATGGTGGCTCACACCTGGATTACTTGAGGTCAAGAATTTGAGACCACCCTGACCAATATGGCAAAACCCCATCTCTACTAAAAATACAACAATTAGCCAGACGGGGTGGCTTGCGCCTGTAATCCCAGCCACTTGGGAGGCACAGGCAGGAGAATCACTTCAATCTGGGAGGCAGAGGTTGCAGTGAGCTGAGATTGTGCCACTGCACTCCAGCCTGAGTGACAGAGCAAGACTCTGTCTCAAAACAAACAAACAAACAAACAGGAGTCCATGTGCCCGTAACTTTCCTGAGAGCAGGGGCTGGTTCTCATCTGGGGGCAGAGGAATGAGAACGGCTCTGGAGATGGATGTGCAGCAGATGCTGTGATGGCCACCCAGGACCCCCTTGCACTGAGGCACTCACAACCCCAGCTGCCAAGAGCATTGGCTGCTGACAATTCACAGCCAAGTTCCCACTAGGAGCTGCTCTCAGCCAAAGGGAGATGCCTCACCCAAGATGCCAGACTTGGATTTCTAACTGCCTCCTTGACATCTTGCCCTGGAAGTCTGACAGGTCCAAGATACAGCACTCATTCTCCCACCCACCCTGACCTGCTCCACCTGCAGTCTGTCCTTACGCTCCTTCCCAGGGGCACCCTGCATCCAATAACTGGTCAATGTTTGGGTACCAAGGTGTGGCTCCCTTGCCCCAATTCAGAACAACCCTAAAGGGTCATCCCAGTTCCAGAGCTCCCCATGGGATTCGCTGAGGCCTCTGTTGTGCTGTATTGAGGTTCAGCTCTTCCCTCTGCCCAATCCTGTCCCCTTCACCTGTCACAGATGTTCCCAACTGATTTCCCTGGAAACTTCTGCGTGCAAACCTGAGTCTGTTTCCTGGGGAAGCTGACCTGAGATAGGACGGAACTGGATTCAACTCCTTCCCCTCCTCACTGCAGGACACTTGGTGATTCAGTCATTCCTCCTGAGCCTGTTTCCTCTTCTATAACATGGGGATAATGATCCTTTTTCGTGTTTTTTTTTTTTTTTGAGACAGAGTCTCATTCTGTCACTCAGGCTGGAGTGCAGCGGCACGATCTCGGCTCACTGCAACCTCCACCTCCCGGGTTCAAGCAATTCTCCCTGCCTCAGCCTCCCAAGTATCTGGGACCGCAGGCATGCGCCACCATGCCTGGCTAATTTTGTATTTTTAGTAGAGACAGTTTCCCCACGTTGGCCAGGCTGGTCTCGAACTCCTGACCTCAGATGATCCACCCGCCTCGGCCTCCCAAAGTGCTGGGATTACTGGCTATGGTCCTTTTAAAAATTATAATAAGGTTGAACTGTGATGTCATATAGAAAGCCTCTGGCATTTCGATGCCCAATCAGTATCAGTCACACTCTGTTCCCCTCCTCACCTCACTGTACTGTGCTTCTTGGGGACAGGCCAAAGCTTCCAGGTGAGGAATGCTGCACAGCATGGTGGAAACTGCATGTAGCTGGACCTATACTCAAATACTGTCTTTTTTTTTTTTTTGAGACAGAGTCTTGCTCTGTTACCCAGGCTGGAGTTCAGTGGTGTGATCTTGGCTCACTGTAACCTCTGCCCCTCGAGTTCAAGGAATTCTCCTGCCTCAGCCTCCTGAATAGCTGGGATTACAGGTGCCTGCCACCACGCCTGGCTAATTTTTGTACTTTTGGTAGAGACAGGGTTTCACCGTTGGCCAGGTCTCAAACTCCTGACCTCAAGTGATCCGCCCGCCTCAGCCTCCCAAAATGCTGGGATTACAGGCATGAGCCACTGCGCCTGGCCTCTTGAATTTAAATTCTAAACCTGCTATTTATTTGCTGTGACCTCAAACTGGTCCTTTCCCCCTTCTGTGCCTCAGTTTCCTCCTCTAGGCAATGGGGGGCTTGAATGAGGACGGTCTGAGCATCTGGTCACCCTGACTACTCTGAGCGCCCTTGGTCAGGGTTCCTGGCCCAGTGGGTGCCAGGCCCTCAGCCACCCAACACCTAGGGTGGCAGGATCCTCACCTTGGGGAGGTCTTAAAATAGGCAGGCCTTGCCCTTGCAGGGGGAAGCAGCTGGCTGCTTCGAGCTGCCTTTTTCAATGAGCTACACTTAGGCCCACCCGGGTGCCCATAATTACTGCTCATTAATGTAGCCTCATTGCCCTCATGGAAACGTGGAGGACCCAGCAAAGCTGCTGCCTCCCTGGGAACCTCTCTGCTCCATGGTGCCTCTGTGTCTGCAGCCGCCACCCCCACATGCCAGAGTGAGACCTCCCTGCCCTATCTCATCTCATCGTGGTGCCAGAGTGGGCCTGTGAGTATGGGAGAGCTAATTAGGGACAAAGCCTGGAACAGAACCTAGCATGGCTCTTCCTGACACAAAGCTCACCTGACTGCATCATTCCCTTAAGCCAGAACCTTCTGTGAATCCTTCTTCCCACCTCAGTCCAAACTGCTTGGTGTGGCAATCAAGACCCTCACTGATCTAACCATAAACTCTTTTCAGACATTACCAATCCCATTTCCTTTCTTGACGGCCCTTCCCTTTAACCAGCCTGGATCCCTTACAATTCCCCACTCATATCTTGCATATTTGTTACTACCAGAAAGCCTACTTCCGTCTAAGGTTGCATTAACAGCGGTAGAGCGTCTAAGTGAAGGGAGGGGTAGTCCTGCTCAATGCTGAGTTAGATGATGAAGGCTTAGAAATGAAGTGAGGTGGAATGGCCGAACATTCTGGGGGTGTACATAGCAGTCCATGGAGGACACATTCTCTGCTTTAGACCTCTGAAGGGATGATGTGTGGAAGGGGAAGGATGGGTTCTGTGGGGGCCTCCAGGGCCTTGCTGCTGCCTAGGGTGGGGTGAAGGTAGAGAGTTGCTGGCTGTGTTGTGCCATGGCTGTGTCTTTGGGCACCCTTCCCGTGCTCAACCCACATCTCTCATACCTGCTCCGGCTCTTGCTGGCTTCTCTTCTCTGACGTCTAAATGCTAGAGGACCCGGGTGCTCTCCGCCTTGCTTTAACACACCCTCTCCCCTGCTGATCTCATCCTGACGCGTGGCTTTAAACACCACCTATCTGACAACTCCTGAATTTACATCTTCCGCCCAATCTCTCTCTCAGACGCCAGACTCATATCTCTAACTGCCTCCTTGACATCTTGCCCTGGATGTCTGACAGGTCCAAGATAGAACACTGGATCTCTCACCCACCCCAACCTGCTCCGCCCACAGTCTGCCCCAATTCTACTCATGACAACATCATCCTCCTGCTTGTTCAGGTCAGAAACCGGGAAGTATCCTTGACTCCTCTTTTGCTACCCCAGCATCCCATTCAGCAGCACAAACTTTAAAAACAAGTCTCCCTTCCATGTCTCCCCGGAGTTCCTCCACTTTCCACCTCCACAGCCCTGCCCCAGGCCGAGTCCCCACTGTCTCTCACTCAGATGACTGCTGTTCAGATCCTTTCAAAGACTCCCATGGCCCTTGGACTAAAACCTATTCTCTCTTTTTTTTTTTTTTTCTTGAGACAGTCTCACTCTGTCGCCCAGACCAGAGTACAGTTGTGCTATCTTGGCTCACTGCAACCTCTGCTTTCCGGGTTCAAGCGATTCTCCTGCCTCAGCCTCCCAAATAACTGGGATTAAAGGCACACGTCACCACGCCCAGCCAATTTTTTTGTATTCTTAGCAGACACGGGGGTTCACCATGTTGGCCAGGCTGATCTCGAGCTTCTGACTTCAAGTGGTCTCCCTGCCTCAGCCTCCCAAAGTGCTGGGATTACAGGTGTGAGCCACCGCACCCAGCCCCTAGTCTTCTTTATTAGTATTATTTTTTGAAATAGGGTCTTGCTATATTTTTTGCCCAGGCTGGAGTGCAGTGGCATGTTCATAGCTCACTGCAGCCTTGACATCCTGGGCTCAAGAGATTCTCCGGTCTCAGCTTCCTGGGTAGCTGGGACTATAGCTGTGCACCACCAGGCATGGCTACTAATTTTTTTTTTTTCTTGAGATAGAGTTTTCGCTCTTGTTGCCCAAGCTGGAGTGCAATGGCACAATCTTGGCTCACTGCAACCTCCGCCTCCCAGGTTCAAGTGATTCTCCCGCCTCAGCCTCCAGGCCGTGCCACCACGCCTGGCTAATTTTGTATTTTTAGTAAAGACCGGGTTTCTCCATGTTGGTTTGGCTGGTCTTGAACTCCTGACCTCAGGTGATCCGCCTGCCTCGGCCTCCCAAAGTGCTAGGATTACAGGTGTGAGCCACCGCACCCAGCCTAATTTTTGTATTTTTTGTAGAGACAAGGTTTCCCCATGTTGCCCAGGCCAGTCCTGAACTCCTGGGGTCAGGTGAGCCGCCCACCTTGGCCTCTCAAAGTGTTGGGATTACAGGTGTGGGTCACTGCGCCTGGCCTAAAAACCAGTCTTCTTCTGGTTTTCCTGACCTCATTTCCTGCCTCTCTTCCCTTGGGTCTTCATTCTGTCCTTGGGACTTCATTCTGTCCTTGGGACATGGATGGTTTGCTCCTGCTTTTGCCCTGCCTGATTCAGCTGCCTGGAGTGCTCTTCCCTCCTGTGTCCACACAATGCCCCCTCACTTCATTCAGGACTTGGCTCACGGAGTACATCCACTGAGAGGCGATCCCTGACCATACTGTCCAAAGCAGCTCTTCGTCTGCCAGCCCCTCTCTGCTCTCAGATGTATGCCCGAAGCAGCCTGGGACAGCAAGGACAGACTGTGTCTCTGCCACTACTGTGTCACCAGCATCCAGCACAGGGCTTGGATATAGTAGGTGTTCATGAAGACTGTGTTGAATGAAAGAGTGGTAGAAGGCCTTGGAGATGCCAAGAAATGATGCAGAAAGTGAGGCAGCTACAGGGTAGTAAGTTTTCCACTCAAGCCAATCAGGCTAGTGGGGAGAGCTGTGTGTGATCCTTTATTGAGTGCTTATTGTATACCAGGTGCTTCACATATGTGAGCTCATTTAATCCTCACTACAACTCCTCCTGCTGGGAATGCTGCATCCACCATGGCAGCCGGCCTCCAAGATACACCCCAGTGGTCCCCACCTCCTGGAGTCCCATCCTTGTGTACACCCCTCTCCCTCAACATGTGCAGGGTTGACTGGTGTCACCAATAGGATATTGTGGAGATGACCGAGTGTGACCTCTGAGGCTAGGTCAGGAAAGACACTGCAGCTTCTGCTTTGCTCCCTTGGAGAAGTTAGCCGCCATGTTGTGAGGACACTCAAGTAGTCCTAAGGAGAGGGCCATGTGGAAGGAACTGAGGCCTCCTGCCAACAGCCAGCACTAACTTGCCAACCCTGTGGGTGAGCCACCTTGGAAGGGGATCCTGCAGCCCCAGTTAGGACTTCAGATGGCAGCAGCCCCAGCTGACAACTTGACTGCATCTCATGAAAGATCCTGAGCCATTACCTGATTCCTGACCCCTAGAAGCTCTGTGAGATGATACATATTTATTGCTGGAAACCATGGCCAAGTTTTGGGGTGATTTACTATGCAGAAATAGGTCACTGAGGGCCAAGTACAGTGGCTCACACCTATAATCCCAGCACTTTGGGCTGAGCAGGAAGATCACTTGAGGCCAGGAGTTCAAAACCAGCCTGGGCAACATAACGAGAACCCTATCTCTACAAAAAATAAAGCATGAGAAAATTAGCTGGGTGTGGTGGTACGCAGCTGTAGTCCCAGCTATTCAGGAGGCTGAGGTGAGTCTGGGAGGTCGAGACTACAGTGAGCCATGATTTTGCCACTACACTCCAGTCTAGGTGACAAGAGTGAGACCCTATCTCAAAAAAAAAAAAAGAAAGAAATAGGTCACGAATTCACCCATGTTAGAGGAGAAGCAGCAGCTCAATGGCTGAAGTCACCTCTCTAGGCCTCACATCCAGGAGGGGGTGGCGCTGGGTATGAATCTGAGGCTGATCCTTGAGCCCACATCCCATGGCCCTGCCCACCAGGCTGAGTTGAGATTCCGGGATTCTTTCCATCTAAGACAGCTCCGTAATCCTGATGCATTCAAGGTCTGAATTGTTTCCAGCCTAAGTCCGTGTCCATAGCAACTGTCTGAAAAGCATGACATTCAATCAACTAGTTGTTTGGTCAACAAGATAGCAGGCCATGGCTGCTGGGGACGTGTGACCGACACTGCTCCCACATCGGGTCCCTCCTCCATTTGAAGACAACCATGAGAAGTGAATTCCCAGGCCCATCCTGATAGTGAACTCTTAACACAGGGCCCAGGATGTGGATGCCACAGCTCCTCAGGGGCTGGGGGCTCGGTAGGTACAGGGCTGCTTACTTGGCCTCTCTGTGATCCCACCCCCACTGAAACCTGCCAGGCTTCAGCAGAGACTCTGTGGGTCACAGGGGCTACATACACAGCACTCATCTTTGTGTGGTAGACACCGAAAAGATAAGAAAACACAGACCTAAGAACTGAAGGCTCCCAGACTCTCAGAACAAAGGGACTACAGAGATGGAACCAAGGCTGTCCTTCAAAAACCCCAAATGGGCCGGGTGCGGTGGCTCACACCTGTAATCCCAGCACTTTGGGAGGCCGAGGTGGGTGAATCACTTGAGGTCAGGAATTCGAGACTAGCCTCGCCAACATGGTGAAACTCTGTCTCTACTAAAAATAAAAAATTAGCCAGGTGTGGCAGTGAGCGCCTGTAATCCCAGCTACTTGGGAGGCTGAGGCAGGAGAATTGCTGGAACCCGGGAGGCGGAGGTTACAGTGAGCCAAGATTGCGCCATTGCACTCCAGCCTGGGCGGCAAGAGCGAGACTCCATCTGAAACATACACACACACACACACACACACACACACACACAACCAAATGAGGCCAGGCGCGGTGGCTCACGCCTGTAATCCCAACACTTTGGGAGGCCGAGGTGGGTGGATCACCTGAGGTCAGGAGTTTGAGGCTAGCCTGGCCAACATGGTGAAACCCTGTCTCTAATAAAAATACAAAAATTAGCCGGGCATGGTGGTGAGCACCTGTAATCCCAGCTGCTCGGGAGGCTGAGGCAGGAGAATCGCTTGAACCTGGGAGGTGGAGGTTGCAGTGAGCTGAGATTGTGCCATTGCACTCCAGCCTGGGCGACAAGAGCAAAATCCCATCTCAAACAACAACAACAACAACAAGAACAACAAAAACCAAAACAACCCACCAAACCTCAAATGGGATCACTTCACCCAGTACCCCTAAAATGCTTCCAGGTCTACCCTCAACCTCAGGCAGAACTCCAGTCTCAGGCTGGGCACGGAGGCTCACGCTTGTAATCCCAGCACTTTGGGAGGCCAAGGTGGGAGGATCACTTGAGTCCAGCAGTTTGAGACCTGTCTGGGCAGCATAGTGAGACCCTGTCTCTCCAAAACATTAAAAAAATTTGGCCAGGTGTAGTGGTGTACACCTGTAGTCCTAGTGACTTGGGAGGCTGTGATGGGAAGATTGCTTGAGACTGGGAAGTTGAGGCTGCAGTGAGCCGTGATTGCGCCACTATACTCCAGACTGGGCAACAGAGTGAGACCCTATCTCAGAAAAAAACAAAAACAAAAACAAAAAAACCTCAAACTCCAGTCTGCTCAGCCCGCCCCAGCCATGCCAGTCTCCTCCTTAGTTACTTCCCCAGCATTCCCAGCTCTTGCCTGCCATAGGGCCTTTACCAGTGCTGTTCCATCCACCTGTTCCACCCACCCGTCAACACTTCACATACTCGGCTGCTTCTATTGATTTAGATCCCTGATTAAACGTCACCTCCTCAGAGGCCTCCCCAGACCCCTGTGTCCAGAAGGCACCTCCCTCCCACTGCGCTCTCTCAGCACCCCTCCTGATTGTTTTCCAAACCTGTTTGGGGTCTCTCATTATCCTGCTTGTCTCCTCACATACTTGATTAGTGCCTCCCGTGCTCTGTGAGCTCCAAGAGGGGAGGGACCGCACCTGTTTCATTTTCAACTTTATCCCTGGTGCTAAGCATAGAGTTGGCACCTAGTAGGTGCACAATAAACACTTGTTCAATGAATGAGGTAGTCAGACAGAGCCTCAAAGGGAGGGGAGCTAGAGAGCTGCAGCTGCCTGATGGGAGAGAAGGGAGTTGATGGATAGGCCTCTCCACACCTCTTTTTTGCTTCTTCTCCATGTCTGAATCCCACACAGGCTGGGCTGGTGTTTCTGTTCCTGAGAACATTCCTAAAAACACTCTGTCCTTAGCCAAGTCTTTCCCTGCTTAATATCCTTAAAGCTCAGAGAAGACACACCCTGCTCCAAGAAATCTTCCCTGACCTTAAAAGTGGGGGGTAAGGCCTCCTCTGGGCTCCCCATGATGGGAGCTCCCACCTGAGGAGTCATAGATTAACCTAAGTGTCCCTCTGAGCCAGAAGAAATGACTCTGTACAGAGCTGGCCCTCTATACATGGTGGTGCATGGAGAGGGTGACAGATATCCTGGTTCGCTCGGGTTCCACCAACTGTCCCGGAGTCCCCGATGGTTAGTGCTGTTTCATTCTCAAAAATGTCATGGTTTAGGCTGGGCGCGTGGCTCACGCCTGTAATCCCAGCACTTTGGGAGGCCAAGGCAGGTGGGTCTCTTGAGGTCAGGAGTTCAAGACGAGCCTAGCCAACATGGTGAAACCCTGTCTATACTAAAAATACAAAAATTAGCCAGGTACAGCGGCATATGCCTGTAATCCCAGCTAGTTGGGAGGCTGAGGCAGGAGAATTGCTTGAACCCGGGAGGTGGAGGTTGTGGTGAGCCAAGATCATGCCACTGCACTCCAGCCTGGGTGACAAAGCGAGACTCCATCTCTGAATAAATAAGTAAATAAATAAGTCAGTCATGGCTTAGATAATGAATTATACGCTCATCCCAAGCATAAAGGACCATGGGGACATACAGCAAAGGAAGACAGGTCTGTGGCTGACATGAAGCACATGAGTCTGGTCTGAGCTTCTTCCCTGGACTCCCAAGCCAAGACCCCTTCAAACCTTGGGGAATCAGGTTCCCCCATCCTCACCTAGGAAAAGTCTGAGTTGAGGGGATGAGAAGGTGATCCTGATGATGATCATGGCTGGCCCCTCCCCTCCATCTCCAGGCCTCACCTGGGGACCACCACTTGAGATTCCAGGCTTCAGTGCCACTCCCTGTGCTGGCCTCAGGGGAGGTTGAGTACGAGCCCACTCCTGCAGATAGTGTATGTGTGCGTACGGCGTGGAGGCTGGGAATGTGGCTCTGGAGCCAGCCTTCTCGAGTTTGAATCCTGATGCTGACATTTACTTGCTGCGTGACCTTGAGCCACTTACTTAACCTCCCCGAGCCCCAGTGTCCTCAAAGAGTTGTTGGGAGAGATCAACGAGGTAACAGACAGATGGTTCTCAGCACAGAGGCTGGCATACAGCAAATACGCAAGTATTGCTGTTACTATCCCTAACAACGAGTCCCACCTACACAAGGAGGTCAGGGTGCTAGAGGAAGGATGGGTTCTAGAGCCAGACAGGGCTGGGCACTGTCTCTATTTAGCCATCTGGAAGTTCAGAGAGGGACTGAGATTTGGCCTAGTCACACAACATATTGGTGGCAGCTGCAGTTTGTACCCAGACCTCTGGACTCCTAGGCCAGTGCTCTCTGCAGGTTTTCGTTTGTTTTGTTTTTGTTTTTGTTTTGTTTTGTTTTCTTTTGAGATGGAGTCTCACTCTGTCACCCAGACTGGAGTGCAGTGGCACAACCTTGGCTCACTGCAACCTCCACCTCCAGGTTCAAGCGATTTTCATGCCTCGGCCTCCTGAGTAGCTGGGATTACAGGCATGTGCCATCACGCCTGGCTACTTTTTGTATTTTTAGTAGAGACGGGGTTTCACCATGTTGGCCAGGCTGGTCTCAAACTCCTGGCCTCAGGTGATCCACCTGCCTTGGCCTCTCAAAGTGCTGGGATTACAGGAATGAGCCACTACACCCAGCCCTCTCTGGAGGTTTTGAACCAACAAAGATTGGATGTGTTCTGGGCTGTGAGCTCTTTCTGCATGGCCCTCATCCCTCCTTGCATTCCCAGAGCACAACTCTCTAGACCTGCTCTATACATATGATTAAACTTAAATAGAATTAAATTTAAAATTTCAGTTGCGTTTGCCACATTTCAAGTGCCCAGTGGCCACAAATGGCTAGTGGCCATTTCCCATGAGGCTTACATGGAACTGGAGGGGGACAGGAACAGGGCATCTGCCCCCTGGAACCCCCATGGAATACTCTCTAAAGCCTATGAGTTGTGGGATGTCACCCAGCACCAAACCTGTCGTGTCTGGTCCAACTCTCTCATGCTCCACTTTGCTAACTGGGCTCAGGCAGGGGCTGACACTTGCCCAAGGTCACACAGCAGGTGGAGGGCTCAGCTCTCCTGACCCTGAGCTTTCTGCACACTCAGGCTGGAGAATCAGCAGCCTGGCCATGCTTGGCAGAAGTGCTAGTCAACAGAAACAACTTTTTGCTGATGAATAAGTACCAAAAACCACCCTGGGATGGACATTTCTGGGGCCTTGCAGAGGAGCTGGTGGGTGACAGCTGGCCACAACTGCAGGGCGGGCACCGATCAGCCCTAGAGATGGCTCTCCAGGTCACCACTGGGACAGCTATAGGGCTGGGAAGGGGGCCAGCGCAGGCACTCATCTTTCCCCCTTCCCATTCCAGCAGGGTCTGGATGGACCATGATCACCCCCTTGTCTGCCGTTTTCAAGCAGGGTTTGTTGTGCTTGTGGGGGCTGGGACCCCAGTCCTGGCTAACTCACCTTGTGACCTCAGGCAAGTCACCTTTTTCATCTCAGTTTTCTTCATTTGAAACTGGAGATGATTATCCCAACGGTGTGGGGCTCTTGTGAGGGGCAAATGGGACCGGCTGGATGGGAAAGAGCTTGTAAACCAGGCATCCTTAAAGGGGGAAGAGAACACGTCTGGACCCTATCTGACCTGGGTATAAATCTCACTCTACCTCTTCCCCGTGGTGTGACCCTATGCATGTCAGCTGGCCTCTCTGAGCCTTGGTTTCTTAACATGGGAAGTAGGTATCAGACACTTCACTTGCCATCCAATGGAATATTATTCTGCCAAAGAAGGAATGAAGTTCTGATCCATGCCTTAGCAGGAATGAACCTCAAAAACATGCTTAGTGAAAGAAGCCAGAGGCAAAGGCCACATAAGGTAGGACTCCCTTTATATGAAATGTCCAGAATAGGCCGGGCGCAGTGACTCATGCCTGTAATCCCAGCACTTTGGGAAGTCAAGGAGGGTGGATCACGAGGTCAGGAGCTCAAGACCATCCTGGTTAACATGGTGAAACCCCATTTCTACTAAAAAAAAACAAAAAATTAGCTGGGCCTGGTGGCACACGCCTGTAGTCCAGCTACTCGGGAGGCTGAGGCAGGAGAATCGCTTGACCCAGGAGGCGGAGGTTGCAGTGAGCTGAGATCATGCCACTGCACTCCAGCCTGGGTGACAGAGTGAGACTCCATCTCAAAAAAAAAAAAAAAAAAAAAGGTCCAGAACAGGCAAATCAATAGGAACAAAAAGTGGATTAGTAATTGCCAGGGGCTAGGGAGGACAGAGGAATGGGGAGTGACTACTTAATGGGTACAAGGTATCTCTTAGGGGTGATGAAAGAGTTCTGGAATAAGGCCGGGCACGGTGGCTCATGCCTGTAATCCCAACACTTTGGGAGCCCGAGGTCGGTGGATCATCTGAGGTGGGGAGTTCGAGACCATCCTGGACAACATGGTGAAACCCTGCCTTTACTAAAAACACAAAAAATAGCCAGGTGTGGTGGCACACGCCTGTAATCCCAGCTACTTGGAAGGCTGAGGCACAAGAATCACTTAAACCCAGGAGGTGGAGGTTGCAGTGAGCCAAGATCTCACCACTGTACTCCAGCCTGGGTGACAGAGTGAGACTCTGTTTCAAAAAAAAAAAAAAAGAAAGAAAGAAAAGAAAAGAATTCTGGAATAAACAGTGGTGATGGCTGTACAACACTGTGAATATACTTCACGCCACTGAATTGTAACTCTAAAATGGTTTAAATGGCCAATTTTATATGTATTCTACCTCAGTTTTAAAAGGCGTTTCACCTGGAGGGTGTATCTGTAAGCTCCAGTATGAGTGTACACAGAGGGCACCCCATAAGGTCTCTAATAGGTGCTCAATAAAGGGGTGCTGCGGTTGTTACATGAACTCCCAACAGTCTTGTGAATCAAGACCTTTTCAGAGCTTACTGATCAGATGCTTCCTACATACACGTAAGCACTTTGTTTGGATGATCTTTTTGAATCTTCCAATCAGCCCTATGAAGGAGGTCTCATTGTTGGTCCCATTTTATAGAAAGAGAACAGAGACATAGAGAGAAATGATTTGTACAAGGTCACACAGGTGTCAGAGCTGGGATTTGAACCCAGGCAATTTGGCTCCAGAGCCCATGCCACCAATGAGCTTCCTGTTCTGCTTCTCAGCTCTCAGGAGACAATGTCCAGTTGGCCACCACCTCACAGAACCCTGAGCTTGGGCCATGCTCAGGGGACACAGCCTCTAACTGTGGGCTCACCAAAACCTTCCTCCGACAGGCTAGGAGATGCCTCTTAGGGGAGGGCTGTGCAAAGGCTGTCCATGCTGCCCTGCCCTCTAGCCTCAGAGCTCTGACTGCAGGGCAGGTGGATTCTGGAGGCCACCTGCCTCGCCCTGTTTCATTCCAGCCCCCACTGGGGAACCATCCTGGAAGGTCATGCTGGCAAACAGCAGAACAAAATGGTCAGAATGCAGCAATTGCCAGCACATTTAATTCAATTCTTCCAACATTTATGGAGCCTGCTCTGTGACTCAGATGGTCCCAGCCCTTAAAGAGCTTGTGGACAAGTGGAGGGAGGCAGAAATACACACAGCACTTGGAGAACACATAAAAATAAATCCCAGAGTGTCGAAGCCAGGATGTGCAGCTCAGTGAAGACAGAGATTAATACTCACGGGGGCACCAGGAAGAGTCCCCAGAGGAGACGGTATTTCAGCCAGATCTCTGAGGACAAGTAAGATTTCAACAGACAAAGGTACAGGGAAGAGCATTGCATAAAAAGGGGTAAGTAGAGACAAAATCATGGCCAAAGGCAAGGGATTCAGGGAGTGCTGGGGACCGCAAACTGTCCATGTGGTGGGCGTGGGCTTTGAGGGAGACAGGGAAGCAAATGCCTGGGCTCAGCTCATGGAGGGCTTGATGCCCCCTGCCCCTCTAGGAACTCTGGATTTAAATTGTAGGCCATCAGCCGTCAAAATAGAGGAGACCCCAAAGGCCATGGGTGCCAGCAATTCCGCTTCTAGGGATTACCAGCGGCCTTGCCTTATGCACATGGGAAATGATGGGTGTGTGAGGCCTTTCCTGACATACTATTTGTATTAGCAAAGGCCTGAAAACATCCCAAAAGGCTGTCCATGAGGAGACTGGGTAAAAGATCGCCCGGCACCCCATGGAATGCTATGCAGCTGTCAAAAAGAATAAGACAGCACTGAGTGTACTGATGTGGAAAGCTCTCCAAAGGTACTGTGAAGTGAAAACAGCAAGGGGCAGAACAGGGTTAGGGCATCTGTCTTGATTTGGGTTCTCTGAGAAGCAGACCCTTAGATAAGAATTTGAATCTAAGGCCAGGCACGGTGGCTCATGTCTATAATCCTGCACTTTGGGAGGCTGAGGTGGGTGGATCACCTGAGGTCATGAGTTTGAGACCAGCCTGGCCAACATAGTGAAACCCCATTTCTACTAAAAATACAAAAATTAGCTGGGTGCGGTGGCGCATGCCTGTAGTCCCAGCTACTTGGAGGATGAGGCAGGAGAATTGCTTGAACCCAGGAGGCGGAGGTTGCAGTGAGCTGAGATCATCCCACTGCATTCCAGCCTGGGCAACAGAACAAGACTCTGTCTCAAAAAACAAAACAAAACAAAAAAAAGAATTTAAATCTATTTGGGAGGTGATCCCAGGAAGTACAGTGTGGGGATGGGGACACAAGGAGAGCCAATGAAGGCTGCACAACCTCGCCGTGGCACCCAGGATCAACCCCGCTGGGAACTCTGCTGATATGGTTTGGATGTCTGTCCCCTCCAAATCTCATGTTGGAATGGGATCCCCTGTGTTGGAGGTGGGGTCTGGTGGGAGGTGTTTGGATCATGGGGGCACATCCCTCAAGAATGGCTTAGCACCATTCCCGTAGTGATGAGTGAATTCTCACTCTGGTAGTTCACCAGGTTGTTTAAAAGGGTGTGGCACCTCCCCTACCCCCCACACTCCCTCTCTTGCCATATGACACTGCCTGCTTTCCCTTCACCTTCAGCCGTGATTGGAAGCTTCCTGAGGCCCTCACCAGAAGCAGATGCTGGAACTATGCTTGTACAGCTTGCAGAACTGTGAGCCAATTAAAGCTCTTTTCTTTATACATTACTCAGCCTCAGATATTTCTTTATAGTGATGCAAAATTGGACTATCACATCTAACAGGTAGAACACATATCTCAGAGTTATCCCACAGAAGGGTGAGGGAGCTGGGGTCTGTATTCTCCACTTCCTTCTGCGATGGCTGAGGGCTGCCCCGGGGGAAATGAACACCCCAGCACTTCCACCCTTCCAGTGCAGGCTGAAACAAAGCCCTCAGCAGGAGAAACGCAGGTTTTTCCAGAAGGAAGTGGTTGGCATAAACCAAACTGAGCTTGAGGTGGTAGAGGCAGGGCACTGACAGCGTCTGCTACAGTATGCGGCTACCAATCCTCTAAAAGAGGGGTCAAAAGAATATTATTCATATTTGCCTATCAGTGGAAGGGTACCGAAGAAACTAGGAACAGGAACAGGGTGGATGGAAGAAAGAGTAGGAAGAGGCTTTTTTTTTTTTTTGAGACGGAGTCTCGCTGTGTTGCCCAGGCTGGAGTGCAGTGGCGTGATCTCGGCTCACTGCAAGCTCCACCCCCCCGGGTTCACACCATTCTCCTGCCTCAGCCTCCCAAGTAGCTGGGACTACAGGCGCCCGCCACCATGCCTAGCTAATTTTTTTGTATTTTTAGTAGAGATAGGGTTTCACTGTGTTAGCCAGGATGGTCTCGATCTCCTGACCCCGTGCTCCGCCCACCTCGGCCTCCCAAAGTGCTGGGATTACAGGCTTGAGCCACCGTGCCTGGCCAGGAGGAGGACTTTTTATTATGTTTCTTTTTTTTTTTTTTTTTTGAGACAGTCTTGCTCTGTTGCCCAGGCTGGAGTGCAGTGGCATGATCTTGGCTCACTGCCACCTCTGTCTCCTGGGTTCAAGTGATTCTCCTGCCTCAGCCTCCCTAGTAGCTGGGATTACAGGTGCACGCCACCATGCCTGGCTAATTTTTGTATTTTTTGTAGAGATGGGGTTTTGCCAGGCTGGTCTCAAACTCCTGACCTCAGGTGATCTGCCCGCCTCAGCCTCCCATAGGATTACAGGTGTGAGCCACTGCTCACATAGGCACCCAGCCTATGTTTCTTTAGAGTTAAAAAAAAAAAAAGTCTTAAATTTTTTTTTATTATACTTTAAGTTCTGGGGTACATGAAAAAAATAAGTCTTTTAGGCTGTGCGCGGTGGCTCACACCTGTCATTCCAGCACTTTGGGAGGCTGAGGCCAGGAGTTGGAGACCAAGAGTTCGAGGCCAGCCTGACCAACATGGCAAAACTCCGCCTCTACTAAGAATACAAAAAAGTTAGCTGGGCATGGCGGCACATGCCTGTAATCCCAGCTATTTGGAAGACTGAGGCACGAGAATGGCTTGAACCCGGGAGGTGGAGGTTGCAGTGAGCCAAGATGGCGCCACCACACTCTAGCCTGGGCGACAGAGCGAGACTCTGTCTCAAAAAAAAAAAAAAAAAAAGCCTTTTATTTGGCAATAGTTTTAGATTATTCTAGGTTGCAGATAGTACAGAGAGTTCTTGTATAACCCTCACCTGGTTTCCTCTAATGTTAACATTTTACATAACAATGGTACATTTGTTGAAATTAACATTGGTACCTTACTATTAACTAAACTCCAGACTTTATTCGGATTTCACCATTTCCATTAACGTCCTTTTTCTGTTTCAGGATCCAATCGAAGATACCGCATTGCATTTAGTCATTAGAATTTTAATCATGTGAATATATTTTCTATTGCAAAAATTTATTTTAAAATATAATAAGCTGCAGGCTCCTGGGAGTCTTCATAGGTTTCCCAGCAGGCATGACCTGACGGGGGGTTACCGGACGGCACCTGAGTGCTAGACGCCTGGGGAAAGGTGAGCCCAGGCCGTGCAAAGAGCACACAGGGGCTTCTTACTCTGAGGGATCCCCCAGCACCGGCATTGGGTGGTCCCTCTTCCTGCAAAGGCAATGGCAGGATGAAACCTGTGGCAGATGCCTACTGTAAATGCTTGTGACTGCCTGCAGGAACAAGCTCAGCTTGGACACGCGCCAAGCAGGAAATATCCAGGAGACCATGCCTGCGGAAGCAGCCCTCAACCAATGACGGATGGGGAGCTGGTGGATAAACATCCCGCCCGCTTAGTCCTCGGGTGCAGATAACTCTGCCTTGTGTATTCTGCTTGGTCCTCTGGGGGTCTCTAGCGGAGCTGAGCCCAGCTGTCAACAGGGATAACTGCCTGGATAACAATAAGGATTGTTGTTGCCCTCCTCCCTGTTCTTCCCTTTCTCACTCCCCTACCATAGTTTCTGGGGATTATCTCCCAAACAAACTCCCCGCAATCCTTGTCTCAGGATCTCCAGGAAAACTCAAACTAAGATAAAACCCCAGCCTCCTGGCCTGTCCCCTAAGTCTGACCTTGCCCAGATCCCCGTGTCTCCTTCCTCACCAGCTTCACACCTGGAAGCCCCCCACAAAGGGCCCTTCAGAGCTCCGAGAACACATTCTGATGTCCCAGACTTCCATGACTTTGCTGGGATTCGAACCCAGGCTGCCTAGGTCCAGAGACCATGCTCTTAACCACTGTCCACATCTTCCTGACTCCAACCACATCCTCCTTGCCTAAAGGGCCTCCCCTGGCTGCCCTGCTTCCCTGGCATTCAAGGCCTTTGGCAACCTGCCCCTGCCCACTTCTGCGGCAGCATCTCCAGCCCACGCCATTCACTCTTCCCAGGACACGCCCCCTCCAGGCTGTTTGTGTGTTTCCTCTGCCTTGGTTGGCCTTCTCCTCCCCCGGGTCTGCAGCAAGGCCCAGCATACACACCACCTCCTCCAGAGGCCCTCCCTGACCTGCTCCTCAACTGACCACAGCCGGTTGCCATATTCTCTGCCTGGAATGTTCTCCCTTTCCTTGATTGCCAAGGGAACTCCTACTTATCTCAATGGCTGGGCCCAAATGCCCTTTCTTCTGACTCTCGGGGGTACATGGTGCTTAAGTCACCCCTCCAGCATCTCTGGAGTCTTCTCTCCCACACTCTGAGCCCCTTGAGGACAAAGACATTTCTGAGTCATGACCATATGCCCAGCTCAGAGCCTGGTATACAGCAGGTGCTAAATAAAAGCCTGGTGAATGAATGGATGAACAATGCAGGAAGAAGTGAATGACCATTTAGAATCACATTTTAAAGGGGAACACAATTCACTGGAGGTCAACTGTACTCCAGCCCCGATGCAATCATGGCTCACTGCAGCCTTAAACTCCGGCCTCAAGCAGTTCCCCCATCTCAGCCTCCCAAGGAGCTGGGACTACAGGCATGTGTCACAACACCCTGCTAATTTTTTCACTTTTTGTAGAGACAGGGTTCTTGCTCTGTTGCCCTGGCTGGTCTCAAACTCCTGGTCTCAAGTGATCCTCCCACTTCAACCTCCCAAAGAGTATTATTACTTCTGATTGAAAGATGAGGAAACTGAGGCTCTAGCTCCTCTGGTAAGTAGCAGAGCTAGGATACGAACCTGGGTCTGCTGGACTCCTGCAGGCTTCCCACTGCCCCCACACCCCTACTTTCGAAAACTGGGGCACAGAGGCTGCTGACTGGTCCTCATCGGGCCCCTAACTCACTACATCATCTGAGGCTGGGCCCTGTTAATCTCTGGGCCTGTTTCCCTGTCTGCGCAATGTGGGCGTTGGCTAGAAAAGAGGTCTTTAAGGTTTCCTACAGCTCACACAGTCTAGGATTCCAGGGTCTGCAGCCCACTGCCCTGGGTGAAGGGGACTTGCCCTGCCCCTTCATCACTCAGGGATGGGAAGGGGGGTTGCACATCGTACTTTGCAGTTATAAAGCTGTGTTCTAGCATTGGAAACCACCCATGGTATACAAACATACTGCTATGAGCTGCACCTCCACTTTAAAGAGAGGCATCAACAACTGATGGGCCAGCCCCCTGGAAGTCCCTGCAGGTGCTCCATCACCCCTTCTGAGCCCTGTGACCAAGACACACAGAGCATCTGTGCCTTGCAGAGCAGACCCAGCCCTGTGACCAAGAAACGCAGAGCGTCTGTGCCTGGCAGAGCAGAGGTGACTCAGCCAGCATGACTTCAAGGGTAAATTTTTTTTTTTTTTTTGAGGTGGAGTCTCGCTCTGTCGCCCAGGTTGGAGTGCCATGGCGCAATCTTGCGATCTCGGCTCACTGCAAGCTCCGCCTCCCGGGTTCACACCATTCTCCTGCCTCAGCCTCCCAAGTAGCTGGGACTACGGGCACCCCCCACCATGCCCAGCTAATTTTTTGTATTTTTAGTAGAGACAGGGTTTCACCGTGTTAGCCAGGATGGTCTCAATCTCCTGACCTCGTGATCCACCCGCCTGGGCCTCCCAAAGTGCTGGGATTACAGGCGTGAGCCACCGCGCCTGGCCTTCAAGAGTGAATTTTTCACTGCCACCCAACTCCCCACAAAGGAGAGGGGCTGAATGGGTGGAACAGGGGGCTGAATGCTCTCCTTATGGCCCCAGCTTCCAACAGCAAATGCTGCAGTTGGAGCCCACAGCTCCAGACTCCCAGTGGCACCAATACTTTCCTTGGGTCACTGCCTCAGCACCTTTGAAGAAGCATCGCTGCACCCCAGGGGCTGCTCTTACCTTGGGCTCTGCTCTCGGGGACCAGCCTGGCGTGTTTCTTGGTCTCCCCTTTCTGGAGGTCCCCAGCCTGGAGTCCGTGTGGGCCTGGATGTCCTAACATGGGTGTGTCACCATTGGGGTGCCCCTACTCCACCCTCTCTCCAACTTCCCATTTAACAGGCACCAGGTCCTTCTAAGGTGGCAGCGCCCAACACCGTAACCCAGTCCTGGCTCCCCTCCCCACGTTCTCTGCACGGTTGGATCCCATCAGCTCTGGCCCAACCAGTCCCCAGCCCGCTCCAGCCTCCCTGCCCCATCCACCATCATTATTAAAATAGCACACGCCTAGGATGTGTTCAAAGAATAGTAAGTCTCCCTCCCACCTAGGCGCCCCATGTGTACTCCCTGGAATTTCTCATGTGGTCTGCCAGAAATGTCCCAGCCTCCCTCGCATGTGTACATAATACTTAGAATAACTAACACTTACACTGCCTCATGATGTATCAGACTCTGTTCTAAGCACCTTATGTATGTTAACTCACTTTCACCCTCAACAGCCCCTTGAGACAGTTGGCTGCTAGCAGCATCTCCATTTTGCTGACGAGGAGACTGAGACACTGAGAATAAGTAATTTGCCCAAGGTCACGGAGATGGGATTTGAACCCAGGCCATTTAAATCCAGAGTCCATAGTCTTAACCACTATCCACATCTTCCTGACTCCAACCTCCTCTTCCTAGACTAAAGGGCCTCCCCCGGCTGTCCTGCTTCCCTGGCATTCAAGGCCTTTGGCAACCTGCCCTTGCCCACTTCTGTGGCAGCATCTCTAGTCCACGCCACTCCCTCTTTCCAGGACACACTCCCTCCTGGCTGTTTGTGTGTTTCCTCTGCCTTGATTGGCCTTCTCCTCCCCCAGGTCTGCAGCAAGGCCCAGCACACACACCACCTCCTCCAGAGGCCCTCCCTGACCTGCTCCTCAACTACCCCCTCAACCGCAGCTGCCTCCCTCCAGGAGACTCTGAACTGTGCAGAGGCTGCTAGATCATCTGCACTCTGTACTGGAATGAGGGTCCTCATGGGACTGGTGGGCTCTGCACAAGCTGCAATGGCAGCTTACTCATTTTTGTTTCTGCTTCATTCATTTATTCATCCATCCAACAAATACTTGTAAACATCTCCTGTGGGCTAGGCCAGTGCTCACTAAGAGAGCTGTCTTGTGGGGAAGACCGACATCACACACAGAAACACCATCTATGCATGCCCGTCCTCTCTGCTCCCTGCATTCCATTCCACCCCCTCATACACGGTCTCTCGTAGAGGAGCTTTCAGAAAAAGCTTACTGGAAGGAGAGATGGATGAAATAGGATCTAATCTACGTGGGATTTTTCAGGAGTGGAGGGATGTGCCAGTCACAGCTTATCTGCTTGAGACGCCTCCTTTACAATGAGGTGGTCTAGTGCCTGGGGATGGTACCTTCCAGGGGAACAGCCTGCAGCCTGCATTGGTGCCTCTCACGGACTTTGGGGGTGACCACAGGCCTCTGTGTCCCCCTCTGGCATGGCCTGCCCCTGAGTTCCACCACCTGGGGCTCTGCAGCTGGCCTGACACACTGACCCTGAGTTCACCCTACCCTAGACCTACAGGAACTCTTAGGAATCACCAAATCCAACCTCCATTGTACAGATGGGGAAACTGAGGTTTAGAGGGGACATCTGACACTGGAAGGTACAGTCAAGATTTCATAGTACAATTTGTGACGGCCAGCCTCCAAGGTGTCCCCTGATGAGTCTCGTCTCCTGGTATTCACAGCCTTGAATGGTCAGTCTCCTCCCATACTGACTAGGGTTGACCTGGGTAACTAATAGGATATTGTGGAAATGACAGTATGTGACTTTCAAAGCTAGACTATGAAAGATACTGCAGTTTCCAACTTGCTGTTTTGGATCTCTTGCTCTGGGGGAACACATCTACTGTGTTACAAAGGCACTCAAGCAGCCCTATGGAGTGGTCCACGTGGCCTCCTGCCATCAGCCCTATAAGTAGGCTTGGAAGCGAATCTTCCACCCCCAGTCAAGCCTTCAGATGGCTGCAGCCCTAGCTGACATCCGGACTGCAAACTAATGAGAGATCCCTGAGCCAAGACCACCTAGCTAAGCTGGTCCTAAATTCCTGATCCACAGAAACTGTGTGATAACATGTGTTTAGTGTTGTTTTAGGCTGCTAAAGTTGTTTTGCAGCAATACAAATTTCCTCTGGAAACACGTTGAGTTGTATACTTCCAGAAATGGGCAAATCACAACCTCACAAAGCAGTCTGTTCTACCACTGGGCAGCTCAGACTATCTGTCTCCTTGAGGTTTCTTCTTTGGCCCCAGCTTTGCCCTCTGGGATTATAGGTAACACAAGCTCCCTTTGCCCTTGGTTGGCCATGCAGGGATTGCATTCTGCTATGGTTTGACTGTTTGTCCTCTCTAAAACTCATGTTGAAATTTAATTGCCATTGTGACAGTCTTGGGAGGTGGGACTTTTAAGATGTGTTTAGGTCATGAGGGCTGTGCCTCATGAATGATATTGCAGGAGTGGGTTCACCTCCTCTTTCCATTGTTTCTCTCTCTCTCTCTTTGACCTTCTGCCATGTGATGCCTTCCACCATGTTATGACATAGCAAGAAGGCCCTCACCAGATGCCAGCACCTTGACTTGGACTTCCCAGCCTCCAGAACTGTGAGCCAATTCATTTCTGTTCATTATACATTACCCAGCCTGTGGTATTTTGTTACAGTAGCACAAAATGGACTAAGACATATCCACTCTGGCTGTCTCTTCTTCTGCCAGCTACACAGCCTTGGGCAAATCCACCCCTCTTTCTGTCCTCTTTTCTCAGAGGACAAGACTCTAGGTTTCTACTCATTCTGTGCTCTCTTTAAGCCATGTTCTAGATTATCACAGAGTTGAGTGGCAAGAGAAAGTAATACCAGCTACAGAATCCAACACACCCAGACTAAAATCCCAATTCCTCCACCATCTGTGTGAACTTTGAGTATGTTGCTTCCCCTCTCTGAGCCACTGTTAAGATGAAGGTAGTAACAGAGGGTGACTAGGAGGAGTAAATGAATTACTGTATTTAATAAATTTTTTTTTTTTTTTTTTTTTTATGAGACAGGGTCTCACGCTATCACCCAGGCTGGAGTTTGTGATCATAGCCACTACAGCTTAGAATTCCTGGGCTCAAGAAATCCTCCTGCCTCAGCCTCCCAAGTAGCTGGGACTACTGGCATGCACCACCATGTCCAGCTAATTTTTTAATATTTTGTAGAGACAGGGTCTCACTGTGTTGCCCAGGCTGGTCTTGAACCCCTGGGTTCAAGCAATCTTCCCATCTTGATCTCCCAAAGTGCTGGGATTACAGGCATGAGCCACTGCCTGAATTACTGTAGTGATGATGATAGCAGTAGTAACAGCAACTATTTCATTCATTAGGCACATATGATCCAACAGACGCTTGACACACATTAGCCCATTTAACAGACCCGAAGTGTAGGTGAGATTATGCCTTTTCTTTTATAGAGGAGGAAACAGAGAAGCAAAGTGACTTGCCCAGTTGGTAAGTGGTAGAGATGAGTTTTGAACCCCAAATGACTCTGACCAGGTTGACGGATATCCTGAGTAATAGGCAGTTCCTTTTTGTCAGCCTATTCCCATCAGTAGAGCCCTGGCAGGGAACCTGGGGCCAGGTTTGCATCTGCACTGACTTGGTGGCCCTCCCACTGGCATGACATGTGTCTTCCTGGCCCTGCTTATTTGCAGTTGTGAATGGTTTCACAATTCATCTACTGAACAGAGATGTAGCATGAACCGACACCCCCGACCCTGGCCCTGCCACTGTCTCCGGCTTTCTCTCACACCTCGCTCCTAGTCATTCACTCGGCTCCAGCCACACTGGTTTTCCTGATCCTTCAACTCACCAAGCACTTTCCTGCCTCAGGGCCTTCACATTGGCTGTACCTCTTTCTAGAATACTTTTCCCAATTCAGATCTTGGCACAGACGTCACCTCCTCAGGGAGGCCTTCCCTGATCCTTCAGTCTACAGTGGGTGCTCCCTCTTTTTCTCTATCACAGCAGCCTGTGTGTTTTGTAAAACTCATCTCTGTCAAAAGCGGTCTTCATTTACGTGCTTATTTTTGCTGCCCTCTTCTCAGATTATGAGCTCTGCCAGAGGGGAGAGACTGACCTATCTTATTCAAGACTGTGTCCTCAACGCTAACCATGATGCTGGCACCCAGCAGCTGCTCAGGGACTCTTTGTCAGATGAATGAACACGAACTTCCTTGCTCAGCACTGGGCATTGGGGGAGAAGCAGGAAGGGTGATGTTGCAAACCCATTCTGCAAGTGAGGCCGTACAGCCTGGGAGAGAAAAGCGACCTGCCTCAGATGACACCAGGGCTGAGCAGCAGCACGTGGCAAAGACTGGGGGTTCCCCTCTCAGCTCAGAGCCCCCTCCTCAGCCAGGACTGTCTGGACCCGCCAGGGAGGCAGCTGGATGCTAATTGATATTCTGCCCGGGACTGCTTGGAATGGAATAAAATATTTATCTGCGGCTGGAGGTTTGCAGAGGACATTTAAGATGGATCGCGTTTTCATGTGCCTATGAAATCTAATTGGATTCATTGTAGGATATTTGGTTTCTCGGAACAGGCACATCATTTTCTCAGGGAGCGGCAGCCTCTGCGGCCCAGGATTGGATGGGTGCTGTTTTGGCCTGAGGCTGCCCAATTGGCCGGGGCCAGGTTGGGTCTCTGGTTGCTGGGCGGGTGGGGGCTGGAGGCAGGGCGGTGGCAGGAGGAGTCTGACTGGCCTCTCTGTGGGATGGCCTGATTTCCTCTGAGGTTCCCAGCCACAGAAAGCCAGTTCTTCCGGCAAAGGGAGGAATTCCTGAAGAAAGCACGTTGCCCCTCACCTCCCATTCCCCCCTGGCCCCCCAGCGCCCAGTGACAGCTGCCTGGTGGCCTCCAAAACATCTCGAAACCCCGCACCTGGTTTTCATCGCCATTGCCACAGCCACCCCCTCCTTCACTCCCATTCCCCTGCACCAGGCACGTCACTGGTCTTCTGCCCCCAGATTCCCCCCACTCCAGAGTGCGACAGATCTTCCTAAAGTATATGTTTCAAGTTCTACCTCCCACTTTCCATACGAACAAAGGCAAGCCTCTTCCCCACCCCCAGCCTCAGTTTCCCCATCAGAAAGGAAGGAGTTGGGCTGCAATGTTCCCACCCCCACCCAACGCCCTCAGACCCCAAATGCCATTTTTATAGAAAATATTTTGTAATGTCCCCTTTTATTCTCCTGAAATAAAATTCATAGATCATATTACCTACCTACACACGTAATTTAAAAACATAGACTGCCCTAACTGAAATATAAAGAAGTGAAAGGAAAGTAATTTATAATACGACTCATATCGTAAAGCAGAATGCTGGGACACAACTCGTCAAGAAGGCGTAATGAAGGAATCAGATGCCAGCACCTACACGCAGAATCTGTGACAGTTACAAATGCAGACAGAGAAAGATGTGCTGTTGAATCAGCTGCTCAAATATCACTGGTACCACAAGCTAGAGGGGATGATCCTGCCAAAATGGTGACCAACTCTTGGTAAAATTCTGAACCAACAGAAGAAGCACATCCTTTCTTTGGCACTCATGACAGTTACATTCCTGGTATATTAAAACTGGGTAAAAAAGTACTTCATGCCTGTATACAAAATATAGTGAGGGTCCAGGATCAGGGAGTTACAAACAGGTTTTTTGTTTGTTTGTTTGTTTGTTTTGGTTTGGTTATTTTTGCCTACAGGAATGGCTGACAGGACATATGAAAGTCACATGGAACGCAGCTGGGACAATTCTTCATTGTGAAAGTTTGGCCTGAACGTTACCAGTTTCCTGACCTTTAAACGCTAATAGCCCCTGCTCAGTTACTGTGGTAACAAAAATAGCCCCTGGGAGGCGCTGCTGTGCCCTCGAGAGCCTCGGGACTACAGCCTGACTAGCAGATTCAGAGCTCACCACCCGCTGTATTTCCTACACCTGTGGCAGACATAACTAATGGAAACTTCACTTTCTCTCTGATGGGATAAGGCCTGGAATCCTCGAATCTGCACTCTATGCAACCCACTGGAATTAGCTCATGAGCTGAAACTTGGCTCAAAGTTTAAACTCATTCGACTCTTACAAATACTTACAGAATTTGACAGAGCTAACTGAAGGGTCTGCGAGGTTCTTTAGCTTCACTTTCAAAGTCTCCAGGCTTCCCTGCCCCTCCTCAGCTCAAGGCCCACCCATAGCTCCCCAGTGCTGGCAGCAGGCAGCTCTGTCCCTTGGCTGGCCATTCCCAGCTCTCTCTGGGTTGGTCCAACAATGACAGACACAGGCAGAGCACTTCAGAGATTGCAAAGCAGGCATCATCTTATTTTTTCTTACACAGAATGTGAGGCAGGCAGAGCAAGGGTATGGGTCTCATTTTATAGATAAGGAAACCAAGGCTCTTCGGGTGGAAGTGACTTGCCCAAGGTCACAGAGCTAGGAAGTAGTCAGCACTGGAACCCAATTCTCTTGAATGTAAAGCCCTCATCTTGTCCAGCCTGTGCTTTTTATGTTTTTGTTTTTGTTTTCTTGGTTGTTGTTGTTTGTTTGTTTTTTGAGACAGAGTCTCACTCTGTTGCCCAGGCTGGAGTGCAACCTCCAGCAACCTCCTGGCTCACTGCAACCTCCGCCTCCTGGGTTCAAGCAATTCTTGTGCCTCAGGCTCCCAAGTAGCTGGGATTACAGATATGCACCACCATGCCCAGCTAATTTTTGTATTTTTGGTAGACACGGGGTTTTGCCTTGTTGCCCAGACTGGTCTCGAACTGCTGACCTCAAGTGATCCACCCGCCTCAGCCTCCCAAAGTGCTGGGATTACAGGCGTGAGCCACCGCACCTGGCCAGCCTGTGCTTTTTAGCCTTGCTGTGTCTCAGGTAATCCAAGCTCCAGTCACAGCCAGCCACACGTTATTCTCCAGCAACTCCCATCATACCCAGGAACCACAGCATAGTGGCTGAGAATGTGGGAGCCAGAGTCAGGCAGTATCTGGCTGACTTCAAATCCTGACTCTACCATTTGGAGCTGTGTGACTTTGGGCAGGTTACTCAGCCTCTCTGGTTTCCATTTCCTCATCTATAAATGGAGATAATGGTATCTATCTCACGGAGCTGTTAAAGGGGGTTAAACAAGGCAATCACATAGAACATTTAGCATAGTGCCTAGCAAGCAATAAGAGCTTAATGGATCTTGGCTGGTATTATTGCTTCCACAGCTCCTGCCACCTGATGTGCTCTTCTCTATGGCTGTGTTAGTAATATCTTCTCTAATAAACATCACTCCTTTGACCCTGCCACCTCCACCAGACTGATCTTACCTCACCCTGATTCCTAGCAAACTTTATCAGTGTTTCCATTTTTGCCAAGAGTTACTCCATACCTACATGCCTTTGCCCATGCTGTTCCCTCTGGGTGGAATGCTTTTCCCATCTTGCCTCCTAGCCTAACACTTACATCTTTAAGTAGTACCTCCTCCAGAAGGCCTTCCCTGAGACACACAGACTGGATCAGGAATCTCCTCTTGGGTCCGACAGCCTTTGGTTCTCTCTAACACACCAGAATTGTCACTGGACATCAAGAACAGAGAAAATTTTGAACCCCCAAATTAGCAAATACCTGTTTTTTCAAACACATATGTAACATTTACAAAAATTGGCAAAGTTTTTTTGTCGCCCAGGCTGGAGTGCAATGGCACAATCTCAGCTCACCACAACCTCTGCCTCCCAGGTTCAAGCGATTCTCTTGCCTCAGCCTCCTGAGTAGCTGGGATTACAGGCGCCTGCCACCACATCCGGCTAATTTTTGTATTTTAGTAGAGACAGGGTTTCACCATGTTGGCCAGGCTAGTCTCGAACTCCTGACCTCAGGTGATCCACCCACCTCATCCTCCCAAAGTGCTGGGATTACAGGCATGAGCCACCATGCCTGGCCTAATTTGCCAAGTTTTAAGCTACAAAGCAAATCTCAACAAATACCAAAGAAACAATGCAGTAACAAAAGATAACTGAAAATTACCCCTATGTTTGAAATTTAAAAAACATCTATTTCTAAATAACTGATGGGCTGAGGAAGAAACCAAAAGGAAAATAAGAAAAGACTTAGAAATGAATGATAATGAAAATACAATATATCAAAATTTGAGGGATGCAGCTAAAGTTGTATCTAGAGACGTATAGTCTTCAATACTTATATTAAAAAAAGAAAAGAAAAAAACAGACTGAAAAGTAATATGACAAACAACTCCAAAAGTTAGAAAAGAAACACCAAAATAAATCCAAAGAAGGGAGAAGGGTGGGAGTGCCTGCCAGTTTCAACATATGCCTCCCTTATGGCACTGGGGAGTATCTTTGGGTCCTGCAGGCTGGCCAGGCCGTGACATGGAAGGGTTGTTAGTGAATGTCAGCTGAATGTATGCTCTGGATAGAATAGTTTTGGTTTCTCGCTATTTCGTTTCTGTGTCAGTGTTTCTCAAGTTGTGTTCCCAGAACCCCTGAATTAGGACTCACCCAAGTCCAAATGGAGTGAGATCCCAGAACTTACATTTTCTAACAAGCTCTCAGGCGAGTCCATGTGTACTGATCCTTACCCCCATGGCAAGGGAGTACAGGGCTGCCTCAGGGAAACTTACAAGGTCAGGCGTGTCTGTTAAGGGAACCCGCCCTTCCCCTTAGGGATCTTCCTCCCCACTGATGTTTTTGTTACCAGCTCCATACCACTTGGAGATAACCATGTCCCAAATCTAAGCCTCAGTTTACCTGCCTGGAATATGGGAATAAAGATGTTTCTTCCTCTGCAGCTTCAGGTGCCTCAAGGTTTTTCTTCCCAGAAACTCCTCCCTGGGGCACAGGTCAACTTCATTGACCTGTTCCACGGTGGGTTGTCACTCTTTAAAAGGGCACAGCTCTCAAAAACCACTCTCCCTCTTCTGAATCATTTGAATGCAACCGCTCTGAGAGGGCAATGCAGGGCTCGTTATGGTCCGTGTTTTATGGATAGGGAAACTGAGGCTAAGTGAGGCTGCCTTCAGGGTGAGAAGTCTTCAATAGGCCCCTGGAATCACCCCAGAGGAAGATCAAAAGTTCCATCTATCCCTCATGGTATATGTGGTGTGTATGTGGTATGTGTGTTTGTGTGTGTGTGTGCATGTGGTGTGTATGTGGTTGTGTGTGTATGTGGGGTGTGTGTGTGTATGTGGTA
>NW_026652296.1:24376631-24457397 GCF_009828535.3 Hylobates moloch
TGATCATCCTCTTAGATGTGAGAACATCAGACCTGGAAGAGGTCTCAAGCCGGTTGAGTAACTCCACTCACTGCACTTCTGCGGTGCTGAGGGGCAGATGCTGGCCCAAGGTCACCCAGTAGGAGGATGTCAACCTCGGACTAGACCTTGGGGCTCCAGCTTTTCCGGAGGTGGTGCTTCCCTCCTCGGTGGGCGAGAGTCCCCACTGCCATGATGTTGTTTCAATGGGACTCCCAAGATTGCTGTGTGTGCAGGTGGGCTCCTCAGAGCGGGTGTGGCCTTGGAAGCTGGGACCAGGCAGGCCTGGGCCTCAATCTCATCAGCCCAGCCAGTCTCAGGGACCTCTGGGACTTCTTAAAGCCTCATGCCCTTATCCAGAAAATGAGACTAGTAATAATTGCATCTCTCTCATGGACTTGATCATGAGCACCACAAGTGATCAAATATGTGTGACCATCCAGTACAGAGAGACTGTTTGCCACATTCCTGCTCTAAGCATGGTCAAGAATGGCAGTGCTGGCCAGGTCCAGGACTTTGGGAGGCCGAGGTGGACGGATCACCTGAGGTCAGGAGTTTGAGACCAGCCTGGTCAACATGGTGAAATCCTGTCTCTACTAAAAATACAAATACTAGCCAGTTGTGGTGGCAAGTGCCTATAATCCCAGCTACTCAGGAGGCTGAGGCAGGAGAATCACTTGAACCTGGGAGGCGGAGGTTGCAGTGGGCCAAGATTGCGCCACTGCACTCCAGCCTGGGTGACAGAGCAAGACTCCATCTCAAAAAAAAAAAAAAAGGCAGTGCTGACTGTGATAGCTACGTTGCTGACCGCTGGGGGCCAGGCTCTGGGCTAAGTGCTTTAGGTTCACGCATTCATTGAACACATATTTGGATACTGAGCTCCTACTATGTGCCAGGCACTCAAAGCTCTGGGATACAGCAGCAAAGAAGACTAAGTCCTTGCCCCCATAGAGCCTACATTCTAGTTGGGGAGATAGGTAACAGATAAATGAAGAATGCAGTGCGATAGGGTCAGGAAAGTCTTTCTGCAAAAGCAATATTTGGGCAGAAGTGACGGGTGGGTCTTGAGGATGCCCGGGGAAAGGGCATTCCTGGTAGAGGAATGGTGAATGTGGAATGGACGTGCAGCTGGTGTGTGTGTGTTGGGTGAAGGGACAGGTGCAAGGAGGCTGGTGTGGCTGGAGCAGAGAGAACGACCGGGAGGCTAAAAGAGGAGGGGGCAGCTCTAGGGAGGGTCCCGGAGGGCCACAGCAGAGCCTCTGAATCCCCCAGCGAGGCATTTTTATCCCCAGGTTGCACAATCTGGGTGGAGGAGTCAGGTGCCTGCCCAGGCAGTGGCATGCCAGGGCCCTCTCTCTTTCCACGTGGCCTCCACAAGCACTGCTGGAACCTGGAGCCCATCCTGAATGAGAGGTGTGTCTTAGGGAGAGGCCCCTGAACCCTGAGCTTCCAGAAGCCAGAGCCTGTGAATGTGGGAGGCGAGGCAGGTCGAATCTGGGTCATGGAGAGGCTGAGAGAGGGACCGGAAAGGGTGGCAGAGGCAGCCACCTGGGGCTGGGTGGGCGGGAGCAGCCTCTCCATGGCGACAGCGTGGGGAAGCACCGCTGGAATTACTCACGGAGGCCCGTGCGCACACGTGCATGTACCCAGGGCCACGTGCACACACACACACCGCAGCCCACGCAGCCCCGGCTCACTGCAGAAGCCACTTAATGACTGACATCATGCCCCGGGGGAGATGGGGACCATGGAGTCCGTCTCAGGAGTAGGGAAGGGGGCAGCACCCAGTGGGGCCAGGGCTCCTGAATACTCCCTGCAGCTCACACCCCCACAGGGCAGAGTCGCAGGTCGATGGCCCAAGCACCCATCCAGGCAGTGCTTCCTCAGGCCCTGTTCTGTGATAGGCCCCAGCCAGGGTGTCAGGGAAGGGAGATCATAAACATCTAACCACACGGGCGGATAACAGTGACAGCAGCCACTGGAGCCTGGGAGATGGGGTAGATGGGCTGAGGAGAGCACTTCACACGGACAAAGTGAGGTCTGACCTAAAGTCTGAAGGATGAGTAGGAATTGACAGGATGATACGTGTGTGTATGTGAAAGAGATGGAGAGAGAATTTTCCAGGCACAGGGGACAGCATGTGCAAAGGCCTTGAGGCTGGAAAAAGATTCACAGGTTCTGAGAAATAGAAGGCAGGCTAGTGTGGCATGGAGGAGGGAGGGGGTGCCCAGTGAAGGCCACCTCCCTGTGTGTACAGCAGGGCCTGGGGCGCATTCTGTGGGCAGGCGAGGGATGAGTCCCTGAGCCCCCTCCTCAGCTGCCTCAGGGCTGGCAGAGACACAGGCTAGGGTTGGAACGCACACACTCCCTGTGAGACTTTGGGCAGGTCACCTCCCTCTCTCAGCCTCAGTTCCTCATCTGAACAATGGAGACCCCAATCTATGTCTAATTCCAAGACAACATGGCTAAAGTGCCACAAAGGGCGAAGGCACAGAGTACTGACTAAGTGGAGCCTCCCTTTCCTTCCCTCCTAAGTGCCAGTGTCGGCCTCAGTTTCCCACTTTGGTTCTCAGCTCTCTAAAGGGGCTGGGGCTGGGACAAGCTCTGGCCTGGTTAGTCTCCACAGCGCCTGGCTCGCTTCCCTGTGCTCCCCAGAGGCTCGGTGTGGAGACCTCAGGGGAAATAAGTCCAGAAATCCAGGCCAGCCCCATCCTCCCCAGCTTACCAAGAGGGCTGGGTTTCCAGACCCCAGAGCGTCTCCCAGGAGCCCAGCACTTCGTAAGTTAGCAGCCGGGGGACAGGGATCAATTCCGTTATTTACCAGATGAGGAAGCTGACGCCCAGCAAAGAGGAGACCCTAGGCCACACGGCGAGGGAGTGCAGAGCTTGGGGTTCTCACCCAGGCCTCTCCGACCCCAGGCTAAGGAGGCACTTCCAGTCTTGCTCAGGCTCTTGGTCAGGTGTGTGTTCCCATTCAGTCGCCTCCCCAGTGCACCTCATCCCCTGGGATTTGAATCGCCCCCTTCCACCCCTTCTGCCCTAATGACTCCCAGTTCTCCAGTCCCACCCTAGTCTCACCCCTGAGCTCTTGTCCAAAGCCAAACCCCTCATGAAGGCCACATGATTTCTTCCTGAACATTTCTACCCCTCCCATTCCCCTGCCCCCAGCCTCCCTTTCCCAGTCCTCAGCCCAACTGGCCTCCTGTTTCCTGCCTCAGGCATCGTACTGGCTGTTCCCTCTACCAGGAATGATCTGCCCCAGACCCTCGTGTGGCTTCTCCCTTGATTCATTCAGGGCTCAGCCCAAGTGTCACCTCCTCAGAGACGCCTTCCTCACTCCTATGTCACCCAGGAGCATGGCATCTGTTCATTTATTTTACTTATTGTCTGTCTCTTCCACTAGACTGATAACCTCAGGAAAGTTGAGGTTGGGTCCTGTCTGTGACAATAGCCTGGGGCCTGAAACAGTGCCTGAAAACTAGTAGGTGCTTAATAAATATCTGTCAAAGGAAGGAATGCATAAACAAATGAGTGAATGGGCTGGGCACGGTGGCTCACACCTGTAATCCCAGCACCTTGGGAGGCCGAGGCGGGCGGATCACGAAGTCAGGAGTTTGAGAGCAGCCTGACCAACGTGGTGAAACCCTATCTCTACTAAAAATACAAAAATCAGCCGAGCGTGGTGGTACGTGCCCGTAATCCCAGCTACTCAGGAGGCTGAGGCAGGAGAATCGCTTGAACCCCGGAGGTGGAGGTTGCAGTGAGCTGAGATCACGCCATTGCACTCCAGCCTGGGCGACGTAGCAAGATTCTGTCTCAAAAAATACCCCCAAAAACAAACAAACAAAAAACAAATGAGTGAATGAATGACAGGCAATCCTGAGGCTCTAACCCCTCCTGGCTGTCTCTCCTGCTTGCTGGCCAGACATTTGAGACTCAACGCATTTAAGCTGAATTCTAGATCTCCTCTGACACACTTGCACCTCTCCTGTCTCCCTCCTAGTGGCAGCCCCTAGCACCTGAGCTGGAAGCCAAGGTCCCCTGGCTCCCTCGCTCTTGCTCCAACAGCTCCTGCCCCCCAGCTCACTGGCTTTCCATCCCTGCTGCCTCACTCTGAACCAGACCACCCTCTGCTATTCGGGACACGACCCCAAGCCACTCCCTGCCTATCACCCAGGCCCTGAGGCCCACCAAGTGAATTCAGGGCGAGTTTAAGGATACTCCCAGGAGCGTCTGCAGTTCCTCCAAAAGAGCAAGCCTTAAGCCACCTCCCCTCAAGGGTGACCTGTGATTTAACTGAGATTTCTGCATAACCCCGATGGTGCATCTTCAGGCACTGGGATAGGCTATGGGAAAGCTATGGCAGGTGCTGCCCACTTGCTCATGTGATACTGGTTGCATTGGAGATGGCATTAACACCCAGAAGCTCCTCTGCCAGGCCCAGAGCTGAGCACTTTGCACCTCATGGAATCCCACCCCCCAGCACTATAGACTGGGGGGTGAAGGGTGGGCGCTGTTCCATTTGCAAGACAAAGGGACTGGAGCTCAGAGCCGGGTAGTGACTCATCTGAGACACCCAGTAAGGAAGCAGAGCTGTCGTCAGCCTCCAGAGTCCCAGCTTCTTCCACCCAGCTAGGGTTTGTGGCTGCTGGGAACAGTGTTGGGCACAAGAGAGAAGGCAATTCCAAAATGCAGGGGCTGGGACTTCAATTGGCGACAGGTGGGACTGTGATGAGGGCCCCCTGTGGTGGGTGCGTTTGAAGTTTTTGGGGCTTTAAAGGATGAACAGAGCTGCTCTGAACCTGGTCCCTGGGGCTGGCTTTATCATGAAGGACACAGATTTTATAAATATCTCAGCCCTCACCACAGATCGCATGGCCTGGAGAATTAGAGAGGAGGCAAATTAGGAGAAGGGGTGGGAGAGCTTTCAGCTGTGCTGGCAGCCTGTTTGGGGTTGCAGAGGAGTTCATGGTCAGAGTGGGCGGCCTGAATGGTTCTATCTCCCATGGCTATAGGTCCCCAGGCCACTGCAGCCGAGGCCAGGGTGTCAGGGGCAGTCTCTGAGATAAAACCCTCAGGGCACAATCTGAGTCACTGGCCTAAATGGGGGTGGGGCCCCTCAACTGAGTTTCTATCAGTTAAAGGGGGAGAAGGACTCCCAACTATTCATGTCCCCAACTGCCAACCATGTGGGTCAAGGCCAGAGCTCAGAGCTTAGTCTGAGGCCAGGGTCACAGCTCAGCTTGAAGAAGAGGTCAGAGTTGAGTCTTGGATCAAGGTCAGGTCCCAGTCTGGGGCCAGGGTCAAGGTTCAACCTAGAGAAGGGATCAGGGCTCAGTCTGGGACCAGGGTCAGGGTTTAGTCTGGGATCAAAGTCAAGGCTCAGTCTGGGGGCAGGGACCAAGGCTTAGACTGCGGATAGGGATCAAGGCTTAGTCTGGGGCCAGGGTCAGGGCTCAGTGTGTATCCAGGATTCCTCAAGTGGGTAGTTCACTCCTTATACTAAGTCTTACTTAGGGACAAGCTAGTTCTCCTCTTGCAGTAACACAGACCCAGGATCCAGGACTCTGCTCTCTCCTGGAGAAGGGAGCTGTGACCAGAAGTTCAGTTAGACTAGAGGGGGATACAGTGGAGGCATGCCCCCTCACTCAGGATTGCTATTCTGGGCCTCTGTAAGTCACAGCATGGGAGTTAAATATAGGGGGACACCACATGGCAGGCAGTAGGTGGTTAATGACCCTGCAGGAGGTGAGTCAGAACCCAGAGAAGAAGCTGTAGTCAGGGTAAGGAAGGGGAACTAGCTTTGGTCAGAGAGGCAGGAGGCTTGGGTTTGAGGCCTGCTAGGTTCCTGCCTCTCTATGTGACTCCAGGTTTAGCCCTGCCTTCTCTGGGCCTCAGTACTCCTATCATGGGAGTGCAGCTGAACTTGAATCTCTAAGCTCTCTTTATCTGTAACAGGCTGTGGACGATGCTCCTTCTCAGGCTGGGTCTGATGGGGAACTCATGACCTCCATTGTCATCTCCAGGGGTCAGAGCCTTACTCAGCTTTCAAGGCCTATGCCAAATATGATGTCCTCTGTGACGTCTTCTCCCAGCTGAAATTCACTGCCCCTTGGTCCAGTTTGCACACTTCTCTGCCCCTATTTCAGCCTGGAGGCCATGCTGCCATGCAGCAGGATAGGTGTGGTCCTGGCTGTTTCCCCCATTAGGAGGCCAGGAGCCCAGCCTCCACCACCCATGCTTTGGTTTCATGGCCTCCAGAGTACCACAGTCATGGCCCCTCTGAACCCCAGAGCCTTTGGGGACTAGAGTCATAGCAGCAGCCCCTGTTGTTACTGTACTTACTGTATGAATGGCTCTGAGGACATGGATACTCTGCACACACCTGAGCAATTAATTGACTTATTTTCCTTTCAAGGGCACAGTGAATCACACTACTTCTTGTTTCCTTTTTTTCTTTGTCTACTAGGAAGCTCAGAGGCAAATTTATAGCCTACCTTTAATAAAGTATAACCTAGAATGATCTTGTTCTGTCTTTTCTTTTCTGCTGTTCTCTTATTTATTTTTCTTACTTATGTAAGGGAATTTTTTTAAAAAGAGAGAAGAAGAAAAGGAACAAAAAAATCAATCAGGAAACCTTCACAGCTTAGACTCATAGCTAAAAATGATAATAACTAGAGTTCATATAGAGAGTGCTTAGTGTGCAACAGGTCTCAGGTAAGCCCATGACTTGGCATCATTCATTATCTCCTGTAATCCCCACCACATCTCTAAGGGAGAGATGGGCATTACTGTTACCCATTTTGTGGATGGGAAAGCAGAGGCACAGGGAAAGTGGGTAACTTGTCCCAGACACACAGTGAGAAACAGCCAGAGCTGGTACTCGAACCACCTGACTCCAGAACAAGCCTTCTTAACCACTGTGCTGTCCTACCTCTCAGGATAAAACTACGTCTATGCAATAGCAGAGGAAAAGGTCTGGGAAGGTCTGATTACCCCCACATTGACACATCAGGCCTGGAATCCTCCCTCCTCCCAAACCCTAGACTCACATACCCAATTTTCAACTCAGCCTCTCCACTTGGATATCTAACAGGCACCGCCAACTTGACATGTCTAAACCTGAACTCCTGACCCTACAAACCTGCTCTTCCCGGTCTTCTCCTTCCACTGATGGGAGTGCCACCCTCACAATGGATCAGACCAAAACCCTGGACTTGGCCCTGACTCCTCTTTGTCATCCCCACAACCAGCCCCACAGCAAATCCTGTTATCTTAGTTTCTCAAGCAGAGGATGCAATGGTGGTCCTTATCCTGGCCAGAGCCCATCTGGGTGCCCCTTTCAGCTCTGGACACCTCTTCTGATGGGTAGGCATGGAACAGTGACCAGGAGCATCATGAAGAAGTAATAATCGTAGGAAAAATGTGAACAGCTATCACTTCCTGGGCAACTGCACCAGGCTCAGGCCTTATGCTCTGAATCATTTACATCTCTCATCAACCCTCTGAGGTAGAGGGTCTATTACCCCCATTTAACAAATGAGGGACAGAGAGGTTAACTGCCTTTGCCAGAGTCACATAGCTAATAGGTAAGTGAGCAGGAATTCTAACCCAATGTGTCTGACTCAAGCTCAAACACACCATGCTGCCTGCCACTAAGCCAAGTCTTTGACGCACACCAGAGGGAACCGGGGTTATTGAGTTTGGGAGTCTAGAGAAAAGAGTTGAGGTGGAGGGGAAACATCTGCTCTCTGAGGTCAATGAAGGGTGGGCCACGGGGGAGGGACATGTGTTCCAGGGGCTCCAGGAGCTGGGGAGGAAGTGGGACACAGGGAGGCCAAATTCAGCTCAGTGTAAGACAGCACTTTCTAACAACCAGGCCCCCGACAGACACACACAAAGGAGTGGGCTGCCTTGCCTGATGGGAGTCCCATCTCCAGAGGTGCCTGACAGTGTCATGCTACGGATTCCACTGATGGCAGCAAAGCAGAGTGGGAAGAGAACATACAAAAGAAGAATCAAGAAGTGGGGACAGGGAGGCTTGTCCTACCAGATATCAAGCCACATAATACAGCTATCTGTGGCAGTTCTCAACAGCCAAGGGACTGCCCTCCTAGGGGGTATTTTTCTTCATAACACTGACTCAGGGGAGGGTTCTACTGAGTGCCAAGGACTGGATGGCGGGTGCTCAAGAACTTATAATGAGCAGGACAGTCCCACCCAAGGAAGGATTGTTGTACCCCAAATGCCAAGATGTCCCTGTTGAAAAACGATGAGATACAGTGATTAGTGTAGAACTGAAATAGACAAAGAGATAGACAAAGAGATCAATGAAACAGAACAGAGTTTCCAGAAACAGATCCATAAATACATGGGCACTTAAACATAAAACAGAGATGGTATTTCAAATCAGTGAGAAAAGGACAGGGTGTTCAATTAATGCTGCCGGGACAATAGGCCAGCTATAGAAAAATGAAATCAGATCCCTATTTCACACCGCATGCAAAGATAAAAGACCTAAACTTGATTAAAGATCTCAATATGAAACAAAAGGAAATAAAATGAAAATACTTAGAAGAGATCTAGTATTATCTTTATGACCTTGGGTGGGGAAGGACTTCTTAAAGAAGTTGCAAAGAAATAAAAGCAAGTGAAGGGGAAAATAAATTTTACTACCCCCAAAGTTTAAACTTCTGAATGAAGAAGACACAAAGTTAACAGACAAGCAACACAACTTGGAGAAAATATTTGCAACAAACATAACAAGGATTAATATTCACATATATAAACCTCTTTACAAATTAATAAGAAAAAGATGTGACCCACAAAAAACTGGGCAAAGTATATGAACAGGCATTTTGCAGAAGAGAAAAATTCAGATGACCAGTAAACACAGCATGAGACACTCAGCTTCTCTAATAGTCAGGCAACGCTAATGAAAATGAAATATTTTCTCCCAGCAGATTGGCAAAATTAAAGAGCGATGAATCAACTGATGCTGAGGTGCTGAGGAAATGAGAACTCAGATATATCACTAACAGGAGTGCAAAGTGGCATAATTACCTTGGAGGGCACTTTGGCAGTGTTTATTAACACAGAAAATTCTGCTTCCAGAGAAATACTAATGCACATTCACAGAGATCTTCATGGTGGAGAACCAGAACCACTGAAACATCCACCAGCAGGAGGATGTGGTATAAGCATACAATGGAATACTATTCGGCAGAAGAAATGAACGAACTACAGCTGCACTTGTATACATCTCAAAAATAAGTGAAAAAAGAAAAATGCAAATATATTAATTGATTATGAAATAATTTATGCAAGAAAATCATTCAGGCCGAGCGGGAGTATCACTTGAGCCCAGGAGTTTGAGACCAGCCCTGGCAACACAGTGAGACTTCGTCCCTACAACAAATAAAAAATTAGCTGGGCATGGTGGTGCATACCTATAGTCCCCCAGCTACTTGGGAGGCTGAGGTGGGAGGATCACTTGAGCCTGGGAGGTCGAGGCTGTAGTGAACTATGATTGCGCCACTGCACTCTAGTCTGGGTGACAGAGTGAGACCCTGTCTCCCCCTTCCCCCAACCCAAAAACAAAACTGTTCAAACAACACCCCTGGGTTTGGGTTTATGAGTTCCCTCTACATGGAATGCCTTTTAGTATTTCCTTCTTTCTTTCCTCCCTCCCTCCCCCACCCCTCTTTTCTTCTCTTCCTTCTTCCCTCCATCCTTTCCTTCTTTGTTTCTCCCTCCTTCCCTTCCTCCCTTCCTTCCTCCTTTTCTCCCTTTTTTCCCTCCTCCCTCTCTACCTTCCTTCCTTCAGCAAACATGCTTGCTCTGTGCTGATAGGTGCTGAACATGAGGTCAAGGCCCCAACTTCTATCCTTGCTATGCAAGGAACTCCCCTATGATTTGAGCCCCAGAACGACACCTGACCCTGGCCCCACACTCTTACCTCACACAATGTGTCACGCTTGCTTGCTCTCTGGCTCTGTGTCCTGCTGGCTGCATGGGCTGCTGAAAGGTTCAGGGGAGAGTGTGGACGAGGCGGGCTTTGTCTCCTAAGTGATCCCAGCCTCCGCTGAGGAGGCTGGCTGGTGGTGCCGAGGCCCCCGCCTTCCTTTCCCTCCTGTTCTCCTTATTACTCCTGCCATCTTTTTCTCCTTTCCTTCTTCACTCTGCTTTAGTGCCAGGCTTTGGAGCCAGGGTAGGGTGTGTGGGGAGGGTGCAGCTACATCTCTGGGCCCAGAGCTGCAGAGCTAAGCCTCCTGGGCTGAAGTCGGGAGGCAGATCTCTTAGGCCATAGGTAATCATGACAGCAGGTGGCCACCTCCTTCCAAAAGCCAAACAGCTGCAAAGGGCAGCCACCATAATCATGTCCAGAGCCTCAGATGGCCACAACAGGGCCCTGGAGAGAGGGTGGCTGAGGACGGCCTAATTAGGCATGACAGCAGCCCCATGAGGCGTATGCAGCTTGGAGCCATTAGGGAGGCTGGTGGAGGAACAGCCAGAGCTGGCCTGGCCACTCACCCCCCACAGGGATGCTTGGCTCTGGGGCTTGAGACTGCCTGCCCGAAGGAATGTCTGTCAGCTGGGACTGCCAGGTGCTGCCCCAGCCATGCCTACTAGTCCTGCTGGGAAGTGGCATTGGTGGCGCAGGGCATCAGTTCTAGGCCCTTTTGCACTTTTGCTTCTTGCTGTGCTTCCTGGGGTATGTGTGGGGAGTGGTCTTTCCCTCCTCTGGGTCTTATTTCTACTACTAAGAACTAACCTGCCAGCCCTTTTCAACCCATTCTGTCTTCTGATACTGAAAACCATCTACAGGGCAGTGATTACAGTGCTCTTCTGCTAAGCTAGAGGTGGAAAAACTGAGGCCCAGAGAGGGCAGATGACTTGTGTGAGGCCACACAGCTCACAGTTAGCAGATCCAGGATTTGAATCTTGGGTCTCTGACACACAGCCCTTGTTTGTGACTCAACAGTATTTCCTCATCTTCCTGGGGCTAGTGGTGAGGTGAGGGTGGTGGTGCCATATTCCTAGGAGAGGAAAGACACCAAAGGAAACCAAATCCAGCCTGAGTCCTGCTGCCAACTCAGCATGCCCCCAGCAGGTCACACCCCTTCTCTGGGCTGGACCAGATGACACCCAGGATTAGATACTCAAGTCTCTGGTTCTCAAGGCCTTTCTCAACACCACCTCCTAGCTAAGTAACTTTCCTAAGTAACCCCTTCCACTTCCATATCTGTAAAATGAAACCAGTTGCTCTTCACCAGTGTGGTTATGCAGGTAGAGTGACCAAATTTGTCAGGTGCCCAGTACAGCTCCTGGCACACAGTAGGTGCACAGTAAGTGGGCACTTTCTTCTTTTCCACACAATCTCTGAGTCTTACACACCACCACCCCGACCTCCTTGTTTCCTTTCTGGCTCAAACCTCAGACTTTGCAGGAAGTTCTATGAGGTTCCAAGAGTATCTGCGTTTGACAATTCACTCCTGCTTTCCTCCGTGTGTAAGATTAATGCCATCACATCTGTGCATCAGTTTACAAAGCCCTGCCCCACCCATTAGTTTGTGTTACACTACCAACAACCTTCCTATTATGACTGGGGAAATTGAGGCTAGAAATACAGTCCCCAGGTCACTCAACTTCTCTAACTTTCAGTTTGCTCACCTTTAACATGGGAACAAATATTAATACCTCCCCTGTAGGTTGCTGCTTAGAAATAAATGGCATAATACATCCAAAATTATTAAAAGGGTGCCTGGTAGCTGGTAACAGAGGCTCAAATCCTATCTCAGATATTGCTCAGATTTGCACAATGCCAGAGCCAAAGCTTCTGACCTCCCAGTTGGGTCCCCAGAAAACCACAGTCCTGGAAATGATTCATGAAAGCTCACTGAAGACAGAACCGAGGACAGCACCCCCAGGCGTCGGGACCAGGCCAACTCTCTACCCTCTCTATCTTCAGCACCACGGACAACACCCCTGACATCAGCACCAAGGACAGAGGCAAACGAGTGCCCCGCACCCCAAACAGCACAGCTCAAAGGTGAAAGTGTCAAAATCCCCTTCCCCCATGATGAGGTGGCAATGAAATCTTCTTTTTTTTCTAGCTAGTTACTTGCCCCACAATTAGTAAGGCCCTGAGAAGCTACTTCCAGGTCTCTTTCTTTCTTTCTTTTTTTTTTTAGACGGAGTCTCGCTCTTTCGCCCAGGCTGGAGTGCAGTGGCGCTATCTCGGCTCACTGCAAGCTCCGCCTCCTGGGTTCACGCCATTCTCCTGCCTCAGCCCCCCGAGTAGCTGGGACTACAGGCGCCCGCCACCGCGCTCGGCTAATTTTTTGTGTTTTTAGTAGAGACGGGGTTTCACCGTGTTAGCCAGGATGGTCTCGATCTCCTGGCCTCGTGATCTGCCCACCTCGGCCTCCCAAAGTGCTGGGATTACAGGCGTGAGCCACCGCGCCAGGCTTTCCAGATCTATTTCTATTTGCATCTCTTTCATTCCAGAGGCCAGTTTTCCTGTGTGTTTCTCACCCCATGAAGTTCCTTGGATTGGGGTAGCTCAGGAAGGCTTTCTGGACGTTCCTGACTAGGAAAACCCACCTTCCTAGACCAAGAGAGCCTCCCAAACCTTCCCTTTTTAACCTGCTGGCTTCATTTCAGACACAAGCAGGGACAGTCACTGGATACAGTGTCACAGCCAAGTGCAGCAGCAAGGGACAAGCCCAATGCCACCTCATCTCAAGGGCTGGGCTTGTTGCCCTGTTCTCAAGACAGTGAATAAGGAGAAACACTTCTGATCCTTCAGCCTGTCCCACTCCATCACTCATCCCTGAGGCCATCTTTTATTGGTTTCTTGCCCATTCGATGAGGGCTAGATTTATTTCTGCCCTGATCACCTCTCTGATATCACTGGCTGCCCACATGGTCTCAAAGTAAACAGCTTGAGCTGCCTTGAGCCCTTCTTTAAGGACCCTCAGGACTTCAGTTCAGTGGAGACCCCAGCAGAGCCAGCAACTCAGTGCTTCTAAAGCAGCCTAAGGGGAAGATGGGGCACAACAGAATACCAGTGTCCTCCTCTGATACATGGGAAGAAGGCCGCCTCCTCAGAGTTGTGGTGCATTGAGATGGTGTGACCAGCACCAAGTGTGGCACATAAAAAGGGCTTAGTAAACAGCTTAGTAAACATTCCCCCTTCCCAACAAGGACAATGTAATGATAGCAATGATGATCACTGCTCATGTTGAGTGTCTACTATGTGCTAGGTCAAGATATTGAGGGGTAGACAGGACAAGGACAATTATACCCATTTTGCTGTTAAGAAAACCAAGCTAGCCAGGCGTGGTGGCTCACGCCTGTTATCCCAGCACTCTGGGAGGCTGAAGTGGGTGGATGGTTTGAGGTCAGGAGTTCGAGATCAGCCTAACCAACATGGTGAAACCCTGTCTCTACTGATAGATGAGACTGTCTCAAAAAAAAAAAAAAAAAAAAAAAAAAAAAAAAAAAAAAAAAAAAAAAAAAAAAAAAAAAAAAAAAAAAAAAAAGGAGGATCGTTCAAGACCAAAAGTTTGAGAATAGCTTGGAAAACAAAGCAGGACTCAGTCTCTACCCGAACCCTTCCACCCCCACCCCCTAAAAAAGGCCAGACACAGTGGCACTACTCAGGAGGCTAACACAGCTGGATTCTTTGAGCCCAGGTATTCAAGGCTGCAGTGAGCTATGATTGCCCCACTGCATTCCAGTCTGGAAGAGACAGCAAGACTCTATCTCAAAAAAAGAAAAAGAAAACCAAGGTTTTGATGGGCCAAGAAATCTCTCAAAGGTCACATAGCCAAACAAGTGACAAAACCAGATATCTCTCCTCAAATTCCAGGCTGCTTCTCCACCTCCAGATCTCCCATAATTGCAATCATCCTCACTTCTTACCTTGGGGTACCCAGCACTGCCCATTCACTGCTTGCCAACATCCAGTGCTGGATGCACCATGCCCAGCTGGCCAGCTGTCAACAAGCTGCCAGACTCAGACACTGGGGTGGCCAAGGATGGAAACAAGGCCCAGATTCTTTGCTCTCCTGGGACCCCATGAGATTCCAAGGGGATCAGATGCAGCCCACTCCCATCCCTGCCACAGGTGTCTCTTCTTCTAACATGGCAAGGAGAAGCCCCCATCCCAGCTCTGCATCAGCCTCCTACACATACAGAGAAGAAGAGCTTATGAGACACCCACCATCATCACCAGCATCAGCGATAGCCCCACCAGGACCCATCATACTTGTCATACAAGTAAGGAAATGGAAGCCCAGGGAAGGGAAGGAGCCTACCCCAGGACACCTGAACAGAATGTTCTCAGGACTCTAGACTCCTCCAGTGCCTCTGTCCCTAGACTGGGGGCTCAATGAAGGCAGGAGTCACAACATTCTTGTTCACTGCTAGGTCCCCAGCACCCATCTCAACATCCACCAAAAAGTGACTTTCTTTCCCTGCTTCTTCTGCAGGGAGGCATGATGTGTCACTCACTTTCTCTAACCAATCCAGAGTCTTGTACCTAGTAGGCCACTAATGGGTATTTCTTGAACTATCTCATTCATTCAATAACTATTTATTTTGTGCCTAGTGTGTCCCAGCCATTGCTTTAGGTGGAGAAACCACAGTGGTAAGAAAACACAGGCAAAAATAAATCCTCTGTTTTGACACTGATTGAAGTAGAGTGAATTTGTTTCCTTGCCCATCTTCCCTTGCTGTTGTGAGTGCCAAAGGGGCAGGGACTGTCACTGTCATGCGCAGTACTGTGTTCAGTGCCCAAAACACAATATATGCTTGCTTGCTGAATGAATGAATGAATGAATACATGTAGGTAGAGTAGTAGAATAAAGGCAGCCACCATTTATTGAAAGGTTGCCAATTATTTTATGTACATTAAATATCTCTTAGAATCTTTCCCTGTGAGGTGGGTACTTTAAGGTGGATCATGCTAGCTATCCTGCTAGCTATTCTTCCCTTTTTCCTAACAGAAGGGCTCAGTTAGAAATATTCACTTCATCAGCTTCCCTTGCAGCTAGGGTGTCCATGTGACCAAATCTGGCAAAAGAGACGTAGGCAAAAATCCACAAAGTGGGGCTCCCAGGAAATCTTTGTTTTCCTGGTAAGAAAAGGAAACTCGCGAAGCATGCAGGCTTTACTCTCCTTTTCCTGCCTGGAATTCAGATGCAGCACATGGCAGAGGAGCAGCCATTTTGTAGCCATGAGAATGAAAGATGCATGCTAAGAATGTCAGAGGCCTGGGCCCTTGATGTTTCACCTGAATCACTGCATTGGCCCTGGCTTGCCTGACTGCTTCTGAGATTCTCTCTCTCTCTCTCTTTAATACAGACAGGGTCTTGCTCTCTCATCTAGGCTGGAGTGTAGTGGCATGATCATAACTTACTGTAACCTCGAATTCTTGGGCTCAAGTGATCTTTCTGCTTCAGCCTCCCAAGTAGCTGGGACTATGGGAATGCCCCACCATGCCTGGCTAATTATTATTATTATTATATATATATATTTTGAGACGGGGTCTCACTCTGTTGCCCAGGCTGGAGTGCAGTGGCGCGATCTTGGCTCACTGCAAGCACTGCCTCCCGGGTTCACTCCATTCTCCTGCCTCAGCCTCCCGAGTAGCTGGGACTACAGGCGCCCACCACCGCGCCCGGCTAATTTTTTGTATTTTTTTTAGTAGAGACGGGGTTTCACCGTGTTAGCCAAGATGGTCTCGATCTCCTGACCTTGTGATCCACCCGCCTCGGCCTCCCAAAGTGCTGGGATTACAGGCGTGAGTCACCGCGCCCGGCCTGATTATTATTTTTTAAATTATTTTTACTTTTTTTCAGATAGGGTCTCACTGTCACCCACGCTGGATGCAGTGGTGTGATCTCAGCTCACTGCAGCCTGGACCTCCTGGGCTCAAGTGATCCTCCCATTTCAGCCCCACAAGTAGCTGGGACTACAGGCACACACCACCACATCTGGCTTTTTTTTTTTTTTTTTGTATTTTTTGTAGAGGTGGGGTTTTGCCATGTTGCCCAGGCTGGTCTAATTTTTTTTTTTTTGTAGAGATGGGGTCTTGCTATGTTGCCCAGGCTGGAATGCAGTGGCATGATCACAGCTTGCTGTATCCTTGAACTCCTGGGCTCACATGATTCTCACACCAAGCCCCCTGAGCAGGTGAAACTAGAGGTGCCTGCCACCATGCTTGGCTAGTTGTTAAAATTTTCTATAGAGACAGAATCTCACTATGTTGCCCAGGCTGGTCTCAAATTCCTGACCTCAAGTGATTCTCCCACCTTGGTCTCCCAAAGTGCTTGGATTACAGTATGAGCCATGGCCCTGAGATTCTTGTTACATGAGAAGAATAATCTTCTGCGTATTTATACAAATGTCACTTGTTTTCTGTTACATGCAGCCAAATGCAATTTCAACTGATTCGGTATTATTAGAACAAGTGAGGCTTAGGGAGGGAGGTCAAGTGATCTTCCCAAAGTCACAGAGCAAGGAAGCAGATCTGGAATCGGCCACTGGGCCGAATGCCGAAGCCTGTGCTCCCTCTACCTGTGTGCTGTCATTCCCACCTGCAGCCCAGGCTGCCAGGAAGCCCCTCCCCACAACCAGCACCGGGCTGTCCTCTAAAACTCTTCCTGACTACCCTGAGGTCTGGGTCAAAGTTTCCCTGATGTCTTCTCTCTTACCTGACCCCACCCCAGCTACACGCAGGTCCAGATCCTCCTTTCAAAACATATGTGCCTCGAGTCCCAGGATTCCACTCAGAGCCTGACCCTGTGAGATGCTCTCTGCTCATCCACTTCTCCCTGGTCCAGAAATCCCCCTAACTGCTCCAACAGCATGCGCGGCAGATGCTTAAGCCATCTCTGCAGACAGGTCTCCTGGTTCCATCTCTTCCCCCCGACAGGATCCCGCACTCTTGAGAATAATCTTTCTCAAGAGCATCTCCCATGGGCCTGGCCCTCGAGGCCTCCAGGGTCTGGCTCCGGCCACCTTCCCAACCTTTGTTCTCGCTGCCTCCTCTGCCTCCCACCACTTTACCCACCCAGCATTTGCAGGGCCAGCTCCAGTGTGTGCTTGAGAGGACAAAGAGGCCCTCCCTCTCTGACCACCCTGTCTCCAGCAGGTACCCACTACCACTGTCCTGTGGCCCCCTCTCTCTTGGCACCTGGGACTATTTGAGCGTCACGCAGAGTGTCGCTAGCTTACTGCTAGCATGTTTGCCATTGCCTCCCCGTCCCAGAACCAGAGCTTGTTGAGGGCAGGAAGCGTGCCCATCTTTTTCAACCATTTGCCCAGTTCCTGGCATGAGGCCCAGTACTTGGGCTCACTCAGGAGGTGCTGAATGAAGCTCAAACTTGCTTCCCACGCCTTCCCACCACCCACTTTCTACTCCAGCCAAATAGAATTACTCCAGCTTCCCCGAACCTTCCTACTGTGGCTGACACTCAAGCGTCTCCTGGACTCTGCCTCCAGCCAGGCCTGCAGAGAGCCCAGGCCTTGCCTGGCCTTCCTCTTCCCTTTCGCCCATCAAAACCAAGCAGGGGGGAACTCCAGACTCGGATGGGATGCATGAGATTTGGGGACACAGGTGCGTGTGTGCGTGCATGTGCGTGTGTGTGTGTGTGTGTGTGTGTGTGTGTGTAGGGACTGGCGTCTATATTCCACCCTGGATGTGGCAGCCTCTGCCTGTCCTTACTCTTGCATTTCTGCCACTGGTTACACCAATCTGAGCTAAGTCTGAAATGCCCTGGTATTCCTTGAGTAGCCACAGCTGTAGGAAAGGACAAGGGAAAAAACATTAACATTTACTGAGCCCGTATTAAGTGCTAGGCGCTGTTCTAGCCCAAGTAATAATGATAACAAGGATGATGATAATAGTAGTGGCTAGTATTGTGCATTTAGCATGTGCCAGGCACCATCCACCCTAAGGCTTTTAGTCAGACAGATCCTACTATTATCCCCATTTTACAGATGAAGAAAAAGAGGCTCGGAGAGGTGGAGTCACCTGAGATCACGGAGACAGGAAGTGATCTGGAGCTCGCTATCTATCGTCCCAAACCTGCTCCTCTGCCAGGTTGAGTAGGGTAACACCCAGGTGTCTTGGCGTAGGGGGAGGAGCTTCCCCTTGCAACTCCTGTTGCCTCTGAGTGAAAGGCTGGAAGCAGCAACTTCCCCAGGGGCTCTCCTGGGGGACGGCTGGGTTGGTAAGACTTACCCTAATCAGCAAGGCTGTAGAACAGTGCTCCAGCCCCCCGGAAGGACCAGGCCTGAGGAGTAGCAGGGTGGACGGAAGTCGTTGAGCCTGGGCTCCGCTTCCTCAGTAAGGCTGAAGATTTTCCCAAAAGCCTGGGCCAAATTTATCTGCCAATCCCCCGAAGAGCTGATTCCAGCGTCTGTCTGGAAATGTCAGCCCGTGTGGTTGGAGGAACGCGGGGAGAGTTTTCCTCTAAATAGCAGGAAGCATATGGGAGGCGGATGGCATCCGCCGCCCCAACCTGCCAACTCTTGCTCAAGTGGGAGCTAAAAGGGGCCCAGAAGGGTCTGGAAATCCTACCACCTCCCAGGGAGGTTGAAGGGGGAGCTGGAGACAGAGATGGTGGCAATGAGAAGGGCAGAAAGTGGGTCCCGAAGGGCAGGCAGGCAGGAGCACCCTGATGAGCAGAGGCGCCTGAGGCTCTCAGATGGAAGTGCCACGCCCAGGAATCTAGCGCAACATCCACAGTAATAATAGCCACCATTCACCAAGCGCTTGCAATACGCCAAATCTGGGTTAAGCACTTTATTTGGATGATTTCACTTAAACTTTGCAACCAACTCTAAGATGGGGGCTGCTGTTTTCCTTGTATTACAGATGAGGAAACCAAGGTTCAGAGAAGGAAGGACCTGAAATCACACACTCTCTGGGCTGGAAAGGACCTTCCAGATCATCAGCTGAATCACAAATCCTCTACAGACTCTCTGTCAAGCTATGGTGCAGCTGCTGCTTGAATATTCTCAGTGATAAGGAGATCGCTACCTACCACCCAAGCTAGCCCATCTGCAGAGAATTCTTTGTATCCAAAAGGTTTTCCTAGCCTAAGCTGGGATCTCCTTCCCTGGAGCTTTTCCTGTGAGTGCCAGACTCAGACCCTGCCTCCTCCAACAGAGATGGAAAGGCAGGAAGCCAGGCCCCTCTCTGGTTTCCCTTCTCCAGGTGACACACTCCAGGTTCTCACACAGTTGCCCAGGCGGGGATCTGGAGCTCCAATGCCAGTCAGCTCTCTCACCCACCTCTGCCCCTGGATCGTGGTAACCAGAACAGCCTCCAGTTATCAAGCACTTCCTATGTGCCAGGCACCATGGAGAACTGCCCTTGACATGCTCTCCTCCCACCTTCCCCACAACACCTGGGGCAGCACCATCATCACCTCCGCTTTACATAGGAGAAAACTGAGGCTCCACAAGGGGAAGAGATGCGGGACCCTGGAGGCCTCACCAGGCTACTGCTCTAAGTCTCACGAAGCTGAAGAGGTCCCTGCAGGCTCCACCTGGGGACACTGACCCAGGCTTTGCCAGCATTCACCTCAACACTGGTCCACAGGGCCCCCAAGCCCACATCAGCCTCCTAACTCTCTCTCTGCCCTTGAGCAGCACTCAGTCTCCAAATCTTGTTGAATCTCCCTGCTAAACGCCCCTCTGTGCCATTCTCATGATCCTGTCCTACCTGCTGTCACCCCCGAGACCAGCCCAGGATCTTGGTTTATTTATTTTTTTAATTATATATATATATTTTGAGACAGAGTCTTGCTCTGTCTCCCAGGCTGGAGTGCAATGGCGCGATCTCGGCTCACTGCAACCTCCGCCTCCCAGGTTCAAGCGATTCTCCTGCCTTAGCCTCCCGAGTAGCTGGGATTACAGGCGCCTGCCACTGCACCCAGCTAATTTTTGTATTTTTTAGTAGAGATGGGGTTTCGCCACGTTGGCCACTGAACTACTGACTTCAGGTGATGCCCTCGCCTTGGCCTCCCAAAGTGCTGGGATTACAGGCATGAGCCACCACGCCTGGCCTTAAAAATATATTTTTAAAGAGACAGGGTCTCTGCTGGGCACAGTAGCTCAAGCCTGTAATCCCAGCACTTTGGGAGGCCAAGGCAGGAGGATCACTTGAGCCCAGGAGTTAGAGGCTGCAGTGAGCCCTGATCACACTACTGAACTCCAGCCTGGGCAACAGATCGAGAGACACTGTCCAGAGAGGGAGAGAGAGACAGGGTGTTGCTCTGTCGCCCAGGGTGAAGTACAATGGTGGGATCATAGCTCACTGCAGCCTTGAGCTCCTGGGCAAAGCCAGGATCTTTCCAACACCCAGACCTAACCTGCCGTTGGCTCCCTTTTACCTTAAGGGCCAAGTTCCAACTCCCCAGCCCAACAGTTGAGGCCTTTTAAGCTCCAGCCTTGGTCAACCTCTCTAGCCCCGTGTCTCCCCACCATCCCTCACACCCTCCTGCCTAACAGCTCAACAGGAGGCAGGTGAGATCTTCAGAGAACCCCCCCCAGTTGCTTCTCCCTGGAGAATCCCTATTCATCCTTCAACACTGCTTGGAGGAACAGAATCAACTGCTTTGGTCCCAGAGATCCCTGAGTGACCAGCACCTACCTCTCATATCTCATGCCTCACCTGTCATCGCTGACAAGAGATGCTTCTCTCCTGGGCTGAACTGAGAATTTCCCCTGGGCAGGGGCAGCTCTGATTTGTCCTTGTAGCTCCACGTCTAGTGCAGCACCCGGCACATGGTAGGCACTGATAAATGTCTGTGGCGTGTGGGGACGAATGACTAAATGAAGACCATGGGGCATGATAAAGTATTAGAGATGACCCATAAAACACAGCTCGTGCAAGTCATAACTTTGCTATATCAGAAAAAAAAATGCTGCTGTCAAAACAGTCACAAAGCATTTGAGGATTTAGAAGAGAATCAGGGGATGATCTGGGAATGACTAGGAGTTTCCAGAAAAAAGCTGCCCAAACCCAAGCAGATGAAGTGACCAGATCCCACCTGTAGGGTGGCAGGAGACAAGGAGCAGGGCCACATAAAGGGCAGGTGGGGGAGAGGCTGGGTCCATGTCCCAGCCCTGCCTCCAACTTGCTCTGCGTTGTCACATAGGCGGCTTGGCCTCTCTGAGCCTCAGTTTCCTTCTGTGTAAAATGCAAGGGGCATTTGGAAAATTGGCTGAAGCAGCGGATGTATGTCTAAAGGCCTAAACACTTCCTCTACTGTCAAGGTAATGGGACTCTCTCTGCCCTCCATTCAAACTCCCAGCAGGGTTTGCAGACATCCAGGGCTTCCTCATCTTGGACCTCCCTGACCTGGAAACGCAGGCTTCTGCCTGCCCTTCCAGCAGGTCATTTGGGGGACAGCCTTCAGTGTCTTGGGCAGTGCCAGGATTGTGGACTTGGTCCTGTGAAAAAGCTTTCTAACTAGCAGTGCAGAAAATGGAGAGTGAGCTCCCCATCTCTGGAGGAATGCAAGCAGTGGCTGGGCATCTCAGGACAGGAATTCTGACTCAGGGTGGGAAGGAATTTAGACCATTAGATATCTAAGGCTCCCCTGAGGGGCATTGGGTCCTTTTTCTCGTTCCCCATGTGGGGCCTTGATCTAACTCCTCCAGGCTACGCTTCCAGCACAAGGCAGAGTGAGCTCACTGACATTTCCCTCATCCCACAATATCCTTCAAAGGCTCCCCACTGCCTTCAGGATCAAGTCCAAGTTCTTACCCTGGCATTCAAGGCCCCTGTGGTCTGGGTCTGCCTCCTCTCATCCTATAGTTGCACCCCCACCACATGCTCTGGGACTTTGACACATTGTTTTTCCTGCCTACAACATTCTTCCAGCATTCTGGTTGGCTACTCAGTTTAGGCATCACCTCCTCCAAGAAGCCTCTTCCTTGCTCCCAGGCTGGCCTTTTCATTCCCACAGCCCCTGTATGCACATCCACCTTAGCACCTCTCATATTCCAGACAAATCATCCATGTGCTCCCCTCTCCTCCAAAGACTGCAGTCATTTGGAGGGCCAGGACAGCTCCCTGGCGGGACAGAGAGGGTTGATGTCTCCTGAGTGAAATTGGTACTTCAGAGATTCCAATGTTCTGACTCCAAGAAAGTCTAAGGCTGTCTCAGTGAGCTTCTCACCATAAGATCTGGGTTCAAGACTCCTTTCTTTTCTTTTTCTCTACTTTTCTCTCTTTCTCTCTCTCTCTTTCTCTCTTTCTTCCTTTTTTTGAGACTGAGTCTTACTGTCACCCAGGCTGGAGTGCAGTGGCACGATCTCGGTTCACTGCAACCTCTGCCTCCAGCGTTCAAGCGATTCTTCCACCTTAGCCACCTGAGTAGCTGGGACTACAGGCACTGGCCACCACACTGGGCTAATTTTTGTATTTTTAGTAGAGACAGGGTTTCCCCATGTTGGCCAGGCTGGTCTTGAACTCCTGCCTGACCTCAGGTGATCCACCTGCCTTGGCCTCCCAAAGTGCTGGGATTACAGGTGTGAGCCACCGCACCTGGCCAGGACTCCTTGCAGTAGTTGCATTGTTTTTTTTCTGATTATGAAAATCATGCATCTTGGGGAATTCAGATAATTACAGGAGGTGGGGGTTGCTGGGTTTGGCCACCATTTGGTCTACTTTAGGTCATAGCCTACATCTACTTCTGGGGAAGCCACTTTTCCCCACTCTTCACTCTTGAGGTTCCAGTGGTGTTGACCCCACCCCCAGCTGGTGGGGGGTGGTACACAGGCCCAGGCTGCCAATCAGAGCACCAAATTCCCCTTAGCAACAGCAGGTGATTGAGGGGTGGGCACATCCCATAAATTTGACCAATCAAGGGTAAGACTTAGTTCTGGGACTTGTGTTTGAGCAATCAGGGAAGAATCCTTGCTTATTTCTTTGGACAGGCATCTTATTACCTGCACATGAGAGCTTAATGAGAACATGGGAAAAACCCAGAGTTGAGAAACAGAAATCAAGTCCTGGTGGCCCTGAGGTCCTGGATCCTGCTGAGCCTGAAGCCATCAGACCTCTGGACTTTACAGTTACAAGTCAATCAAATCCATTTTTTGTTTAAACTAGTTTGGGGTGGGTTTTCTGTCACCTTACTTGAAAAAACTCTGAATGATAGAAACAAAAATAAAAATAGAGCCTGCCTATATCTCACCATCCAGAGGAAGCCATTATCAACAGTTTAATGACTACTCTTCTGAGCATCTCCCTAAGCAGGAGCACGCATATGTTTATATGTATTTTTCATAACAAAAGTGAAAAAAAAATCAGTAGATACCTAAGTAGACATCCTGTTCCTCCCTGCAAATCCTAACACTCAGGGAAGATTCCAAATCCAGATGTCACACAACATACACCAATTTTTAACCTCCTGTTTTTCCCCAACAATGCGCCATGGACAAGTTTCCATGTCAACAAATAGAGATTTACAGCACTATTTCTATAGCTGCAGAGAATGGCATTGTCTGGCCGGATGTAAGTTATTTAACCAACTCTCACAAACAGAATTGGGTCGTTTCTAATTTATCACTGTAATCAAGAAAGGTGCAGTGAACTTACTTGCAAAATGCATATGTTTGCAGTTGCCGGATTATTTATGACTAAGATTCCATGATTCTGAGAGTTTGACTTCACGAGTGTACGTTGTTCTGCCTGAGATTTAAGATTCTCTTAGTGGCTGTAAAGTAGTATCTGTTTTCCTGGGCAGGTATACTAGTTGTGAAAAAAAAAAAAAAAAAGCAAATCCTGGGCCAGGGTGTCCCCAACACAGCGTATCTGGGTATCTGGCAAGGATGCTCACTGGCAGATGTGAGGGAGGTGATGGGGAGGGAGGCGGGGTGTGGGGTGGTGCTGACCTGAGGTCCAGCTGGCCTTGTGCCCAGCCAAGCTGACAGTGTGACAAGGCCCACCCTGGGCCTTGTCTCCTAAATGGGTCTGACTCCCAGTGATGGAGGGAGAGGTAAGCCTGGGGAGCCCTGGCAGGACACGGCGACATACGGTAGGTGCCACCTTTAGCAGTCACAGTCATAACAGCAGCAGCACTGTCAGGGATGCAACCCTGGTACTACCCTATTCCTCCACATGTTTCTACTCACTTAAGCCCACACCCACCCTCTGACGCTATTCTTATCTGTTTTGCAGAAGAGGAAACTCAGCCTCAGAGAAGGTGAGTGACTTGTCCAAGGTCACACAGTCAAAGGGATGACCCAGATCTGCTGATTCCCCAGCCCATGCCTTATCCCATTGAGGTGGGTAGCAGGAGAGAAGAAGTACCCTAGGCAAGATGGTGGGAACCCTAAAATCCTCTGTTCCTCCCCACAAGTCCTAAAACTCAGGAAAAACTCCAAATCCAGAAAAGTAGAAAGAAGAAGCAAAGATCACCTATGCCCCCACTTCCCAGGAAGAGCACTGTGCAGTTTTCAGAAACACATATAATTCTTACAGAAATGATATAATGCTACCCATGCTGTTTTATAACCTCTTTTTAAAAAAAAAAAAAAAAAACCTCTACGACACACTATGAAGTTCTTTATGCAATAATAAATTTAGCTCCGTGGCCCCGTTTCTAACAGCTGCAGCAGGCGCCACGGTGTGGCTGCAGTAAAATGGCTTTAACTGGTCCCATGGTGATGGACAAATGGGTTGTCCCCAATTGTCCTGCTAAAAGCAACGATGTTACATGAGCACTGCCCAGCATGGCTGGATGCACGTCATCCTTTCGGGTCTCAGCTCAAGTGCCATCTCCTTAGAGAGGGCCATCTTGGACAGTGCCATGTCACACAGGTCTCCTACCGGTTCATCTTCATGATGTCACCATGTTAATTTCCCTCACTGCACCAGTGGAGTCTCTCCTCATTCCGTTTATGTCTTTGGGTGACTGTATAATATCTGTCCCTCCCCAAGCCTGTGTGCTCCAGGAAGGGTGTGGACTAGCAGGGACTAAACTCAAGAGATGTCCTTGGAACGCATGAATGAAGAGATGCCCCGTCAGCACAGCAGACTACCCCGCTCCATGACATGTCCCTAGCGTCAGTTCAGGGCCCCACAGAGCTGCCTTGGAATTCACTTCCAGCCATGTGCTGCTTGGAGCATCTATGCCCAGATGCCTGCCCTGCCAGGGACCCCAGCACCAAGCAAGGCTTTCTGCACACACAGGATACAAGGCACTGGAGTCTGGCAGAGCAGCTCCACTACCCACTTGTCCGTGTGGACTTAGGCCTCAGTCCCCTCATCTGTAAAATGGGGCCAATACTGCTAATCCCACAAGGTTGTTCTGAAGATTAAAGAAGGTAACAAATGTGCTTAGCACATAATAGGTCCTCAGAAAATTGCAGTTTGGCCCCCCTATCCAGTGAGTTCACAGGTGGGTCTGACCCTGTCTCACCTGGATGGTGTTTTTTACCTTTAAAAATTTTTTTATGTTATTTATTCATTTAGAGACAAGGTCTTGCTCTGTTGCCCAGGTTAAGGTACAGTGGCACGATCATACTTCATTGCAGCCTCAAACTTTTGGGCTCAAGTGATCCTCCCACCTCAGCCTCCTGAGTAGCTGGGACTACTGGCACATATCGCCATGCCTAGCTAATTTTTTAAAAATTTTTTTGGAGAAGGGGGGTCTTGCTATGATACCCAGGCTGGTCTTGAACTCTTGGTCTCAAGCCATTCTCCCACCTCTTTTATTACTTTAAATGAGACCTGAGTATGCCTTGGCCTTCTCCCCAGGCCTGTCCCTAGGAATGTCCCACTCCTATCCTTTAATACTTTTTTTTTTTGAGACAGGGTCTCACTCTGTCACCCAGGCTAGAGTGTAGTGGTGCAATCTCGGCTTACCATAACCTCTGCCTCCTGGGCTCAAGTGATCCTCCCACTTCAGCCTCCCAAGTAGCTGGGACTACAGGTACTGCCACCACACTCAGCTATTTAAATTTTTTTTTTTTGGACAGATGAGGTTTCACTATATTGCCCAGGCTGATCTTGAACTCCTGGGCTCAAGCAATCTTCCTGCCTCAGCCTCCCAAAGTGCTGGGATTACAGGTATGAGCCATTGTGCCCAGCTCTTTGACACTGGTTAAACAGCTAAATGCTCTGCTCTGTCCCCTTGGAGACCCCCAGGCTCCTGATCTCCTGCCTATGACTGCATACACCTGCCTGGCCTCCCAAGCCTTAAAAATACAAGAGGCACAGACATGTCTGAGGAACAAATGGAGGAGCCCCCAGCCCTTTGCGGGGAACTTCCTGGACCCCTGATCCTTGCACATGAGGCTTAAGTCAGTCTGTCTGGTTTCTCATCTCACCTCCTCCACTTTTTGGCAGCATGACAAGTAGCTTTACCTCTCCATGCCTCACTTTCCTCCTCTGTAAAATGGGCAGAATAAAAGAATCCAGGAGGATTCAAGGAGATAAAAATGCTTAGCAAACAGCCTGTTAGTAAGTGCTCAATAAACATTAGCTATTATTGTTACAATTGTTTTTTAGCCTTTTTACTGTGATATGTAATACAAAGAGTAAAGTGCACAAAACAAAAATGTTTACTGCAGTAAAATATCAGAAGGAAATAGTCATGTAACCACCACCCAGGTCACTGTTGGCCCCTCAGAAACCCCCTGAGGTTCCCTTCCCAGTGTTCTTTTCTCCACTAAGGCAATCCTTGTCCAGCCTTTATGGTGCCATTACTATTGTTATTATTATTTTTTGAGACAGAGTCTGGCTCTGTTGGCCAGGCTGGAGTGCAGTGGCTACTGCAACCTCTGTCTCCTGGGCTCAAGCAATTCTCCTGTCTCAGCCTCCCAAGTAGCTGGGATTATTATAAGTGCCAGCCACCACACCTGGCTAATTTTTGTATTTTTAGTGGAGATGGGGTTTCACCATGTTGGCCAGGGTGGTCTCGAACTCCTGACCACAGGTGATCCGCCCGCCTCAGCCTCCCAAAGTGCTGGGATTACAGGCCTGAGCCACCGTGCCCAGCAGCCATTACTATATTAATAAGTGGATAAAAAAAAATAAATGACTGTGTGGCCACTCTGCTGTGATCCAACCAGGTCCCTGGATCTCAGAACCCAGCACTCCTGGCTGCCTCTGCCCTGGAGACACCTCATCCCATTTTCCAGCTCTGGCTTCGGCTGTTCTTTAAATAACCAGCTTGTTAGGAAAATAGCAGCAGTAACACCTCCCTCGCTGCCGCCCGGGCCTCCATCTTTCCACGCGATGCTGACGGCTGCTCACCCAGCTCGTGCCAAGGAATCCCGTTCTCCGTCACTGGGCCACACACGCCAGGGGCTGTCTGCTCAGCTGCGTTCTCAGAGCCTGGCCCGGAGGGTGGAGGTGGGCACTGGATGGCAGTAATTTTCAGGAAGTACTGGGCTGTTAACAGATGAGCCCTCACCCCCAAGTCCCTGCCTCAGTCTCCCCCTCCACCTTCCATAGGGTTATGGGGGAGTTTAACTGAAATAATGAAAAACGCAAAGCATTTAGTGTGATGCCAAACACATAGTAATTGCTCAAGAAATGCTTGCTGTTATTCAGCTGGCCCTCATTACACATTTAGTCCCTGGAGAGGCCCTTGCATTCCTTGAGCACAATAAGGAGTGTTTGCAAATGATTAAATCCCACAGACACAGCTCTCAGACCAAGCTATCCTTATCACCTGTCCTGCACCAGCTTCTCAGCCAAAAGCAACGGCTATTTGCAGCCGCAACAACAGACTAGGAGCTGGGTCGGGAGATCCAGGTTGGGGGGCAGCTAATTAATGGGGCCCTTTTCATGGTTAGTCATAATAAGGCTGGCGCCACCCCAGTGGGCAGCTCCTTCTTCTCATAGAAGCACTTCTACATACGTTATCTACAGTGAACTTCACGGGTTAAAAAAAACAAAAGATCCCATTACATTTGCATATTATACATATTTATGAATCTTTTCCCTTCTCATAACCATCCCATCAGGGAAGCTGGGCAGGCTCTAGCAGATGAGAGAATTGGGACCAGAGGGGCTGGCCACCTTGCTGAGGGCATGGGGTCACCGCAAGCCATCTGGGGCAGCAGGGACTGGCACTGGCCAAAAGGCCAGGAGGATCTCGGGTCCTGCTGGTGTCTGGGTGGAGGGAGGTAAGAGAGGTTTCCCTCTTTCTCTCCCTCTTTCCTTCCTTCCACAGCTATTTACTGGGTACCCACTGTATGCTAGGCATGGGGCCAGCTGCTAGCTGGCCAGAGGGGAATGAAGCAGTTGTTCTTTGTCCTTGCAGAGCTAAGGCCAGAGAAGGAGGCAGATTTTACCCCAGTGGCCCCATGTAGTGCTTCGTGGTGGCTGGGTGAGCCTGCGCATAGGCCCCTTGACCTGGTTGAGCCCCTGTTTCCTCATCTGTGAACTAGACTGTTATGCCAGCAGAGCCTTGGGAGGTGGAAGGTGAAGAAAAGATGCAAGTAGCATGGTGAAGTGGTGGCACTGTGGTTGCACCCCCAGACAGACGGTCAGAGATGGGGCAGGCCCAGCACCCCATCCCAATGGCAAAGTGGGAGCTGGAGGAGCATGGGGAGAACAGGCCAGAGGGGCAGGAATGCAGGGCCCCCCAAGATTCAAGAATTCTGATGGCCTCCCCTCAAGCCACCCTGGGGGCCCCAGAGGTTCCATGGCCTCCAGCACAGCTCACGGCTCCCTTCCTGTCCTGAGCCTATGTGCACCACCTGTCCATGCCTGCTTGGGTGTGGCAAGAGCTGGCCTTTGAGGTGGACAGAGCTGGGCTTGCTGTGTACCCCACGCAGGTGGCTTCCCCTCTCTGAGGCTGACTCCTCTGGAAAATGGGCGTGATCACCACACCCACCTCCTGGTTGCTGGGAGGACTGGCTAAGACAGGCCATTGAACTATAAATGGTACCCAGACATATACAAACTCTCACTGAGGTCCCTCTGCCAGCATGTGGGTGCCAGTGGAAGTGAGGCTGGGCTTTTCCCAACTGTGCCAAGCATGGGGGGCTGGTGAGGAGACAAGGCCTGCGGACGCAGTTACTTACCAACCAGGGAGCTACGGGCAGAGGAAACACGGCAAGCTGTTGGGGCCCAGCAGGCGTCAGCTCAGGAGCGGGCACTGGACCGAGGGCTGGCACACACATCCCTCTAGGCACTCGATCAGAGGTGCCGGCAGGAAGCAGCTTGGGACAGGGGCTCTGCCACTGCCCAGGGGCCACCAGGTCCTGGTCACTCACAGGGCCCCAAGGTTCCTGGCAGAGGGGAGGCACGGGTGCCTGCAGGAATGGGGAGGAATGGTGATTAGGAGTTGCTGGAGGTAAGCCCTCCACCTGAGACCCTTAGACTGGCCCTGAGGACACGAGGGAAGGAGACGACATGGAGCAGTGGTCATAGAAACCCAAGTGTTTGCACAACACTACATTTTCCAGAGCACCCTGGCATCCCGGCTCATGTGGGCACCCACATTGTTTTTTTAGAGGCAAATTTGCATGTCATGCATATTTACAATGCCTTTCCCACCACCCACAGAATCCCCACAGCAGCCGGGGAGCTGGGTTCCAACGGCTCAAATCCTTCCCTGTCTTGCTTCTTCCTCCTTTTCCACAGATGGGAGAAGTTGGGAAAGGGGCAGGAGTCATGCAGTCCTGAGTTCAAATCCCAGCTCAGCCTCTCACACATGGGGTGACACCGGGGAGGCAGCTTCCCCTTTCTGAGCCTCAGTTTCCCCACCAGCCAAATGGGAACAAGAGTGCCTTCTCTGAAGGCTACTGTGAGGACTGAGAAGACAGTGCAGGTGAAATATTTGGCACATAGTATGTGCCCAATGAGCCCAGCAAAGGCCCTTCTAAGAGGCCCTTCACTGCATCACCACCTCCATGTGGCACGTCTCGTGTGAGAGCAGAGGGAAGCCAGGTGTCATTGCTCCTGCCTGGATCTTTAAATCAGCAGGAACCAGGCTGGGTGCGGTGGCTCACGCCTGTAATCCCAGCACTTTGGGAGGCTGAGGTGGGTGGATCACTTGAGGTCAGGAGTTTGAGACCAGCCTGGCCAACGTGGTAAAACCCCGTCTCTACTAAAAATACAAAATTAGCCGCTTGAACCCTGGAGGCAGAGGTTGCAGTGAGCCGAGATGGTGTCACTGCACTTCAGCCTGGGAGACAGAGCAAGACTCCATCTCAAAAAAACCAAAACCAAAAACAAAAAACTCATGAATCAGCAGGACCCAGTACTCTAGGGAGAAGAAAAAGGCCCCTCTATTCCACACTCCCTCCCAGAAGCCTTTTGGCTGCCCTGGAGGCCTCAGTGGAACACCCTCCCGCCACCCTCCACCCTCTCCCCTCCCATTTTACAGGTCAAGAAACTGAGACACAGAGGAAGCTGAGCTGGCGTGGGGACACAGAACCTGAGTTGTAGGTCGGGATTTGAACTCAGGCTTTCCACGTCTGAGCCCTGGGAGGAGAGGTCCAGGTCTAGGGGGCTCTGGGATGGGAGGAATGAGGAGAAAGGGGCAGTCGCTGTTCGGGGAGGCTCACCTTTCTCCCCCAGCTATCTCAGGGCCCTGAAAGGCCTCGCCATCTCTCCTTAGCATCTGATCAAGAACCAAACCTCCAGCATCTACTCTGCCAAACCTGTAACAGGCTTTACCTCATTTCCTTCCTGCCACAGCCCTACAATGTCATCTCTATTTTCCAAAGGAAGCATCCAAGGCACGGAGAGCTTCGACAACCACACACCCAGGAAGAGGCAGGGCAGGGCCTCCAACCCAGGCACCTGACTCCAGGACGATGCAGCCTCCCCCAGGGAGAACATCACCAAACCAAGAAAAACAGGCACAGCCACCTGAATAAAAGTGTTAAGGAGCAGGAAAAGAAAATACAAACCCCAAAACATTCTGCGTCAGTAGACGCAAATCCTCAAGGATGCATAGGAGATTTCAAGATTCACCATAAGGTGTGAAAATTGCCAGGGCGGGAAAGACCGGTGTTTGAGAAGATGCGTTGCTGACCAAGTTGTCACTTTTAGCCAAATTCACCCAGAGCCCAAAGCTGAAGGAAAAGAGTTGGCAACCAAGGGAGGCGGCCTGTGCACAGCACGGCAGGGTGCGGCAGGGCCCTGGCCTAGGAGCCCGAGGCCTCCTCAAATTCCCCACCTCTTCCTTGCTGACAGAACGGCAAGTCTCCTCCTCGATTCCCCTTTCTTCTTCTTTTTTATTTTTTGAGACAGAGTATTACTTTGTCGCCCAGACTACAGTGCAGTGGTGCAGTCATAGCTCACTGTAGCCTGGACCTTCTGGGCTCGAGCCACCCTCCTGCCTCAGCCTCCTGAGTAGCTGGGACTACAGGCATGCACCACTACACCTGACTAATTTTTGTATTTTTTGCAGAGATGAAATGTCGCTATATTGCCCAGGCTGGTCTTGAACTCCTGGCCTCAAGTGATCCGTCCACCTCAGCCTCTCAAAGTTCTGGGATTACAGGCATAAGCTACTGCTCTTGGCCCCACTTCTTTATAATGGTCGAGAAGCACAATTATACAGTCTCTTGGGTCCGGGCCGTCTGTGATGCTGTTGAAGATTCTGCAGCTTCCAACATGGATGAACTTTGAAATGTGATGCTAAGTGGAAGAGGCCAGACACAGAAGACAGCACATGGCATGATTCCATTTCAATGAAATATCCAGAACAGGTGCCACTGTACAGACGGAAAGTATATCTGGGCTGCCTCAGGCTTCCCGGTGTGGGGACAGGGACTGAGAGATGGTGACAGCTAAGGGGTGTGGGGTTTCTTTTTGGAGGTAATGAAAACGCTCAAAAATGGATTGTGGTAACAGATACACAACCCTGTAAATATACTAAAAGCCATTAACTATACACTTTAATGGGTGAGTTGTATGGTATGTGAATTACATCTCAATTCTTTTTCTTTTCTTTAGAGATGGAGTCTTGCTATGTTGCCCAGGCCTGGCCTCAAATTCTTGGGTTCAAGGGATCCTCCTGCCTCAGCCTCAAAAGTAGTTGGGACTACAGGCATCAGCCACCACACCAAGTTAGTTTTTTAACTTTTGTAGAGATGGGGATCTCATTATGTTGCCCAGGCTGCTCTTGAACTCCTGGCCTCAAAGGATCCTCCCACTTTGGCCTCCTGAATAGCTGGGACTACAGGTGTGTACCACCACGCTCAGCTTCTATATCTCAACTATTAACACTTAAACAAAACAAAACAAAACAAAATAAAACAAAAAGATTCTGCAACTTCCCAATGGGCAGTCATCCTCTGGGAACCTGTGGTCCTTTGTGGTCCTTGTATGTCATATTCTCCTCCTCCAGGACGCCCTCCTTGGCCCTGCAGCACCCTTCCCTCCTGCCCGTTACTGGCTCCTAGAGCTCCCTCGGCTTCTCCTCACCACTGCTCATGCTGATGTAGGATAACCATTGCTATGATCATTGGCTGACACGGCCTCCTCCATCAGCCTGGCACACAGGAGGTGCTCCAGAAATGTTTGTTGATTGAATAAATGAGACAAAATTCCAAACCCTAGGATGCACATATGGCTTCTGGCCCTGGCTCTATTACCTTCCAGCCAAGCAATCCCAGGCAAATCATAGAACTGCTCAAGTCTCAATACCTACCTCAGGGTAGCCAGGGATTCAGAAGGAAATGGACATGGAAAGTTCTTTATGAAGTGGCTCCTTCCACAGCTGCCCCCATCTCAGTCAATGGAATCCTGCCCTTCCAGCCACTCAGGCCCAAGCCAAACTTGAGGCCTCTCCCACCCTCCCCTCTCACACGCAAGCCAACAGCAGTGCCACCGGTCCCCCTTCACCCACACTGCTGCCACCGCTGTAGACCGAGCCACTGTCACCTTGTGCCTGGATTATTCATGCCCTCTCTGGTGTCCTGCTTCTGACCTTGCTCCCAGCACAGAAGCCAGAGGAAATGCTCAAGGAGTATAAAGCTGCTACGACTCCTTGTATTCAGCTCCACACTCCCCCTGGCCTCACTGCACCTCAAGTAAAAGCTAACAGCCCTGCAGACGCCACAGGCAGCCCTGCACCACCTCTGGTTCCCTCCTCCACCTGCTCCTTTTGCCCTAGCTATGCTGGCCTTTGGGCTGTTCCTCAAATATACCAGGCACGTGCCCAGCTCAGGGCCTTTGCATGTGCTCTCGCTCTGCCTGGAATGTTGATTGTGTTCAGATGTCTGTGAACCTTACTCCCCTCACTTCCTTCAGAATCTTTGCTGAGACCTGATCTTGTCATTGAGAGGGAGTTTTACCCTAGCGGGAAGACTCAAAAGTATGAACTCTAGGTAAAAATCCAGGCTCTGCCAGTTAGGTGGCTGCATGACCTTGGGCAAATATCTTCTCTGCAACTCAGCTGCTCATCTCTAAGATGCGGGTAGTTATAGAGCCTTCTTCATATGGTGGTTGTGAGGCTCAGATGAACTCAGCAAGTGTAACCTGTGTGTCTGCTACACTCCCCAGCCCTCCACAGCACATTCCCTGGGCCTGCCCCGCCTGCTTTCCTGTTTTTCTCAGCCCATCTCATTATACAACAGGGCATGTAATTGCATAATTTATCCTGATCATTGCCTGCTCCTCTCACTAAAGTGTCAGCCCCGAAGGGTAGAGAGTTCTGTCTGTTTCATTGCCACATGCTGTACCTGGCATATGGAGGTGCTCCGCGAATACTTCATTCAACAAATATTTTCAATACTGGAGATATTTCTTGACCAATTGTCATGAGCTCTGGGTTTTCCCTCCTTCCCTGTCGCAGATGTGACATTTCTCTTTCCAGCCCAGCTCACACCTCTGAGCTCCAAATTCCTACAGCAGCTCTGCTGGCCATCTTGTGGACAGACACTGTGTACTCCATGTGTCCAGGGCCCAGTCTGTGACCTACCCTGGAGACCATGCCCTTGTCCCAGTATCATCTAACCTGGTCACCCTCACGCGACCAAGAAGCCAGGAGGCTTCTATCCCTCTTCCTTCTCCTCTTTCACTCACCCAGAAGTAAAGCCCAAGACTAAGTCCTATCTTTTTTTCTTTTTTTGTGACAGAGTCTCACTCTGTCGCCCAGGCTGGAGTGCAGTGGTGCGATCTCGGCTCACTGCAACCTCTGCTCCCTAGGTTCAAGCAATTCTTGTGCCTCAGCCTCCCAAGTAGCTAATTTTTGTATTTTTTGTAGAGATGGGGTTTCATCATGTTGGCCAGGCTGGTCTTGAATTCCTGACCTCAGGTGATCTGCCCACCTCAGCCTCCCAAAGTGCTGGGATTACAGGTGTGAGCCACCATGGCTGGCAATGTCCTATCTTTTTTTTTTTTTTTTTGAGACAGAGTCTCGCTGTGTCATCGAGGCTGGAGTACAGTGGCGTGATCTTGGCTCACTGCAACCTCTGCCTCCCGGGTTCAAGCGATTCTCCTGTCTCAGCCTCCCGAGTAGCTGGGACTACAGACATGCACCACCACACCCCGCTAATAATTTTTTTGTACTTTTGGTAGAGACAGGTGTTTCACTATGTTGTCCAGGCTGGTCTCGAACTCCTGACCTCAAGTGCTCCACCTGCCTCAGCCTCCCAAAGTGCTGGCATTACAGGCATGAGCCACCATGCCAGGCCATGTCCTATCTTTTTAAAAAACCTCCTACACATCCCTGAAATCCCCTCCCCTTGATCCCCTAGAGTTGCCCCCGTCCAGGCCAGTACCATCTCTTGTTCGGACACTGCACCAGCTTCCTCCCTAGGTGCCCAGCTGCCGCCCTGGCCCGTCTTCTCTGCAGCAGCCAGAAGGATCTTTTCAAAACGCATGTGGAACAAATGAACGCCTTACTCTGCAAGCCTGAAAAGCCAAAATCCTTGCTGACTCAAAAAACAAACCAAACAAAGCTTTTCAAAAGAATTCGACTCAGGGCTCCTCAAATAATGAATGGTCTCCCAAGCCTTGCCACCCCAGGCCCAGTTAAAATGGTATTTGTTGCACAAAAATTTAATTTACAAAATGGATTTACACAGAACGTTTTACCTCAATAAATATTTGTAAAGTTGAACTGAAATGGAAAAATAGTTTTTTTAAAATAGCCCTGACGGAGTTCCCTGATGCCCTGGGGGCTTCTTACACCCCCAACACCTAGTTTCTCCTCTCTGCAAGACTCTTCCGTTGCTCTGACACTCCTGGCTTTTCTATCTGGGGGACTACAATTCTTCCCCTTCCCTTGCTGGCTCTGAGATGTGGCTGTTCCTCTGTCCTGAGTCCTTCTCACCCCATGCCCAGCCCCCAGGTGGTGACGTCATTGGCCCCCACGACTCGAATCACCACCCATACTGACCTCCCGAGTCTCTCTGTGCAATCCGATGTCTCATCTGAACCTGAGGCTCATCTCCCCAGCGGCCTCCTGAACCCTTGGCCTGTCACATCCCCATGCCCAAAATGGACCTCATCCCCTTCTCCCCTAAACCCACCCCGCCCTGATGACACCATGATTCACTCAAGTCCCCAAGCTAGAAAAGTAGGCATCACCCTAGACCCCTCCCTGCCCCCATCCCTCCCCATGTCCAACCCCCCATGCTCTGCTCAGGCCCCATCCCCCTGAGGGCACTGTAGCACATGCCACCCACCCACTCCTCCACCAGTCTGTCCACCCGCCCCTTGGTTCACCCTTCATCCACTCCTCCCACACTTCCAGCTACTCATCACCCACCACCAAGCTGCCACCCACAATTCACCATGGCCCCGATGCCCCAAGCCATGTACAGGACTTTATGGCATGAAAACGACTTAGACCCATTCCCAGCCTCAAGATGCTCACACACCAGAATGGGGTCATGGCAGGTGAACAGGAGTCTGCAGAGGCTGGAGGGGACCAGGAGTGTGAACAAGGGCACAGACATCGGAGGGAGACACCTGGGATGTCTGAGGAACTTAACCAGAAGAAGATGAGGAGTGACAGAGATGAAGGTGGAAAGGGCAACTGAGGCTGGCTCCGCAGGGCCTGGAGGACCAGGTCAGGAGCTGGACTTTATCCCAGCATTGACTCTGTGGAGCTAAACAGCCTGGGGTCAGATCCCAGCTCTACCGCCTTGTAGCTGGGTGACCTTGGACAAATGGCCTCAGTGTTCCCTGTCTGCAAAATGGGAATAATAACATACCTATTACAAAGGGTTGCTGTGAGGGCAGAGCTAATGCATACACATAGTATATCTCTTAGCACAGTGTCTGGTAGACAGGAAATGCTCAAAGAGTATAAAGCTGCTATGACTCCTTGTATTTGTATTACGATCCCCTAATCAGCTAGTAGACAATGGAGTTTTATGCAGAGAGGACACATGCCCCTACCCAGGATTCAGCGGGCTGGCCCTTCCAGCCTCACCAGCTCTAGCCTTGCCCTCACCTACCAACTTTTCCAAGCCAGTCACACCCACTGGCCACTGCTCCAGATCAGCCCCCAGGGCCTGATGAGCTCTCAGCATGCCTTGCCCTCATTTTGAGAAGCTTGGGCAGTGGCTCCAAGCTGCAAGGGCCTGGGAGGCGTCCCCTCCGGGAATGTTCTGATAGGAACAGCCCGTGCAGTCTCTCACAGCTCTAGGAGCACCACTATGTGCCTCATAGCAGGTCCTTGCACGCAGTACCAACTGGGAAGCCCTTTACCTAGCTTTCTCCTTGAACCCACAGCTTTGTGTAGGCCACAGATGAGGACACTGAGCCTCAGAGAGGAGAAGGAAGTTCCTTTGCCTCAGGCTACACAGCAGTTAAATGGCTGAGCAGGGATTCAAACTCTAGGTCAGACTCCAGAGCCCCAGATCTCTCCCCTAAGTCTCAGAAGCCCCTGCGGAAGGATCAGGGCTTAAAATAACACATGGGCATGGATTTTCAAGGCATGGAGGAATTGCTGTCCAAGAGAATTTGTGCCATGATGGAAATGCTCTAATCTGCGCTCTCTCATAGGGTGGCTGTGAGCCACATGTGGCTACTGCGCATTGAAAATGTGACTAGTGCAGTTAAAAGACTGATTTTTATACAAAAATTAGCCAGGCATGGTGGTGGCATGTGCCTGAAATTCCAGCTATTTGGGAGGCTGAGGCACGAGAATTGCTTGAATCTGGGAGACAGAGGTTACAGTGAGCCGAGATCACGCCACTGTACTCCAGCCTGGGTGACAGAGAGAGACTCTGTCTCAAAAAAAAAAAAAAATAATAATAATAAATAAAATATAAACCTGATTCTTAAATTTAATTTGAAGTTCAATAGCCACATGTGGCTCATAGTTACCCTACTGGACAGCTCGGGGCCAGGTAGCTTTTAGCATTCTCAATCCCAGACTGGAAGGACTGGAACTGCTTGAGTTCCATTTCTTCTTGAGCATTTCTGGCATGCTCATATTTTTTAAAAACTCACGAAACATTTTGTCAATTTGTCAGAAAGATTTCTACCATGATCTACCTGGTCCCTGCTTTTATAAACTGAGGCTGACCAGCACCTTCAAGTTAACTTTTTCCTTTTTTTTTTTTTTTTTTTTCCGAGACGGAGTCTCGCTCTGTCGCCCAGGCTGGAGGGCAGTGGCGCAATCTCGGCTCACTGCAAGCTCCGCCTCCTGGGTTCACGCCATTCTCCTGCCTCAGCCTCCCGAGTAGCTAGGACTACAGGCGCTCGCCACCATGTCCGGCTAACTTTTTATATTTTTTTTTACCAGAGACAGGGTTTCACCATGTTAGCCAGGATGTGCTCCATCTCATGACCTTGTGATCCGCCCACCTCAGCCTCCCAAAATGCTGGGATTACAGGCGTGAGCCACCTCGCCCGGCCAAGTTAACTATTTCTTTACAATTCAAAGTCCTTCAAGAAATAGTCGCCGAACTCCTGCTCTGGGCCAGGCACTGCAACACATGTTGGGGACAGGAGCCCGACATGCTTGTCCCTGTCCTCAGGTACTCAGTGTCTGGCAGGAGAGGAGACGTGCCATACATTAGGTTCCACAACAGAGTAGCGTAAGAGTGAGGTTCGTGCATCAGCTGGGGAGCCACAAGGACGGGAATGGACTCAGCTGGAGGAGTGAGAGGAGGGACAGTGACGTGGGGCCACCGCACTGTAGTTTGCATTTTCATATCCACTGTCTCATGCGTGCCTCACTGTGGCCCCATAGGGGAGGTCGGGCCTTGACTGGTTTCTGGTTTTCTGTGTCCTGGATTCACTTCCAGAATTAGCAGTAAGTGTGGGCCACAGCCCTAAACCCCAGGACATGGCAGCCAAGAACCATGCAGCCAGTGACAGCAGAGCTGGCTCAGACTCCCTGTCCAGTGCTCCCCTGAATCCACCACAGTTGCTTCTTGGGAAGGTTCATCAGGACCCAGACAGCTGGTGCCCAAATTTGTTTTCAGTTGAGAACCTAGAAATCAGATGTTCCCTAACCCTCCAAAGGGCTAGTCTTGTAAATCCTTAAACTTTCAGGCAGCTCTGACGGGATCCACAGCCCCCTCACTGGCCATCTGGCCTCCTCCCATCCCACTTGCTGACTTCCAAAGTCTGTGGAAAATCTTCACTTTAATGACATTTCCCTGCAATCCCTTTGTTTCTATCCCGCACTCTCAGGGCCTGCCACAGTGGCCCACTCTCGCCTGCCCTACCTTTCTTTTCTCGGAACCATTCTCTGATCTCATCGTTGGTTCATTTTGTTCATCTTGGGAGGCATTTCTACACACTTCCTAAAGATGCTCCTGCCTGGGGTCTTTGGGCCTTGGAAACTCGAGCAGTTCTAGTCCTTCTATGTCCCCTTGTTCACACCGAGCTCTGACAGTCCACAGCCATGCTCTTCCTCCCTGCCTTGTTCAAATCTTCTTTGGATTCCTCACAGTGACTTTGGAGCAAAAGGCAGAAACACTGTATTGCAAACCAACACTTCTTGAGCCCCAAGGGCTGATGGGAGCCCTGACCCAGGTTGGGGTGATTACAGAAACAACGGAAAGGAGGCAAGGCTTTGGCTGGGCCTTAGAGGATACACAGGTGTCCCCTAGGTGGGCAAAGTGGGAAGGGCATTGGAGGCAGAAGGAACAGCTGGTACAAAATGTGGGAAGAGGGACAGAGCATGCCATGTTTGGGAACTTCTGCACAAGTCAGGTGATGGTCTGTGTGCTCTGGGGGAGGAGGAGAGGAGACAGGGGAGAGACGGGGCTGGAAAAACAGGTGGGGGCTCGCTCACAAGGGTCCCGCAGTGCCAGTCCAGGGAGTCTGGCCTTTACCCTGGGAGCAATGGGGGCTTCGTCAAATGCGTGTGGGAGAAAGATCACCCAGCAGCTTTGTGGGGTAGTCTAGAGGTGGGTGGCGAGATCCAGGCGAGAGCTGACAGTGGTTCACCTAGGGCACTGGGGCCCAAAGACAGCAGACAGATTCAGGAGACACGTAGACTAAAAAATCAATCCAATTTGGGGCTGGTTTGATGTGGGGAATGAGGTAGAGGGAGGATTCAGGGATGACTCCCAGATTTCTGTCCTGATGACTAGGGGATATATTGAATACTAAGCTTTTGGTTATAACAGGGGCCTGAAACTTTTTCTTAAAAGGCTGATGGTAAATATTTCAGGCTTGCAAGCCATATGGCACTGCAAAGCAGCCATTGACAATACATTAACAAGTGGCATGTTCTAACATTTTTTTTTTTTTTTTTTTTTACAAAAACAGGCTGCCCATAGGCCATAGTTTGCTGACCCCTGAGATACAAACAAGAACAGCAATGGGCCAGGCACGGTGGCTCACCCCTGTAATCCCAGCACTTTGGGAGGCGGAGGCAGTGGATCACTTGAGGTCAGGAGTTCAAGACCAGCCTGGCCAACATGGTGAAACCTCGTCTCTACTAAAAATACAATAATTAGCTGGGCATAGTGGCAGGCGCCTGTAATCCCAGCGACTCGGGAGGCTGAGGCAGGAGAATTGCTTGAACCCAGGGGGCGGAGGTTGCAGTGAGCCAAGATCGCACATTGCACTCCAGCTTGGGTGACAGAGCGAGACTCCGTCTCAAAAAAAAAAAAAAAAAAAAGAACAATGAAACCATCTCAAGCTGGCTTTAACAATAAAGTGAATTGATTGATCCATGTAACTGTCTGGATTTGTGGTGTACTTCAGGCACAGGTGAATCAGGGTTTGAGCTTCTTAGCCCTGTCCTCCTCCATGTGTCAATTACATCCTAAAGCTGGCTTTGCTAATGCACACAGGGTGTCTGTTCCAGATTTAACAAACATACTATCGGGGCATGAAAAAGGGCTGCTGTTCCAGCCCCAGTCCTAAGAGTCACTCTGATTGGACTGGCTTATCTCCCTTGCCCATCCAGGAACCAATCATCAGGCCTGGAGGATGGAACACACTGATTGGCCTAGCCTGGGTCATGAGCTCTGTGCCCTGATTGGCTTACCCTGGGGCCTGAGCTCTATCCTCATGGGAGGGGTGGAGTCAGTTTCCCTACAACTGTGTGGCTCCTCAACAGGAATCAAGGCCTGGTGGGATGGAAAAGGGAGGTTATACAAGAGAAATGAAAACATATGTCCCCATGAAGACTTGTACGTGAATGTTCATAGCAGCATCATTCATAATAGCCCCAAACTGGAAATAATTCAAATGCCCATTGACCAGCAAACAGATAAGCAAAATGTGGAATGTCCATAAAACGGAATATTACTCAGCACTAAAAAGGAATAAAGCACTGATACATGCAGCAACATAGATGAACATCAAAAACATTATGCTGCTGGGCGCAGTGGCTCACGCCTGTAATCCCAATACTTTGGGAGGCTGAGGCAGGAGACTGCTTGAGCCCAGGAGTTTAAGACCAGCCTGGGCAAAATGGTGAAACCATGCCTCTACAAAAACCACAAAAATTAGCTGGGCATGGTAGCATGCATCTGTAGTCCCAGTTACTCAGGAGGCTGAGGTGAGAGGATCGTTGAGTCTGGGAGGTCGAGGCTGCAGTGAACCACGATTGTGCCACTGCACTCTGGCCTGGGAGACAGAGTGAGAGCCTGTCTCTTAAACAAGAAAGAAAGAAAGAAAGAAAGAAAGAAAGAAAGAAAGAAAGAAAGAAAGAAAGAAAGAAAGAAAGAAAGAAAGAAAGGAAGGAAGGAAGGAAGGAAGGAAGGAAGGAAGGAAGGAAGGAAGAAGAAGAAGAAAAAAATCATTATGCTGAGTGAATGAAGCTAGACGTGAAGACTACATGTTATATGTCTCCATTTACTACCTTTCTAGAAAAGGTAAAACTATAGAGACAAAGCAGATCAGTGGTTGCCTGGGGCCAGGGGTGGGAGTGGGGACCAACTACAAATGGACAGAGGGAACTTTTGAATTGTGGTGTTGGCTGCACATTGCATAAATTTATTAAAACTCATCAAAGAGAATGCTTTAAATAGTTGGATTTTATGGCGTGTAAACAGCCCTTCCATAAAGTTGCTTGTTTGATTTTATCTGTTTTGTTTTGTTTCGTTTTTATCTGTTTTGTTTTGTTTTCTGTAGACAGAGTCTCGCTCTGCCACCCAGGCTGGAGTGTAGTGGGGTGATCATAGCTCACTGTAGCTCTGAACTCCTGGGCTCAATCAGTCCTCTCGCCTCAGCCTCCTGAGTAGCTGGGACTACAGGCACACGCCACCACGCCTGGCCAAAGTTTTTCTTTTCTTTTTTCATTTTTAAGAGATGAGGGGGTCTCACTATGTTGTCCAGGTTGGTCTCAAACTCTTAGGCTCAAGTGACTCTCCTGCCTCAGCCTCCTGAATAGCAGGGATTACAGGTACAAGCCACTGTGCCCAGCAATACAGCTGTTTTTTAAAAAGGCTAGTGGAGATGCGCTGAGGGGATCCTGGGTGCAGCCACGAGGGTCAACTCCAGATAGTGCCACTCACTAGTCAGGGGACAGACTGGCAGGAGAAGACCTATGGACAAATGCAGGAGTCAGTCCGGATGTGCTGAGCAACTACAAATGGACAGAGGGAACTTTTGAATTGCAGTGTTTGTTGCACACTGCAAAAATTTATTAAAACTCATCAAAGAGAATGCTTAAAATAGGTGAATTTTATGGAGTGTAAGCAGCACTTCAATAAAGCTGTTTGTTTGATTTTGTCTGTTTTGTTTTGTTTTCTACAGATGGGGTCTGGCTTTGTCACCCAGGCTGGAGTGCAGTGGGGTGATAACAGCTCACGGCAGCTTTGAACTCCTGGGCTCAATCAGGACATTGGGAATGCGGTCCAAGACAGCTCCAGGGAAAGGCCAGGGGTGGAGCTGCAGGTATGGGGACTGTGGGTGTTCAGAGGGACACTGGTGGAGTTGACAAGTCCCCCAGAGAGAGTGTGGCCTGACGCGGGAGGCCGGCCGGCACAGAACTCTGTCCTTCCTACGGCCATCCCCACCTGACCCCTGCTGGCCTCCCGTTTTGTTCTCCACAGTTGTCAAGGGGCAGTGGGGGAAAGAGAGCAGGCTCTCGAGGGAGCTGACTTGGATGCAAACCCACTTCTGCCCCTCATTTGCTGGGTGACCTTAGGTAAGATGCTCAACCTCTCTGACTCAGATGGACATGATGATGGCACAGCTGTGAACATGAGCACACAAGACATTCCGTATAGAACTGGATCTATAGGAAGCCCCTGGCAGGTGTGGCCTCCTGCCCCTTGGGCCAAGCCAGTCATCAGAGCTGCTGCAACTTCTCACTGCCTTTGCCGGCTCCTCTTCCTCCACTGGTCCCCTAAGTTCCTCAGAGTTCCGAATGGCAAAGTGGCGGACCCAGTTTGGAGCCCCAGCTCTGCTCCAGCTCTTGTGACCAGGGCAAGTCTCTCTCCAACACTGGGCCTCAGCTTCCCCAGCTGTACGGCTCCTGGGCCCCTTGTGACCTGCATGTGATGAGTTTGTAACCAGGCGCTTACAAGAAATGCTTCTGCCCTTCATGGTTAAAACAAAAAAGAGTCCTCAAAAAGGTCAGCAGCAGAAAAAAGGCCCCAGGGCTGGGGAGACTGCAGAAGGGGCCTTCCCTCCCCTGCCTGGCCATGGAGAAGACACACCTGGGCACTGAAGCCCAGCCCAGATGCTGACTCAGCCACTTTTCAGGGACAGTTGAGGTCACTGTGTGACTCCTGCCAGAGCCGCCCCCTCTTAGTCATCCCAGCAGGACCTGCCACAGGGCAGTGTGGGTGGGAGGGGGTCTTCCTCTCTCTGAGCCATGGCTGCCCTGTCTAAAACCCCTCCAGGAAAGCAGCTCTGCAGACCCAGCTTTCTCCTCACCCTCCACTCTGAGCTCATCGGGTACCCCTGGCCACCCCTTCTCCCCATTTTCCATGGCTCTAGGCCCCCTGGAGTCTCTGAGGCTGCCCCAGCATCTCCATGGGAGATGCCAAAAGGACGATTCACCAGAGTCAAGGAATCAAGGTCCAGAGAGGGCAGGTGCATGAGCAAGGCCACACAGTGGACTCAGGAGTTGGTGAGGGCAGCGCAGAACCTGGGCCTCCTGAGCAGCCACTCATTTTCGTGGCCCCCCCTCTTGTGGATGTTATGACAGCAAGAGTCTTGTTCTTTATGTCTTTATAACTCAGACCAACATCTAGACTTTCAGTTCACCAGACATGCTTCCCATCACCCACACCTCCCTGCCTGAAGACACCCCAGCTCTCACTCCCTGGTGACCCTTCCAGCCTCCTATCCTGCTCACTGGCACATCCAGCCTGGCCTCCCCCAAACTCTAGACGTCTCCATGAAGCACTGCCTGCTGGGCCTCTCCACCTGAATGTCTACAAGGTTATCAGACAATTTTCACCCCCTTCCCTTCCTCTCCCGAACCTGCTCCTCGTGTAGTTTTCCCTATCCCACTTGAGGGTAGCTCCAGTTTCTTTTTCCCGGAACGAAAACCTTCCCGTCTTCCTGGACTCCTCTCTCTTGCCCCACACTCAGTCCTCCAGGAAATCCTGCTTCTCTTCCCTTCAAAGCATCTCTAGAATCCAGCCGGCCCTCCCCACCTCCACCTCTGCCACCGGGTCCCAGCCACGGTCACCTCTCCCCCAAATTAGAGGCCCCATAGCCTCCCTGCCTCCACTCATGATCCCTTCAGCCCAGTCTCCACACCGCAGCCAGATGGTCCTGTTGAGACACAGTCTCTGCTCAAAGCCCTCAGTGACTCCCATCTACTGAGTGGAGGCTGAGACCTCACCCTGGCTTACAGGGCCCCACAAGGTCTGGCCCCCATGTGTGTCTCTGCCATCCCCCACTCTCACCATCATGCCCTCCTTCCCCAACTCTGGCCTCCTGGCTCTTCTTCAGTTGCAGCTGCTCCACCCCAGGCCCTTTGCACTTGCTGTTTCCGCTGCCAGGACCACTCTTCTCTGGATCACCCAGGGTTCCCTCCCTCCCTCATTTCCCTGAGCTTCTGTAGCTGTCACCTCCTCAGAGAGGCCTTCCTGGACCTAGACCAGACAACCCGTCTCACCTGCCTGCACTTCCTAGCACTTTGTCCTAGTCGTTTTGCTTCTTAGCACTCACACCACCCAGCCGGCAGCGCACCATACCCACAGGTGGGTTCGGAGGAGCCCCCATTTCTAAAGCGAGCTCCAGGTGGGGAGACATTGTCTCTCTTCCCCACCAACACATCTGCAGCCCCCAGCACAGTGTCTGGGGCATAGTAAGTGCTTAGGAAATATCCGTCGAACAAATCAAAGACTGTGACCTTGCGCCTGCCCTGCTGTCTCGTAGGGCAGTGGTCCCCAACCTTTTCGCCACAAGGAACCAGTTTCATGGAAAGTAGTTTTTCCACAGATGAGGGGGGATGGTTTCCAGATGATTCAAGCACATTACATTTATTGTGCACTTTATGCTATTATTATTACACTGTAATATATAATAAAATAATTATACAACTCACCATAATGCAGAATCAGTGGGAGCCCTGAGCTTATTTTCCTGCAACTAGATGGTCCCATCTGGGGGTGATGGGCGACAGTGACAGATCATCAGACATTAGATTCTCATAAGGAGAGCTCAGCCTAGATCCCTCACATGCACAGTTCACAATAGGGTTCGAGCTCCTATGAGAATCGAATGCCGCCGCTGATCTAACAGGAGGTGGGTCTAACAGGCCCGCCACTCACTTCCTGCTGTGCAGCCCAGTTCCTAACAGGCCACGGACCAGCACTGGTCATGGCCCAAGGGTTGGAGACCCCTCTTGTAGGGGGTCTGCCATTTATAAGTACGGATGACACCCCAGGTCTTGCCCTCCCGGAAAAGATGGCACAAAGATGGCAGTAATCCCAACAGAGTGGGAGCAGTGGGTGCCACTCCCTCCTCTGTGCCAGGCAAGGGGGCCCCCAACCACTCCGGGAGCAGCCTCTCTTACGATCCCCATTTCACGGAGGAGGAACTGGAAGTTGTGAGAGGTGAAGTCACTTGCCGGAGGGCAGGCGGCACATGCTGGAGTTGAGATTAAAGCTTAGATGTGTCTGGGCCCACAGATACCTCTGAACCAACAATCCAGCTGCCCCGGCGTGGCATCTGACTCCTCAGGCCTTTGGGATTCTGGAGTGAGGGGCTTGTGGTGCTGGCACGGACAGCCCTCCTTCCCCCAATCACAAGCAGCCTCTGGGGCAGCAGAGGCCCACAGCCCACTGGGGAAGGAGTCAGGCAGTGAGGGACAGTCCCCTCCAGCATCTGCAAAAGGGAGACTGAGCCAAACTGGTCAGCAGTCCTCAGCATACATCGCATCTCTGCCATCTGCTGTGAGAAGCACTTTGTGATCACCTACTGTGTGCAGAGGCCTGGGCTGACACTTTTTGAAACAAAGGAGGTCATGATTGGCCCCTTCCCCACCTGCTGCCCTGGTACAGAGGGCGTGCCCTTGTCAGCCATTGTATCATCTGATTCACCCCAGGGAAATGACAGATATACACTATCAGGCCCATTTCACAGTCCAGGGAAGTGAGGCATGCATTTTCATTAAGCACCTGCAAATTGAGATATTGAAGGAAGTTGAATTCTGAGTGCCAGCAAAGTCAGGATGAGTCAGGTGCTGGGGATGGAGAAGGGGTCTCCCCAGGGCCAGGTGGATGGATAAGGTCACAGGACCCCATGCCTCACCCAGGAGAGACTGCTCTCACCCAGGCACTTGCTCCCACCTCCCACAGCTGCTGGGCTACTCATCCGCTACCCTATATCCACAAGGAAACTGTCTCCAGCACACAAAGAGAAACTGATGCCTAAGGGCTGGGGGGCCTAAGGGCAAGCTGAGCTCAGGGGACGATCCAGGCTTGGCACCCGCCAGCCTCCTGGCTCCCTGTGCAGATCCCCATCCTATCCCCACGGCACCTCCTCCAGATACGTGTCTGAGGGACACCAGAAGCCGCTTGAGACCCACAGGCTAAAAATGTGGCAACTGTGATCACCTGCTTGGGAGCCCGTGGGGATGAGGGGCCGGCATCAGCACAGCTGTGCCTGATGGGGCTGCTCCTTCAGGGCAGGAACACGGGGCAGGGCTTGGGAGTATATTGTAGTCAGGGGAAGACAGCCCATCCCCTGGGACGCAGGGATGCTGCTTTCCCAGAAATACCTTGGGGAATTTAGTTTCCCAATAAATAGCTATTATTTATTGATGTGATGACCACATAATTTATCATCCCAACAGGGATACTTATGAGCTTGAAAAGGAAGCTGTTAGTAATTACTCCAGAACTGCTCTGGGCAAATCATGACATGTGGGTACCTTATCTGTTGAACAACCAGGATGAATGCTGGGCAAGTCATATCCATCGCCCTTTTTATCCTCATGATGACCTATGAAATTACTGCAGTAGCTCCAGCCTTCTTCCTGTTTCTCTGTCAAACCAGGCGCACTCCCGCCTCAGGGCCTTTGCACTTGCTGTTCCCTCTTCTCAGAGCTCCCTTTCCATTAATGGCTTGTCCCTTACTTCATTCGGGTCTGTGCTCAAATATCCCCTCCTCTTCAGGCTACATTCCCTACACCTAAAATAGTACATCCATCTCACTTTTTTTTTTTTGAGACGGAGTCTTGTTCTGTCGCCCAGGTTGGAGTGCAGTGGCGTGATCTCGGCTCACTGCAAGCTCCGCCTCCTGGGTTCATGCCATTCTCCTGCCTCAGCCTCCCGAGTAGCTGGGACTACAGGCGCCCACCACCACGCCTGGCTATTTTTTTCTATTTTTAGTAGAGACGGGGTTTCACCGTGTTAGCCAGGATGGTCTCAATCTCCTGACCTCAGGATCCACCTGCGTCAGCCTCCCAAAGTGCTGGGATTACAGGCGTGAGCCACTGCACCCGGCCTTTTTTTTTTTGAGATGGAGTCTTGTTTTGTCGCGCCCAGGCTGGAGTGCAGTGGCGCAATCTTGGCTCACTACAACCTCCACCTCCCGGGTTCAAGTGATTCTCCTGCCTCAGTCTCCCAAGTAGCTGGGATTACAGGCACACACCACCACACCCAGCTAATTTTTTTGTACTTTTAGTAGAGACGGGGCTTTGTCATATTGGCCAGGCTGGTCTTGAACTCTCGACCTCAGGTGATCCACCTACATCAGCCTCCCAAAGTTCTGGGATTACAGGCATAAGCCACCACGCCTGGCCCCATATCACTCTTTATTCCTGATTTTTAAAATCCTAATACTTTTCACTGCTTGATGTTATTTGTTTGTTTAGTGTCTGTTTCGCCTTCTAGAAAGTAAGCTCAGCCGGGAGCAGTGGGTCATGCTTGTAATCCCAGCACTTTGGGAGGCCGAAGTGGGCGGATCACAAGGTCAGGAGTTCGAGACCAGACTGGCCAACATGGTGAAACCTTGTCTCTACTAAAAATAAAAAAATTAGCTGGGCATGGTGGCACGCACCTGTAATCCCAGCTACTCGGGAGGCTGAGGTGGGAGAATTGCTTGAACCTGGGAGGTGGAGGTTGCAGTGAGCTGAGATTGTGCCACTTTAGGGCGAGATGGGCGACAAGAGAGAAACTCCATCTCAAAAAAAAAAAAAAAAAAGTAAGCTCTGCTAGAGCAAGGACTTTGCCTTTTTTGTTCACAGCTGGCACAGCACTCAAAAGGTGGCCATAACTCAGAGTAAATGCTTACTAAATATTGGTTGGATTAGTGAATGAAGAGCAGTGACCTCTAGTCAGATGAAGAAACAGCATGGCAGGCATTGCTAATTGTCCCCCCATATCTCCTCCTTCCTTCTTCAGTAACCGAACTCCTGATTTTAGCTGGGCCTTTGGCCATCTAGAATAAACTGCACATTTCCCTCCCTCCTGTGCAGATAGGTGTGGCCATGTGACTATGTTTTTGGTAGAAGGATATAAACAGAAGTCATATGTGCAATTTCTAAGAAAATCAGCTTAGAGGTCATACATGCAGTATGGCTGGAATGTGGATAAGATGGCTGGAGCTGGAGCAGTCATCAGGAATCATGAGGTGAAGCTCCATTCTATGGAAGGCACAGTAACAACTCCTTATTGAAGAAGTCTAGGTTCTGAATGATCATGGAGACACCAGTTAGGCCCTAAACTGCCTACCCATCTCATATTTGGGAGATAAATAAATTTTCATCCTATCTAAGCTACTGTTGTTATTATTATTATTTAAGTGTCTTGTTCTGTCATCTAGGGTGCAGTGGCACAATCATTGCTCACTGTAGCCTCAAACTTTTGGGCCCAAGTGATCCTCCTGCCTCAGCCTCCTGAGTAGTTGGGACTACAGGTGCATGTCACCATGTTTGGATAATTTTTAAAATTTTTTTTGTGGAGACGGGGTCTTCCTATGTTGCCTAACCTGTAAGCCACATTATTTTGAGATCTCCTGTCACTTTTAGCCAGAGTCCCACAGCTTTTCCATGAAAGTGCCAAAGTTCATGCCCTGACCATCAAGCCTGTGTGAGCATGTTTCGTTTTCCACAGCACCCCAGCACAGGGCTTGGCACATGGTAGGTGCTCAACAAATACTAGTTGAACGAATGGACAAACAAGGTTCTCTTGGCCTGGGTTGATGCTGGTGCTCAGTGGCCCATGATCTGGCCCCATCTGCCCCCTGACTCCTCTCTCTCTGCCCCTTCCACACACACTAAAGAATCCATCTCTCCTCCCTCTAAGCCCCAATAGCCTTGCTTCTAATCTGATCCTATTACCTGACTCTCGTCAAGTCCATAGACATAGGGGGTCAGCACTCTTCTGAATGACCCTCTGGCTCAGGCCCCAGCTGGGAGCTGGGGTTGCTGATGATGGACCATCCTCAGCCTTCCTTGAGGTTCTGCCCCCAGGAGATCTGGGAGCCCTGCACCACCACATCTCTCCAACCAGACAGAGCACTCTGAGGGCAGGGACAGCGCCCAGCACAGGGAGTAGCACAGGCAAAGCTTCAGGAAGGAAGAAAAGACTGGAAATGCCCGCACCACACACTGTGGGGTGACAGACCTGTCAATGTTCTCTCAAATGTTCCCAGTGTGCTGCCCAAGTTTCCACTGCTGGAGTCTCTGTCTTGGGCCGAGGTACTGAAGGCCCCTGTTACAAGAAAACCCTCCCCGACCCTGCGACAACTCATTTTTGGCCACTGTGACTTCAGCATGGATTCACTTCATAAGAAACAGATTGAAAGGTCAGGGTATGCATGAGTTTTAAGTGGAGAGAGGTGATGGGAAAGAACTGGAGCTGGAGGGGAAGAGTAGAAATTGAGGTCATAGAATTAAAAAAAATGGGTCCTAAAACCCTCAAGTGACAGAAGGAAAACAGAGAGAGGAACTCAAGGGGCTTGTATAAGATGTAGCATTCCAAGTCTTTGACAATCCAGATAAATCCCACCTACTTCTCCCAATATATCATCTACCAGCTCATCCCACACCACACACCAGGCACAACCTGTTTTTCCTGCCTGCACCACTTTGTGGGCTCTGTTCCCCCATCCACAATGCCATCTGCCAATCTCAGCTGGGCAACATCCGTCCCACTCTTTCAGGCCTGGCTGAAACCCACTGCTTCCAGGAGAGTGTCCCGGATGGTTCCTCTCTGGGCCTAGCACCTTGCTTAGGCTTCCAGTGCCTGTCCCAGAGGGCAGAGCTCCTGCTAACAGTGAGTAGGGCTATGTCACCCACATGGTCAGCAAAATGGCTATGGCACAGTTCTTCACTGAACCCCCTGAGGCAGCCACAACAGTGCCAGAGCCACTGACAAGCATGGGGTACCCACAGCCATCAGTCCTTGGACTTTGCCCATAGAGCCCTGGATCCCAGTGATCTTGGTGAGGCCAGAGATTTGCATCAAGTCCCTCCAAGGGATTATAATTTATGCTAAATTTCAAGGCCCTTTGACAAGGCAGGTGAGAGGTCAATGTCTGCTGGAATGAAAAAAATGTGAGGCTGGGCATGGTGGCTCACACATATAGTCCCAGCGCTTTGGGAGGCTGAGGCAAGAGGATTGCTTGAGGCCAGGAGTTTGAGAACAGCCAGGGTAACATAGCAAGATCCTGTCTCTACAAAAATAAAAAAGTTAGCCTGGTGTGGTGGTAAATGCCTGTAGTCCCAGCTACTTGGGAGGCTGAGGTGGGAGGATCACTTGAGCCTGGGAGGTCAAGGCTGCAGGGAGCCATGGTTATGCCACTGCACTCCAGCCTGGGTGACAGAGCAATACCCTGTCTCAGAAAAAAAAGAGTAATAGGATCAGGAGGAGGCAGCCCCCAATGTCCTGAGGAAAAGCCCTTACAGTGGGGCAGGATTCTGCTCATTTGTTTAACAAATACGTCCTGGGCACCCACTAACAGGTGACTATAGTAACAGCTGACATTGGCCATACACTCGCCATAGGCAAGGCTTGAGGCTTATACCATCTGAGTCAATCTTCAAAACAAGCCTGGGACGCAGATGCCATCATTCTCCCATTTCACAGATGTAGACCCTGAGAGAGAAGAGAAGTGACCTGCCCAAAGTCTCACAGCCTTGACAGAGCTGGAATCTGAACTTAGGCCAGCTGGCCCCAGAGCCAATGCTCTATCTGCCACAGTGTGTACCAGACCCTGGGATATGACCACAAACAAATGGCCCTGGCCTTGGTTTGTCCACCAGCAGGAGAAGAGATACCAAACACAAAAACAACACATGCTTCAAATTATGGCACCTGTGAGGAAGGAAAAAAAGCGATTCCTCCAGAAGCGAATTGCAGGCGGCACCTATTGCAGGTCTCTCTGAAGATGGTCCCTTTGCCTCAGTTCTCTCATCTATATAATGGAACAGTGGGGCCAGCTGATACCTGGGAACCTTCCAGCTGGGACATCTCAAGAATCCAGCCTTCCTTTCTCTAGGCCTAAGTTTCCCCATCTTGTATAATGGGCTGGAGGGAAAACAGAGGCAGTAGTGACTTTAGGTCCCTTCAAACTTAGTCCTGAGCTTCCCAAGGCCAAGTTCCTGAAGTGCGGTCTTTGGGAGTGTATCCTCCACCCGTTTCCATGGTGATGGCAAGGCCCAGGAGGGGTGTGGAGGTGCTGGGACATGGAAGTAGGGCCCTGGCTCCTCCCCTCCCAAAGAGCCTCTGGGTCCAGTGGACTCGATGTGCCTAGGGAAGGAGGGGGGACCCTTAGCTTTGCTGGCTCATCCAGAGTCCTGCTGCCTCCACATGGCCAAGATGAGGTGGAGGGTCTCATCCCACTGAATAGGACCTCACACCCAGGGCCCTAGGCCAAGCCGAGACCCAGGTCCACTGGGAGCTGTCCAAGGTGCTGAAACCCCAACCAGGCTCCCAAGACCAGGATCCCCCTGGAAAACACTTCTAAGAGCAGCTGGAGGTCGGGGATTCAGAAAGGAAGATTAGTACCTGGGGACAGGTAGGGAGCCATGGTCGGCTGGGCTCTACACACCCCAGCAGTGTGATCTCAGGCCAGCTCCTCTTTTGTGCCTCAGTTCCCTCAAATGCAAACTGGGGACAATAAGGACACTGACCTCACAGGTCTGTAGTGAAGACCAAATGCAGATGAGGCATGTGGTAGATGGAGGGACCCAGTGAGCATCAGCCATCACTGTTACATCGTGGACTTGTTATTATTTCGGGAGGCTGACTTTGCTTGGGTGCTTGCTGTGTGCTTGGTCTTCCAAGAATTTTACCTGCTTCTACTCCCAGCAGTCCGGTAAAGTAAGTACTAAAATGGGGATAAGAATACAGATGAATATTCTGAGACTCAGAGAGGTGAAGTTAACTGCCCAAGGTCACACAGCTAGTGAAGTGTCGGGAGCAGAGATTCAGACCAGGTCAGGTTTGAAATCACTGAATCTATCCCACCACACTCCCACTGTTCAGATGTGGGAAATGAGGACCAGAGAGGGACCTGATTTACCACAAGTCACCCAGAAAAGCCACAATTCCAACTCCCAGCACAGACTTTTTCCTGATGCTCTATGCTAGGTTCCCCTGGCAAGGTGAACAGCACTCCCGTGCACCCCCATGGCCGGAACATCAGGCAGGCAGCTCCCTCAGTAGTGATCCCACTGCCCTGCTGGAGGGTTCTCTGTCAAAGGCAGGGACATGAAGTAGCTCAGAGACAACGTGTGTCAGCTGTAGCCACGGGCCAGCAGCCACTCGGGGCCCACCCGTGCCCTTGCCAGCAGGCATCTGAGCACCGGGGAGAGGGTGGCACCAGAGCAGTGCTGTTGGGGCCTCTCCAGCTCTGGCCTGGTTTCCAGCAAGGAGAAGGCCCAGACATGCACCCAAGCTGCTCCTGTCCCAAATTTCCTGCTGAGTGAAGTGTGTGCATGCATGCATGCAGACACAGATATAGTTCAAATTCACCCAATGGGGGGTGGGGGGGGACCTGGCAGCCTCAAAAATCCATTTTTCTTCCTTGAGGAGGTGCAGCTTTCACCTCCGGTGGGAATGGGGGCAAATGAGGCATTAAAAAGCAGTGGAACTAAGAAACCTGGCTTCCCATCCCAGCTCTGCTCCTTCCAAGTTGGGTGACCTTGAGCACGTCATAAAGTTGGTCTGATGTGGCACTGACTCCGTGAAACACGGTTCCTGGGCCCTGGTGTGGGGCATCAAGGGATCACAGTTTTGAGACATTAAAATTGGTCACTACCCAGAAGGGATGAGTGGCTTAAACTAGAATCCCAGGAACAAATTCCAGCTCCCAGCCTTGGGTCTTTCTTGGCCACCCTGGGTCCACGCCACAGCTGTTTGTTGCCACAATGTCTGCAGCCGTCTCCCCAGACTCCCTGCCTTCCACATGCTGCTCCAATTCACTTTCACAGAGGCCAGAGGAGTCTTTGTAAAATGTGAGCCGGTGAGCTGCGGGCACTTCAGAGGCTTTCCAGCACTCTTAGGAAAGGGCCCAAACTGGGGCTGAGGCCCAGAAGGCCCCTCAGCGCTGAGCAGTCCCCGCCCCTCTCTAGAATCCCCCTCCCCCTCACTCAGTCCCTCAGGTGCCCTGCCCTCCTTGTTCTTCCCTGAACGTGCCAGCCTGTCCCATCTCCAAGCTCATGCCCTTGCTGCTCCCACCACCAGCTCACCTCCTACCAGCATGGCTCCTTCTCATGCCTCAGGACTTAGCACAAATGTCACCTCCGCCAAGAGGCCTTCCCTGGCTACCCTGCAGTCTATAAGGTACCTCCCAGTACTGGACACTAGTTCTGGCTTTTGATTTCTGCTGCCCACTAGAGGGCCTCTCTGCCAGCAAAGGCCCCTCCATGGGCCTCAGTTTCCCCACCAGGACTATGCGGCAAAGGAGCCAGTCTCTGAGCCTTTCCAGTTGGCAGAGATTACCTCCATCCTGGCCCTGCCCTCCACTGACCCATTTTTCTGAGGCTTCTCTGAGCTCAGACAGTTGCTCCCTGCAGGCCCCAATCCCATAAATCACAGCTGATTCCACTGAGCGGGGCGGCTGCTGGCGCCCAGGCGTTCATCAGCATTGGTAGTACTGAGGCTGCCATGGGGCCTTGGTGGGAGCTGGGCCTGGTCTTCAAGGCTGGGAACCTGCTGGGCTGAGGCCTCCAGCCCCAAACAGACTCCCCTTTCCCTGATAGGCTCTTACCCAGACACACTCACTGGCCTACCCTGTCTATCCAGCCCCTAACTCCATTCAGCCAACAAGCACTCCCACTATCCCCTCTGGAGGTAGCGCCCTGGCTTCCACGTTCTTGCAGTGGGACAAAGAGATAGGAGCCATCTTGTGCCCCACTTTGCCAAAGAGGAGTCTGAGGCACAGAGAGGAGTGACTTGCCCAAGGCCACACAGCAAATGTATGGAGGCTCCTGGCTCTAAAGTTCTGACCTTTGGCCCCTCGCTGGGGAGACCCTAGCCCAGAAAGAGGGTGGTGGGGGGCTATGTGCACAGCCTCCTACCTGGACCTCAGGGCTCCACTCCGGCCACCAGGGGCTCCTGGGAAATGAACCCTTTTGTCCCCAACACCCCGATCCAACAGCCTGCTGCTGTTCCCACTCTTCAATCTGCTCAAAGAAATGAGGAGAAAGTCGAATGAGGTGTGCCTGGGGAGCTGAGCCTGCTCTGCCAGCCTGCAGGAAGGCGGGAGGCTGTCATGGTGCCCACTGGGTGCTGAGGATGGCGCCCCAGCAGCATTAGGAAAACGCTGGACAGCGGAAGCTGGGACGACAGGCCTGCCCTTCCCCCGATGTCTGGGTGACTCTGGGAGAAGCTTGTTCTCCCATCTGTTCACCCACCCAATATTTGCCAAGCGCCTACTGTGTGCACTAGAGCAGAGGGACTGAGGGGGTGGCAGCCCAGTGGGCCACCCGAGTGCAGCTCTGGGAGATCGGACCCCACCTCCTCCCCGCAGGAGCTGCGTGCCCTTCGGCAAGGCCTGGGGCCCCATGCACGTTGTTCCTCATCTCTAAACCAGGAAGGATGGAAACCGCGTCTCTCAAAGGGTTACTGCGGGAGCAAAGGCTTTTGGAGATGGTTGCATGGTGCCTGGTACACAGTGCATATCAATGAGTGCCAGGCATCACCATCGTTGGTACATGCCAGGCACTTTGCTAGGGGCTGGGGTTGGGGCAGTCAACAAGACAGATGAGGACACTGAGCTCTTGGCAAGGGGGTGAGACAAAACTGGCAAAACAAGTGTAAGTCGTGATAAGTGTCCCAAGGGTCTGGGACAGAGAAAATCAGGGGCCAAGACAAAGGTCACAGAAGCCTCCTCTGAAAAGTACACTTGGGTGGAGAGTCTTGATGGATAAGAACTGGGGAAGTGTTCTGGGCAGAAGAGATGGCCGGGCCGAGGTCCTGAAGTGGGGAGCAGCCTGGTAAAGGTTTAAGGACCTGAACAGAGAGCTGTGCAGACAGGGAGGATTGCACAGAGGGAGCATGTTCCCTCTCTGGCCTCAGTTTCCCTCTCTGTGCAATGGGTGATGGAAGTGCCTCCCAGCTCTCCTCAGAGCTACCACCTGGAGCAGACCCAGTTTGTTCCAGGAGGAGCATGGGGAGGGGTGGGAGGTGCTCAGGGAGACCAGGCCCAACTTGCTGGCATGTGACCTTGGCTGTGTCCCCTTCCCCTTTGGGGCTGACTCAAAGCTACGAGTGGTGCCTGACTCACTCGTTTGGTGACAGCTAATTATGCCTCCCCCTCCACCCACTGGATCGAAGCACCTTCATCAAGCTCTTTGGCTCCTGACAGCCCCCGTGAGGGACCAGGCTGAACTGGGGGACCCCTGGGGTCTCCGGAGGGATGCCAGAGGGAGGCCCAGTCTGGGCAGCAGTATCTCCGCCTCCCCTCATGCACTCAGCCCTGCTGTCCAGGAACTCATGCCAGAGGGTGGGCAGGGGTGGGGACACAACCAATGACGCTGATCGGATGTGGCCATTTCCCTGGCCACAAAGACCAGGGTGCAAGGAGGCCAGCAGAGACCCCCGACCTGGGCTGGGGGCACACAGGTGTCGGGGGCACTGGGGACAGGCTGGTGATTGTGGCGAGCCCCTGGTGTTTCCTGCCTGAGCCGACCCACTCCCTGCCACACGTGCCACGGAGAGGGTGAGTCACTGGAGACCCGTGCACGGGTCTCTCCCGAGAAGCAGCCACGTGCGGGGAACCACAGCATGGGGCTGGGCAGCCTTGGCCCAGCCTGCAGTGTGGGTGTGGCATGGGCATCCCAAGGACATCCCCTTCCTCACCATCTCCCCTTCTGGAACAGCCAGAAATTCCCGAGAAACGGAGGGTGTGCAGGGGCTGTTGAGCAGCCAGGAGAAGGGAGGAGCTGATGTTGGGGATGTGGGGCCCCTCCTACCCCATTCCCACTTGGCGCTCTGTTCCCAGAGGTGAGGGTATTGGGAACTTAGGCCTCCTTCTACCACAGAGGGGAAAACAAAAAACCCCAAAACCCCACAGGTTGATTAGCATATTCATGTGGGTGGCAAGATCATGAATATGCTAATCAACACCCCTGGCTACTCCAGGCTCCTCTCCTTCCCCGCTCTGCGGCTGCCTTAGCCTCACTCCCCCATCCAGCCTCCACTGCCTGTCCAGCATGCACCTCTTGCCGGAGGTCCAGAGCTCAGGCCCTCCGGGATCTTCCCTCCTCTGCCATTCCCACCTTAACGCCTCTGCCGGAGCTGTGCGTCCCCTCCATGAGCAAATGCCAGCCCTGACTCTGCCTCTCCGCAGGAAACACAGCCTTCTCAGTCCTCCTAAAACACCACGCTGCTGGTCCTGCAGATGGCCCGCTGGGAGTTTGTGTCCCGCATTCCCCTGCTCCACTCTGGCCTCCTCTGGCTCCCTTACTCAGGGGGCAGAGTAAGCACATCAAAACACACACTGGGTTGGGCGACATGGCTCAGGCCTGCAGTCCCAGCATTTTGGGAGGCCAAGATGGGAGTTCGAGCAAAACTCAGTCTCTACAAAAATTTTTTTAAAAACATTAGCCGGGGTGGTGGCTGTAGTCCTGGCTACTCAGGAGGCTGAGGTGGGAGGATCACTTGAGCCCAGGAGGTTGATGTTGCAGTGAGTGGAGATCGTGCCACTGCACTCCAGCCTGGGCTACAGACAGAGACCTTGCCTCAAACAAACAAACAAAAAAAAACAGGCCAGGTGCAGTGGCTCACGCCTGTAATCCCAGCACTTTGGGAGGCCGAGGCGGGTGGATCACCTGAGGTCAGGAGTTCAGGACCAGCCTGGCCAACATGGTGAAACCCCGTCTCTACTAAAAATACAAAAATTAGCCAGGCGTGGTGGTACACACCTTCAGTCCCAGCTACTTGGGAGGCTGAAGCACGAGAATGGCTTGAACCCAGGAGGCAGAGGTTGCAGTGAGCTGAGATCGCACCACTGCACTCCAGCCTGGGCAACAGAGCAAGACTCCATCTCAACAAAATGAACGCACACCAGATCATATTACCTTCTGCCTAAAACCCTCCATGGCTCCCTAGTGCTCTTGAGATAAAATCTGCAATGTCTCCCGAGAGAGCCGCTGAGTCCCCAGCCCCTCTCGCCTCCTCCCTCTGGCTCTTGCTCCCTGGCTCACCAGTGTTGCCAGGCCTTCATGCTTGCTCTGCCCCACCTGCCTCAGTGCCTTTGCCATGCTGTTTCCCTGCCCAGAATGCCCTTCTCTCCCTCTTCACCTGGGTAGCTGTCACTCCTTCCTCAGGGCTTAGCTCAAATGGCACTTGCCCAGGGAGGACCTCCCAGCCCCGACTGCGTTGGGACCTTTCACTGTGTGACACGGTTGCATTCATTTATTCATTTATTTATTTATTTTTTGTTGTCATTTGTTGACTCCCCTACTGGACCGAGGGCTCCCCAAGGACAGAGGCCAGTCTGCCCAGGGCCTTGCACGCAGGCAGTGCTCAATGCATGACTAAATGAATGATTGTTTTTGGTTTGTGTGTTTGTTTATTTTGACATGGAGTTTCACTCTTGTTGCCCAGGCTGGAGTGCAATGGCATGATCTCAGCTCACTGCAACCTCCACGTCCCCGGTTCAAGTGATTCTCCTGCATCAGCCTCCCGAGTAGCTGGGATTACAGGCATACACCACCACACCTGGCTAATTTTGTATTTTTTTTTTTCAGTAGAGATGGGGTTTCTCCATGTTGGTCAGGCTGGTCTTGAACTCCCGACCTCAGGTGATCCGCCCACCTTGGCCTCCCAAAGTGTTGGGATTACAGGCGTGAGCCAACACGCCCGGCATGGTGTTTCTCACTACCATTCCAGTAGCCTCCAGATGGGCCCTCCTGCCTCCCGCCTTGCACTCGTGGCTGAGTCCCTCCCAGTGCCCAGCTCTCAGCAGACAGAGCTCCCCACGCCATGCGTCCAGGGCGTCACACACAGCTTAAGAAGCTCGCCTCCCAACCCCGCAACCTTCCCAGCTTCCTGGGCAGCTGAGGACCATGAGGTTCAGGGGCAGAAGCTACTTGACCACACATGTGGACCACAGGACTGGGGCAGACCCAGGCCTTCCAGACTCCCCAGTCCCACTCCTCCCTCCCCTCCCCTCTTGAGGCCTTGGCTTCCTCATCCTGGCACAGGCCAAGCCCCGTTCCCTCTTGGCATAGTGGTGAGGATAAAGGAAGGCAGGGATGGGGAGGCAAGGGCCTGTGGGTGCCCAGCAGGCTGACATCCATCAAGAGGGGTCACAGGCATACCACCAATCCTAGCGCAGGTAGCAGGTGACAACCAGCCTAGGCCTTCTCCCACCAGAAGAGGCAGAAAGGGCACAATGCCATGGGCTGCAGAGGGACACAGCGGGGTGGGGAAGTCTGGGCTTGAAATATCCTGGGGGGGAAGCACCCGATTCCCAGAGGAGGGGTTGTGACAACTGCTACCGCTGAAAATTTAACCCTCAGGATCCCAGAGTCAGGAGACCCCAGGAGGAGCAGCCAGCGTCCCTGCCTCCTGTCTATGCCTGAATCCACCCTCCAGAGCCCACAGCACAGGGCAGACTCACCCCTCTCAGGCCCATCTCAGCTCAGCACTGAGTGGCTTAGGACTCCCTCTTTACCTGGACTCCCTTCCCGCCTTCCTCAGCTGCTTGGAATGCCCACTCATCCTTCACATCCCCAACCTGGGGCCTTCCCTGCACCTACCCCGCGGGCCTCGCCCCCTCCACCACCCCCACCACTTCCCTCCCATCCCCCCACCACAGCCTGCCGCTGGGCACAGCATGTCATTTCCATGAATTCTTGGGCGAATGAGCAGTAACCCCTAAAACACCCTGTTGGTTCTGGCTTTGCCCTCGGGGCTGAAGCAAGCCTGACCTCCAGTATGTATGTAGATCATGCTGGGGCTGTATCTGGGCCTTCTCCCTTGGGCAAGTCACTTAACCTGTCTGAGACCCAGTTTCTGATGCGCGGAATGGGTTTGGTCATCCCCACCCAGCATGGGGAAATGCGGCTGCAGCTGCTGCTGGGCCCTACCCACTCTCTCCCAACTCCCCCAGCTCCCTCCGCTGTATCTGCTTTTTATTTTAAGTCCGAAATGTATTTGCTGTAGGAGGAGGGAGAGGTGTGGGCACAGCAGATAGGGGGCTGAGATGTGAGACTGGGTGCGGGCTGGGGGCCTCTCTGGGGTCTGCTGGGCTCCAGTGGCCTCAGGAAGGAGAAGGGGGCTGGCTGTCTTCGCAGCAGGTGGGAGCAAAGCTGGACTGATGCCAACTCTGGTTGGACGCAAGGCCACAGTCAAGGGTGGGCACATCAAGGCAGCCAAGGAAACCAGAGGAGTGGGGACCAGCTGATGGTGGGCTGCCCTCTGGGCCCTCCAGTTTCCCAGTTTCCCTGCCCCTGGGACTGCTGGACCCCCATTGTCCCCTTAGTCCCCCACACACCCACAGTTAGGAGAGTCACTCATCCACAAACACCCGCTGGTACTCATGCCAGCCATCATCCTAGGGACTGGAGATAAGACATGAGCCAAACACACAGGGCTGCTGACTTAAGTCCGGTGGGAAAGATGGAGATTAAACAAACAAATGTACAACATGTCAGGGTGCGATCACAGCCATAGGCATAACAGAGCAGGGAGAAGGGTGAGAGGAGGGCTCTTTGAGGAGGCGACATTTAACACAGGCCTGAAGGGGATGAGGCGGGAAGCCCTGCAGGTGTCTGGGGGCAGAGTCTCAGGCAGAGGAAACAGCAAGTGCAAGGGTCCTAGGGAAGAACATGATTCTGACGGAGCTGCCAACATTGGTCAGGGGAGGAAATCAGAATGGGGCATCAGCAGTTTTCTCCTGGGTGACCTTGGAGGCCAGAAACTTCAGCTCTGTGGCCTTTGTCTTGTCATCAGCCAAATGGGCATGGAAAGACGTCGTAGGTAGTTATGAGGATGCAAATCGAGGAAGTTCGTGGTGGAGGTGCCCTGCAACTGAGGGCAACACACTATAGGTGTTCCCTGGGCATGGACTGGACTGGCAAGCTCTCTAGAGGGAACTCTCCTCTGGAGGCAGGGGAGGAGGGCCCTGGCCACAGGGTGGGAGCAGCGCTTAGAAACAGGAATTTGTCATCCTTCACTCAACAATATTCCTCTCTGATCTGATCTGCCAGGTCCTGCAGGCCCCTGAGTTTGCAACCCCCGGGAGTAAACAAGTCATTAAAGGCAAGAAGACCAGGCCCCTAAGAGGGGATGCTTGAGCAGCTCTGGGAAACCAGGTCCCAAAGGAGGAGCTGAAGAAGGCTTCCCAGAGGGGGCAGCTCCACACCTGGGTCAAAAAGGATGTCCAGGTGGGCAAAAGATGAAGGGAGGCACGATGGATGGTGAAACAACATGTGCAAAGGCAAAGACGGGTCAAACCTCCTGCACGTTCGGGAACAAGAGGGAGGAAGAAGGGGAGGAGAAGGCAGCAACATCTGCTATAAGAGCAGCTGATGTGTCCGGAGCAGCTGATGTGTCCAGAGCAGCTGTGTCCGGAGCATCTACCACGTGCTAGGCTCAGACACACAGCCTCGCTTGATCCCCACAGTCTCGACAGTCACAATAACATGACCCCCATTTATTGAGTGTTCAGCATGGGCCAGGGGTTGGATCATCTCTTTATTCCTCTTAACAGCCCTACGGAGGCAGGAACTCAGCACTCCCATTTTATAGATGAGCAAACAGATGCTGCGGCCATTTAAGCATCTTGCTCAAGGTCCTGCAGCCAGTAAGTGGCAAAGATGAGACTCAAAACCAGGTGTGTCCCACCAGCTCCCTACCAACAGGTCCATTTACAAATCAATGTCATGCCATCTGTGCTGGGAAAATCTTCTGGTTGTATCACAGGCAGAGAACTGAGGCCTGGTGGTGGCTGTACCATGGTCTCAACGGCAGGGTCCCCTAGTCTCCCCACGGAAGGGGCCACAGCCCCCATCTCAAAAGCCTCTAGCTCTGTAAGAGGTGGGGTGAGTGCTTGGCAAGGCTTCTTCCCACCCACTCCAGGGGCTCAGGCGCCAGCTCCAACCTGCAGCTTTAATTAAAAGGCCTTTTCAAACCATTAGCAGCAATAATAATAAAATCCCAAATAGGAACAATAAAGCAGTATGACTGTCGGAGAATTAAAACGGGCACCTGGCGTTCTGCCACCCCTGGGGGGCAATTGGGCTCAGGTGGGAGGCATGATTTTCACCTCCAATAGACACCTCGGTCCCAGACACAGGCTGAGAGGCAGGACTGGGGGAAAGGGACCACCCTGTGCCGGCGACCCAGCTGCCCCTAGGCCACTGTGGAGATCCTCACAAAGAAAGCCTTAGCTGCCCTGTCTCCAGCAGCCCCCATCCCCCAATCTCAGTAACCAGCATTCCCCACCTCCAGGGCTCAGCCAGACTGCCTTCCTTGCCCTTCACCTAGCCCAATACAAAAGCCAGCAGGCTCTGCCACTAAAATTGGATTGGCCCCTCGCCTTGACCTCCCCAGCCCCTGTCCTGATTCAGGCCACCTTCAGCTCCCCTGAAAACAGCACCAGCCTCCTATGTGGGGTCTCCATGGCCACCTGGGCCCCTGCAAACTGCGCTCCCTGCTGCACACACAGGGGGCTTTTCAAACCACAAACCAAGCCCTGTCTTTGCTGCTACGCCCCTCAAACCGTTAGTGGCTCCCCTTCCCCCGGCCCTCGGGTCACACTCCCTCTCATCTGTTCCCTGAGTGAGCTTAGATTCTCTCACCTCATGGCCTTTGCAGGATGCTCGTCAGACACCTCCCTGACCAGCTCCCCATTAGCCAGCAGAGCTCAGCCTCGGTAATACCCCCTGAAAAGTCTCCGATAACTCCCCCTGCCCCCAGAGGCCCTGCACACCAACCCCCTAATTGTTCTTTTCCACACTGTAGCATTTTCGTCAATTTCTGGTCTACCCACCCTCCACCTCTCATGTGAGAGCCCTGGGAGGCCAGGGGCTGGGTCTGGCTTGTTCATAGCTGTGCTCCTGGTGCCCAGCCCTGTGCCTGGCACACAGAACTCAATCTGTGTTTGCTGAATGACGGAGCACACACGACATCCCTGCTGTCCACAGAGTTGCCACTCCCCAGATACCTGGTCACCCCTGTGGGTTGCTGGGTGGGTTGCTGCCTGGGTTTCTTGCTCCTAGCGCCTCTAAAGGCAGGTCCCATGAGCTTCCCAAGTTCTGCCTTAGCTCCATAATGGCAGGGACTGGGGAAAATTATCTACATTTTCACCCATTTGGGAAACACCTGTCAGTGCATCCTCAGTACCAGTTCCAAGCTGGGTATCCGAGATCCAGACCCACGTGGACCCACCCTTGAAGGGCTTCGAGTCCAGCAGGGGCAGACCCAGCCAGGAAGACCTGGCCTACAGAATGCCGTGTGATGCACAGGGCACAAGGGCAGAGTGGATCGCGGGGAGTCACACAGCCACCCACACATTCGAATCCTCACCCATGCTATGCAACCTTGGGCAAGCCTCAGTTTCCTCACATGACTGCTACAAGGAATCAAAGCCATCCACTGGATGAAGGAGGAAGCACAGCACAGCCATGACCACCCAGGGAGTCAGGGGAGGCTTCCGAGAGGAGGCGACATTGGAACCAAGCCTTGAAACATGCACGGGAATCCACCAGGCGCATAGAGGCACATCAGGCAGAGGGCAAGCGCAGGCAAAGGTAGAGTGGCTGGAATGGAGTGAGGTGCTCAGGGAGCTCAGGGGTTTTAGAAAAAAAACCCTCTATTAACTTCTTAGTATGAAAAATGTCAAGCATATACCAACACAAGGAGAAGAGCTGCATTTTCACGGTGCATTTGCAGCAGGATGAGTATGCTGCCCTGATGCCTTCTGAGCCCTGTACCCATCCTCTGCGACCCTCAAAGTGGGACCAGATGGCCTCAGAATCCACTGCAAGGCCAAGGTCTCTGAAGCCCCCACAACTTCTCAAATCAATCAGGCAGAACAAATGTTCAGTCGTTAAAAGAGCCGGAGGTAGCATCTCCCTTTTACTAGCTAGTAAAAAAAGAGAGAGAAAGAAGAAAAAATAAGTCTTTTTCCAGCCAGACTACATCCTGCATCTGAGAGGGTGAGAATTTGCTCTTGGAAGGAAAGAAAGAGCCTCCTGTCTGGAGCTTCCTCTTTGAAGCTCCATGAATATACATGGTGGCAGGCGAGAGTGTTCTTTGAGATGCTAACAAGCTGCCTTACCTTGGAAAATTGAGGTCATGGCTCAGAAGGGGCCTTGACTGGTGGGGGGCTGGGATGGGAGGGGAGGTGCCAGAGAGAATGGAGACCCAGGCAGGCCCAGCTCTGATCCCGAGTCTCCACTTCCCCTCTGAGTCTCCACTTCCTCACCTGTGAAATGGGGACACCTCTTCCTGGGGCTGCTGGGACAGATAATGCACAGTGAAGCACCCAAGATGGTATGGGCAGGCGGAACACTTGAAGTTAGGAGTCTGAGACCAGCCTGGCCAGCATGGCAAAACTCTGCCTCTACTAAAAATACAAAAATTAGCCGGGTGCAGTGGTGGGTGCCTGTAGTCCCAGCTACTAGGGAGGCTGAGGGAAAAGACTTGCTTGAACCCCAGAGGCAGAGGTTGCAGTGAACAGAGATCGTGCCACTGCACTCCAACGTGAGCAACAGAGTGAGACCCTGTCTCAAAACAAACAAACAAACAAACAAACAAACAAACAAACAAAAAACCCACAAAAACCAGGGAACGGGCAGGACAGGGAAAGGCTGCAGGTGTCAAAAGGAGAGGGAAGGAGGGGGGCCGTGGAGATCAGGCCATTTCTTGGTGAAGAGGATGAAGCTCAAAGGCTGGGAAGGACTCACTGGAAGGCTCTGAATCCCTTGCCCAGCCCAGCCTTCTGCCCCTACCCAGACCTCATCCTCTCCATCCCGTCCAGATGACTGGCCCAGCCTCCTCCTGGGAATCCCTTCTCCAGAGGAAGTCTCATGCCCATGAATCTGACCACATCACCTCCCAGCTCCAAGCTTTCCAAGGTCTCTGGCTTGACTCAGGGAAAACCCATGTCCTTCCTATGGCTAGACGCACCCCCGTCCTTATTTCTCTGACTTCATCTCCCCCTACCCGCCCCCGACTCTTTTCCAGCCACATCTGAACATGGCCGCCAGCACAGCCTCCCCTGTTTTTCCCTGCCTGGAACACCCACCCGATCCCAGATCCTCAAAAGACTGGCTCCTTTATAAGTGTTCAGGTCTCAGCTCAAATGTCACCTCCCCAGAGAGGCCCTCCCTGACCACCCCAGCAGACGCCTGTCACCCTGCTGCTCTCCATCACAGCATTTATACTAGCAGCAATTATTTTACTTTTGTTGAGAGCTCTGTGAGTGCAGGGACCACATCTGTCTCCAGGGCACACAGTAGGTGCTCCATAAACATCTGTTAAACACCTGTGAGTGGGTAAGTGAAAAGAGGCCGAAGCTTCCATCTCTGCATCCGTCTTTAGTGATGTGGGAGATTCTGCTGCCAGGGAACCCCCTTCTCTGGCCCCTCTCCCCAGGGACAGAGTGAGTCCAGGCTGAGGCTGGGTCGGCAGGGGGCCAGCAGCCTGGGTGACCCCCGCCTGGCTCCTAATGCTGCCCAGACTGCAGGTCTAATTGCTACAACTCCACAGCAAAGAGAGGTAATGAGGCAGATTAATGTTCCCATGTTGGTCCGGCTCCCTCCAAGGCCATCAGTGAGCTGGAGGAGGGGCAGCTGGGGCTGCGGGAGATGGCTGGGGCACCTGACCCCAAGTTGGCCCTCCCACCTGTCCTCTCACACTCTTCCCCTCGTTTTCTGACAGCATGGGTCCTCCCCGAAGGGCCGGGAGCAGAGGCTCAATAGGCGCCTTTGGAGTATGGGCACTGGACAGGGGGACCCATTTATTTCTCACCAGGTGGAAGTGGCCATCCCCACAGGTGAGAGAGGAAGCCAAGGCCCAGGGAAATGGGGTGGCCTCCCCACAGGCCCCCAGGTGGGATGAGCTGTCTCTCTCACATGGCCCACTTTGGGAGGGACAGCCCAGCCCTCTCTCCTCACCACTTGAATTGGAAGCAAGGGAATGACGGATGATGATAATCATGATAGTAATAATAACAACAACGGTGACAATAGCTAACATTTACGGTCCACAAGGCACTGTGATAAAAACTCAAAAGTCGGCCGGGCGTGGTGGCTCACGTCTGTAATCCCAGCACTTTGGGAGGCTGAGGTGGGCGGATCACAAGGTCAAGAGATCGAGACCATCTTGACTAACACGGTGAAACCTCATCTCTACTAAAAATACAAAAAATTAGCCGGGCATGGTGGCGGGCACCTATAGTCCCAGCTACTTGGGAGGCTGAGGCAGGAGAACTGCTTGAACCCGGGAGGCAGAGGTTGCAGTGAGCCGAGATCACACCACTGCACTCCAGCCTGGGCAACAGAGGAGAAAGGAGTTGACTTTCCTCCATCTCAAAAAAAAAAAAAAAAAAAAAAAATCCCGAAAGTCACTGAAGCCTCAGCTACCCTATGAAGTAGGTCTCGTAGAGGCACACTTTACAGATAAATAAACTAAGGCACAGAGAACTGAAGGCACTGAGCTGAGGTCCCACGGAGAGTAAATAGGTCCACCTCTAGAAGCCATATAGTCCACCACCTCCCTCCATAATCTCCACTCAGAGTCCAAACTTGGCTCTAGCCTGGGGCGTAGAGGGGCAGTAACCTAGCCTTTCTCCAGTCCTGCCGCCCCCACCATGACAGTTGGAGCCCCCACCAATATGGTCAGAACCTCCCCCACAAAACCCTCCTCTGGCCTGGCCCATCAAGGCTCCTCACTCCTTCAAAGGCAGGCTCTGGAAGAATGAGACACACTGTGTTTTAATTGTCATTTTTTTCTCGTTACAAAAGCAATATATATTCACTGTAGAAAATTGGAAGAAAACAGAACGGCATTAGGAAAATAAAATTATTCTCCCAGAGATGACTGCTTCTGATATTATGGTGTGTGTCTTTCAGTCTTTTTTTTTTTTTTTTTTTGAGACAAGAGTCTTGCTCTGTCACCCAGGCTGGAGTGGGGGATCTTTGCTCACTGCAACGTCCACCTCCCCGGTTAAGTGATTCCTCTGCTTCAGCCTCCCAGGTAGCTGAGATTACAGGCATCCGCCACCATGCCTGGCTAATTTTTGTATTTTCAGTAGAGACGGGGTTTCACCATGTTGGCCAGGCTGGTCTTGAACTCCTAACCTTGTGATCCGCCTAACTTGGCCTACCAAAGTGCTGGGATTACAGACGTGAGCCATCGCGCCTGGCCTAATTTTTATATTTTTAGTAGAGATGGGGTTTCACCATGTTGGCCAGGCTGGTCTCAAACTCCTGACCTCAAGTGATCCCCACACCTCGGCCTCCCAAAGTGCTGAGATAACAGGCATGAGCCACCGTGCCTGGCTCAGCCTTTTTATTTTCTATACATAATCAGGGATAGAGAGGAAGTGTCAGGACCAAAAGCTTGGTGGAGGCCACTTCTGACTCAGTTTTTCCACCCACGTCATCAAGACATCCCCCAGGGGCACAAGGTTTGCGCTGTGTCTGGCCCTAAGCTCAATATCTTGCACACATTACTTCAGTTAACCTCACTACAACCAGATGATATAAGTATTAAAATCCCAATTTTACATATAAGCAAATGAAACCTCAGAAAGGTAAAGTAACTAGTCCCAGGTCACATAACTGGTGACCTGTGATACATCCAGGTTCAAACTCATGAATGTTTGGCTCCAACAATCTAAACTGTTTTCTTAAAATTTCCTGGAGCTGAAATTGCCAGGCCAAACATAGATAAAATTCCAACCTTGGCCAGGTATGGTGGCTCACACATGTAATCCCAACAATTTGGGAGACTGAGGTGGGTGTATCACCTGAGGTCAGGAGTTCAAGACTGGCCTGGCCAACATGGTGAAACCCCGTCTCTACTAAAAATACAAAAATTAGGCTGGGCGCGATGGCTCACGCCTGTAATCCCAGCACTTTGGGAGAACAAGTCAGGTGGATCACAAGGTCAGGAGTTCAAGACCAGCCTGGCCAATATGGTGACACCCCATCTCTACTAAAAATATAAAAATTAGCTGGGCATCGTAGCACATGCCTGTAGTCCCAGCTACTCAGGAGGCTGAAGCAGAATTGCTTGAACCCAGGAGGTGGAGGCTGCAGTGAACCAAGATCACGCCACTACATTCCACCTGGGTGACAGAGAGAGACTCCATCTTAAAAAAAAAAAAAAAAAATTAGCTGGGTGTGCTGGCTCATGCCTGAGGCTGAGGCAGGAGAATCACTTGAACCCGGGAGGTGGAGGTTGCCGTGAGACGAAATCGCGCCACTGCACTCCAGCCTGGGCAATAGGAGCAAAACTCCGTCTCAAAAAAACAAACAAAAAAACAAACAAAAAAGCTCCCCAAACTTTGTGACAATTCTGTACCAACCTGCCCTACAAACGCAGGGGATTCTGATTTATACCCCTCCCGATAGAGTCTAGGAAGATCAATTTCCCTGCATTCTTGTCTATGCTGGACTTTATTTAAAAAAAAAAAAAAAAAAAACCTGCCAGTTTGTATACAAATAAGATGAACCATTGCTGTTTGTAATGGCATTTCTTTAATCTCATTGTGTGTTTTTAGCTTCTAGGGTGACTCTGGGGCCCAACTTGTCGGGGTCTGATGTCCTCCCAGCTGGATGCCCTACTCAGCACAAAAGGTGCCCAGGAGAAGCTGAGTGATCAAATTAAGGGGCACACCCAACCACCTGACACACTGGCCACTTTGCCAATGTGCACTTTAAACTTAGAATTTTTATTTTTTATTTTTTTTTTGCGACGGAGTCTTGCTTTGTTGCCCAGGCTGGAATGCAGTGGTGCCATCTCAGCTCACTGCAACCTCCGCCTCCCAGGTTCAAGCAATTCTCCTGCCTCAGCCTCCTGAGTAGCTGGGATTACAGGCGTGTACCACCACACCCAGCTAATTTTTGTATTTTTAGTAGAGACGGAGTTTCACCACGTTGGCCAGGCTGGTCTCGAACCCTTGACCTCAAACCCGCCTTGGCCTCCCAAAGTGCTGGGATTACAGGCGTGAGCCACTGCACCTGGCAACCTTAGAATTTAACCAGATAATTCTTATCTGGAACAAGGGAATGTCCTGGAATGCAGGTATCCCTTGGCCTAGCAGATGGATAGAGAAACTGAGTCAAGAGTGGCCTCCACCAAGCTGTGGGCTCTGGCACTTCCTCTCGTTCCCTGTGCTGCACTCTGCCAGGTGTAAAATTATAAATTATAAATCTTCACATTTCAGGAACTAAATGAACCCAAGGACAAAAAATATGAAGAAAACCATATGGAGGTAAATCATAACCAAAGCATTCAAAACCAGTGGTAAAGAGTAAATCTTAGGTCAGGCATAGTGGCTTACGCCTGTAATCCCAGCACTTTGGGAGGCCGAGGCGGGTGAATCGCTTGAGGTCAGGAGTTCGAGACCAGCCTGGCCAACATGGCAAAACTCCATCTCTACTAAAAATACAAAAACTAACCAGGTGTAATGGTGCACACTTATAGTCCCAACTACTCGGGAGGCTGAGGTAGGAGAGAATCACTTGAACCTGGGTAGTGGAGGCTGCAGTGAGCTGAGATCACACTACTGCACTCCAGCCTGGGTGACACAGTGAGACTGTCTCAAAAAAAAAAAAAAAAAAAAAAAGAGAGAAAATCTTAAAAGTAGCCAGAAAAGAAAGATATGTGTTACACGCTGGTAACAAAGATACACATTACAGCATATTTCTTGTCAAAAACAATGCAAGTGAGAAGACAGTGGAACAACTTTAAAATACAGAAAAAAAATCTGTTAACTTATAATTCTATGCCCAGCAAAAATAACTTTAAAAAAATGAAGGCAAAATAAAGACTTTTTCAGACACAGGAAAGCTGAAAGAATTCCTCACCAGCATACTCATGCTATAAGGAATGTTAAAATCCTTCAGGCTGAAGGAAAATGATACCAGAGAGAAATATGAATCTATAAAAAGGAATGAAAAGCTACATGGGTAAATATATAGGATTATTTTTCTTATTATTTAAATATCTCTAAAAGATAATGACCATCAAGACAAAAACAATAACAATGTAGTGTTGTGTTTATTACACATAAAAAGGCAAGTACATAATAATAATACTACAAGATCGAAGAGATGGAAGTATGCTATTGTGATGTACTATACATGAACTGATATAATATCACTTGAAAGTAGACTGTGATAAGCTTAAAGTGTAGATTGTAAGCCATATTGCAAGTGCTAAAATAAAACAGTTATGGCTATAATTAACAAGAGATAAAGTGGAATAACAAAAATATGATTAATTCTAAAGGTAGCAGAAAAATAAGAAAAGAGAAACAAAGGATAGGGCAAATAGAAAACAAATAGCAAGATAAAAGATTTAAACCTAGGGTGAATCTGCGGCCCAACTTGTTGGGTTTCCCCTGAGTACCGCCTTAACAGCATCCTGCAAATTTTGATATGTTGACATATGCTGCCTACAAGAAATGCTCTTCAGATATAAAAACATGAACAGGTACAAAGTAAAAGGATGAAAAAATATAGACCATGTCAACACCAATTTTAAAATCTTGAGGGCTACATTAACATCAGAAAAAGTCTATTTCAGGCCAGGCACAGTGGCTCATGCCTGTAATCCCAGCACTTTGGGAGGCTGAGGTGGGAGGATCACCTGAGGTCAGGAGTTCAAGACCAGTCTGGTCAACATAGTGAAACACTGTCTCTACTAAAAATACAAAAATCAGCCAGGCATGGTGGTGCGTGCCTATAATCCCAGCTACTCAGGGGGCTGAGTCAAGAGAATCGCTTGAACCTGGGAGGTAGAGGTTTGCAGTGAGCCGAGATCGTGCCATTGTACTACAGCCCAGGCGACAGAGCAAGACTCAGTCTCAAGAAAAAGAAAAGTATATTTTTTAATATTATAAAATCACTTCATAATGATAAACAGGTCAATGCAACAACAGGAATGATGATCCTAAATATGTATGCATTGAATAACAAAGCTTCAAAATACATAAAGCAAAAAGTGATAGGAATGTAAGGAGAAATAGGCAAATCTCCAATTATAGTCAGAGATGTCTATAGCTCTCTCTCAATAATTGGTAGAGCAAGTGAACAGAAAATAAATAAGGATACAGAAGATGTGAAAATTATCAGCCAACTTGACCCGACATTTATAGAACACTCCATCCCCTAACAACAGAATACATACTCTTTTCATGGAACATTTACCAAGATAGACCAGATTCTGGGCCATTAAACAAGTCTCAATACATTTTAGAAGATTAAAGTTATGCAAAATATGTTATATAATCTCAATGGAATTAAATTAAAAACAATTAACAGAAAGATCCCTGAAAAATCCTCAAATATTTGGAAATTAGATAACACATTTCTAAAAAACCCATGGGTCAAAGAGGGAAGCAAACGGGAAATTAGAAAGTACTCTGAACTGAATAAAAATGAAAATATAATATATCAAAATGTGTGGGGTGCTGCTAAAGCAGTACTTAGAGGAAACTGTATAGCACTAAATGCCTATATTCGTGAAGACAAATGCTTTAAGATTAATGACCTCTGCTTTTACCTTAAAAAAACAAAACTAGAAAAAGAAAAACAAATTAAACCTGAACTAAGTGGGAGAAAGAAAATAGCATCAGAACAGCAAATCAATAAAAGAGAAAACAAACAATAAGAAAAATCAGTGACACCAAAAGCTGTCCTTCAAAAAGATCAATACAATTGATAAATATGTACCCAGACTGATCAAAAATTAAAAATGAGAAAGACAGAAGAATCAGACACATATTACAAATATCGGGAATGAAACAGTTCACATCACTACAGAGTCTACAGATATTAAAAGGATAATAAGGTTCAAAACTTATTACAAAGCTACAATAATCAAGTCAATGTGGAACTGTCATAAGGATAGATCAATGGAACAGAACTGAGGATCTAAAAACAACTACAACAACAAATCTCACATTTACAGTTAATTGATTTTCGAAAGGGGTGCCAAGACCATTCAATGGAGAAAGAACAGTCCTTTCAATAAATGGTGCCAGCACAACTTATTATTCACATGCAAAATAATTAAATTTGACCCCTACCTCACACCAGGCACAAAAAAAAACTCAAAATGGATCAAAGACCTAAATGTAAGAGATAGAACTATAAAGCTCTTTTTTTTTTTTTTTTCTTTTGACAGAGTCTCACTCTGATCCCCAGGCTGGAGTACAGTGGTGCAATCTCGGCTCACTGAAACCTCTGCCTCCCGGGTTCAAGTGTTTCTCCTGCCTCTGCCTCCCTAGTAGCTGGGACTACAGGTGCCCGCCACCACACCCGGATAATTTTTGTATTTTTAGTAGAGGTGAGGTTTCACCATGTTGGCCAGGCTGGTTTCAAACTCCTGACCTCAAATGATCCTCCCATCTCAGCCTCCCAAAGTGCTGGGATCACAGGCATGAGCCACCATGCCCAGCTGAACTATAAAGCTCTTAGAAGAAAACACAGGCATAAATATTCATGCCTTGAATTAGGCAACTGTTTCTTAGACATGACACTGAAAGAAAATACACCAAAAGAAAAAAAAATAGATGAATTGGACTTCATCAAAGTTTAAAAATTTTGTACTATAAAGCAGGGGTCCCCAATCCCTGGGCCATGGACCTGTACCAGTCTGTGGCCTGTTGGGAACTGGGCCGCAGAGCAGGAGGTGAGCAGCAGGCAAGCCAGCTTTACTGCCTGAGCTCCTCCTCCTGTCAGATCAGCGGTGGCATTAGATTCTCACAGGAGTACGAATCCTACTGTGAACTACGCATGCGAGGGATCTAGGTTACATGCTCCTCGTGGGAATCTAACTAATGCCTGATGATCTGAGGTGAAACAGTTTCATCCCAAAACTTGCCTTCCATGAGACCAGTCCCTGGTGCCAAAAAGGTTGGGGACCCCTGCTGTAAGGGCACTATCAAAAAAGTGAAGAGACAACCCACAGAATAAATAAACTCCACTCAGTATATAACCAACAGAAATAATCACATAAGTTTCCCAAAAGACATCTATGAGAAAGCTCAAAGCAGCACTATCCATATAGTCAAAAACTAGAAATATTCCAAAAGTCTATCAGCAATAGAATGGATAAAGTATGACATATTCACTAAGTGGAATACTAGGCAGCAATATAAAATAAAACTTACCAATACACACAACAGCCATGATGAATCTCATTGACAAAGTGAGGAGCAAAAGAAGTTAGCACAAAAGAGACAATCTGCATGATGTTGTTTATGTGAAGGTGTGAAAAAGACGAAACGAAGCTATGGCTTTAGGAGTCAGAATACTGGTTGCCCCTGGGGAAGGGAGGTGGGGAATTAACTGGAAAAGGCAAGACAGAGCCTTTTGGTAGAGCTGGAGATATCCTATATATATATATATATATTTTGAGACAGGGTCTCTGTCTCACTCCAGGCTGAGTGCAGTGGTGAGAACATGGCTCACCGCAGCCTCAACCTCCCAGGCTCAAGCGATCCTCCCATCTCAGCCTCCTCCCCAGTAGCTGGGACCACAGGCATACACCACCATGCCCAGCTAGTGTTTGTATCTTTCGTAGAGATGGGGTTTCACCATATTGCCCAGGCTGGTCTCGAACTGCTCAAGCAATCCACCCTCCTCAACCTCCCAAAGTGTTGGGATTACAGGCGTGAGCCACTGCACCCGGCCTGGAAATATCCTGTATCTTGACCTTAGTGGTGGTTACAAGGGTGAGCTATACACATATATCAAGCTATACTATCTGCTTAAGATTAGTACACTGTACAACACACGCTATACTCCAACTCAGAAATTTCAAATATAATAATATTCGGTAGTCAGTGACTCAGGAGGATGGCCAGCATCAAGGAGAGAAGTAGCTGCAGATGAGCAGGACTAATGTGACCCTATTGCAAAGTCATCTGCACAGATGCCCTCCATCTACAGATGACTTTGACATTATATGAGCTACCATTTATAAGCACTTGCTGTGTGCCATGTGCTGTCCTACGCACTTTATTACATCATTTCATCCTCACAACAGTCTTAGGAGGCAGGGACCATCACTGCCCCTACTTTACAGATGAGGGGACTGAGGCACAGAGAAGTTAGGTAACTTGCTGAAGTCAAGCCCCTAATAAGCAGCAGAGCTGGATTTGCATCTAGACCTTCTGGTGCCACAACTCGTGCTCTTATGTAAATCCCCAAACCCTGACCACAGTGCAGAAGGCCCCATATGGTCTCGCCCCCGCCATCCTCTAGTGCTTCACCTGTCCTCCCTCCACAACCCAACACTCCAGCCTCACCATCTTCCTTCCTCTTTCCTGAAAACCCCACCTTCCTCACACCCCGGGGTTTGCACATTTGCAGTTCCCTCTGCCAGAATGTTTTCTTCTGCTCCTCTTTGCTGGGGCAACTTCTCCTCATCCCTTAGGTCTCAGTTCAAGTGTCACCTCCTCCAGGAAGTCTTTGCGACTCCAGTCAGGGCCCATGGTTCCTGTGACCCTCCTCTGTGGGCCTCATCACTGTTTTACCTGCTTTTTGAGGTCCCTAAGGGCCAGGAGAGTCCCTTTCACTCAGAGCCATGTCCCCTCTGCCCACCACAGGGTCTGGCATCGAGTGGGCACTCAACAAATATTTGTTGAATGAATGAATGAATCCATCTGCCACGGCAGACAGACTTGGAGAAACCTCTGGAAGGCTGGCATCAAAATGTGGTCACCACTGCAGGTAGATCGAGGGAGATCTGTACATTTGTCTTTATACTTTGGGTTTTATCTGCTGGATATTGTTCTGGTGGGCAGGTACCATTTCCAAGCCCTCAGCATTTCCCACCCTGGGACCCCCACCTTTCCCCTTCCTCGCTCCCTCCCCATGCTCGTTCTCCCAACTCTGCCTACAGCCCCGGTGGGTGGCATATTAATAAGCAGGAGTGAGAAGGTCACCCAGCTCACAAGCACTGAGCCCTCCTAGACTCGGGGGCAGATGAAACACGCTAGGGTGGGGGAGCGCCTCACCAGGCGCTGAGCACGTGTGAGCTATATCTGATTTCCACCAGGCCGGGCAGAGCACGTCTGAGGTGGAAGCTGGGGCCAGCCTGGCGAGTGGCTGTGGAACCAATGACCAGCTGCCCCAGCTATGCTCACACCAGACCTGGCCACTGCCCTGCTGGAAACTCCCCCGCAGCCCTCCAGGGCCCATGGGGCAGCCGAGGCCCTCAGCCTGGCACTTGAGGCTCTGAAAGACACCATCCCTGCCCGTCTTCTTGCTCCCCATTCTCCCATGTGCAGCCAGGTTTCCCCTCAACCCCGGCCCTTTGCATGTGCTGTTCCCTCTGCCAGGAATGCCTGTTCCGTCTCCAGGTGTGGGCTCACTCTCACTTAACCAACGGGTGTCAGCTTGGACCACTCCCTCCTCCGAGACGCCTTCCCTGACTATCACCCCAGCATGGGTGCCCTTGCCCTAGGGCTTCCTGCTGCCATGCAGGTACCTGCTGTTGTCTTCGTGGTCTATGATCCCGCTCCTAGACTGTGATTGGCTCCTTTGAGGGCCTTCATCTCCATGTCCTACATCCAGCAAGGACCTGGCCCGCAGCAGGCTCAAATCCTCGTTTGCTGACTGACTACACAGGGGACAAAGTGCTGAGTCCTGGAAGGGGTACAGGAGGGCTCGGGGATTCGGAGGAAGTTGGGGGCAGACAGGGAGCCAAGGATTGATTTGGCTGTGACTTGGAGGTGAAGAGTCAGAGAGATGTGGCCTTAGGCGGCAGAGAGGGTGCAGAGGGAGACCCGTCCACAGTCAGTAGAGGGCCAGGCCTCTGTCTCATCAGTGTCTCCCTCACCCAGCCAGCAGCCCCCAGAGGTCCCAGACAGGTGGGCAAAGGGCTCAGGGGGGCCCAGACTCCAGGTACCAGGTGTGGCTGCTCACAGGCCCTGCCTCCTGCAGCCCTGACAAGTACAGTGGATGCAGAATCTGTCTGGAACACAGCATTTCGTCTAAATATATCTGCTTTCCAATGCAGGGCATGCAGCAAGGGAGTGGGGGGCACGACGCAGGCCTGCAGCGTGGGGAGAACCAGAGCGCCCACCCACAGCCCCACAGCCCCACTGCCATCTGCCCAGGCAGAGGGAGTCCACCAGGGCAAGGGTCAGTGTGGGCCTGGCTGGGCCCCTCCAGGCAGGGTTCCCATTGCCTGAGCTCCCACTCCAAAGCTGCCACCTTGAATGTGGGCCAGGCACAAACCAGGACAGCAGAGGAGGGAGGGAACACGGGGTGAGGCTGGGGAAGGGGGACACAGAGGAGGGCTTGGAGGAGGGGACAAAGGGAGGCCTAGGAGAGGAAGACACAGAGGGGGGCCTGGAGGAGGGGGACACAGAGGGACGCCTGGAGGAGGGGAACACAGAGGGAGGCCTGGGGGAGTGGGACACAGAGGGAGGCCTGGGGGAGGGGGCCTTGAATCCAAGTTCTTCAGATTCCAGACTCTCCCCACTACCTTGCTGTGACAGAGGCACAGAGAAGGAGGCAACTCCAACAGGGTCACACAGAGGCCTGAGGTGGTGAGGGGAGGAGGGCCCAAGCAACTGCCTCCCAGGCCTCCTGGGGGCCCCTAGAATTCTCTTTAGCTCCTTGAAGTTCACCCAAGAATCCCTAAGGAGTTGGGCAGCAAGAAAGGCACTGTACTGCGAGTCACAAGGCTGTGATCCAGTCCCTGCTCCACCCCTGAGGCCTTTGGACCAGTCATCTGTGGGCCCCGGTTTCCCCCTCTGTGAGATGGGGACAAGCACGGTGCCCTCTGTGCACGGCTCTGCCCATAGTGCTCACCCTTGGCCCACTTTCCCAGGCTGGCCCTTCTGTGAGCTGCCCTGGGCTAGGCTAGGGAGGGAGTGCCAGAAGGTTCCGGGGGGTGTGCGGGTGTCAGGAGAGAGCACAGTAACACCAGCTGCCTTATTTTGGGGATTTGCTGTATGCCAGGCTCTGTCCTCAGTACTTGAACACACAGGACCTCAATTCACCCTCAAACCAAGCCTCTGAGACAGGCAATGACACTGTTATCCCTCTGAGGACAGAGGGGGAAACTGAGGCTGAGAGAGGTTTCTGCGACCTGCTCAAAATCACATAGCCAGTGAGCAGAGCAGGGACTCAAACTTGGGCCACCCCTCAAAATCAGCAGCTCCTTCCCTCCAGGCCTGAGACAGATGCCCACCTTTCCAATCAGTTTTGCTCTTTTTTTTTTTTGAGGTAGAGCCTTGCTCTGTTGCCAGGCTGGAGTGCAGTGGCGCAATCTCGACTTGCTGCAATCTCCACCTCCCGGGTTCCGATTCTCCTGCCTCAGCCTCCTGAGTAGCCAGGACTACAGGCGTGCACCACCATGCCAGCTAATTTTTGTATTTTTAGTAGAGACGGGGTTTCACCTCACTGGCCAGGATGCTCACCATCTCTTGACCTCATGATCCACCCGCCTCGGCCTCCCAAAGTGCTAGGATTACAGGCGTGAGCCACCATGCCCGGCTTCAGTTTTGCTCTTGTAATGAAAAACAAAATCAGAAAAAAACCTGCTCATTAGAACAGCTAGTCATCAACAATCACTGCTATGAACACCTCATTTCCAGACAGGCATGAAGACCCCACCCAGCCAGAGCCTCCCTGCCCTTGTCCGTCTCACCCAAGGCAGGAGGGTGCAGTGGTTAAGATCCTGGGCCAGGGCTGGGTGCAGTGGTCCACACCTGTAATCCCAGCACTTTGAGAGGTTGAGGCGGGAGGATCACTTGAAGCCAGGAGTTCAAGACCAGCCTGGGCAGCAAAGCGAGAGCCCATCTTTACAAAAAAATTAAAAAATTAGCCGGGTCCAGTGGTGCACCCCTGTAGTCCCAGCTACTCGGGAGGCTGAGTGGGGAGGATCACTTGTGCCCAGGAGTGGGAAGCTGCAGTGAGCCATGACTGCACCACTGCATTTCAGCCTGGGAGACAGGGAGACAATCCTGGGTCCACCAGCTGCCTGATGGGTGACCTCAGGAGTGTCACTCTTCCTCTCTGTGCCTTGTCTCCGCTCCTGTGAGGACAGTGGCCCCTTCCGCTTAGAGCCCCAGGGCATGTTGGAGAGACAGCTGGTGTCAGGCTGTGACCCAGGACCCACCCAGAAACAGCCCTTATCACTCTGCCTAACCTGATCACCATGAGGGTAAACTGGATGCCCTCAAAGTCACTCCTGGAGTAGACTGTGTGTGTGTATGAGAGAGAGGACACATTTATTACTGCTTTAAGCTGCTAAATGTTGGGGTAATTTGTTCCACAGTAATAGGTAGCGAGTATAGAAGATGAGCCTTGATTCAGGGTCGAATAGAGGCTGGAGAGAACCAGGGCTGGCTTCAGAGGCTGTGCTGGGCCATGCTCCCAGGCTGGGCACACCCAGGGCTCTTTCCTTTAGTGGCCCTGATCTGTCCAGAGGACCATCCCTGCCAACCTCAGCCAGCACTGTGTGGCTGCTCTTTATGACTGTGTTGGACTCAAGAATGGATCTGACTCAGCTACGTGCAGCACCCAGCTAGAGGTGCTCACCTCTCAGTTTTCAGAAAATTCTCACAACAGTGCTGTGCTCGGTGGCTCACGCCCGCAATACCAGCAACTGGGGAGGCTGGAGAGAAGGACTGCTTGAGGCCAAGAGTTCAAGACCAGCCTGGGCAACATAGCAAGACCCCATCTCTGAATTTTTTTTTTTTTTTTTTTAATTAGCTGGGCATGGCGACGTGCAACTGTAATCCTGGCTACTCGAGAGGCGGAGGCAGGAAGACTGTTTGATCTCAGGAGCTCAAGGCTGCAGTGAGCTGTGATCATGTCACTGTACTCCGGCCTGGGCAACAGAGCTCTGTCAAACAAAAAAAAAAAAGAGGAAAGAGAAGGAAAAGAAAAGAGAAAAGAGAAGAAGAAAAGAAAAGAAAGAAGGAAGGAAGGAGAGAGAAAGAAAGAGACAGACAGGAAAGAAAGAAAGAATGAAAGAAAGAAAGAAAGAAAGAGAGAGAGAAGAAAGGAAAGAAAGAGAGAGAAGAAAGGAAAGAAAGAAATAGAGAAAGAGAGAGAAGGAAGGAAGGAAAGAAAGAAAGAGAGGAAGGAAGGAAGGAAGGAAGGAAGGAAGGAAGGAAGAAGAGAAAGGAAGAAAATTTTCATAGTAGCCTCCTTGGAGGTTAACATTATTATCCCCAGTGCCTAGAATAGTCTCTGGCACATAACAGATATTCATATTAGTGTAGACTAGGCTACAGTAATAAATAGACTCTAAAATTTCAGAGGCTTAAAGAACAAGAAATTTATTCCTATCCTGGAGAAAGATTTTCAAACAGTTGAGCTTCTCCCAGGTTGAAAAGCCAGCCCCGGTAGGTGTGCAAGCCAAACAGGCAGCCGGTCAACCAGCTCCCTGTTTGCCCAGCCTCAGTTACCCCCTCAGTGCCAGATCCAGGTGAGGAGGTGGCTCCCAGAGAAGAGGCTGGGGAGGAGAGGAGTGACAGGCTGCAATGGGACGGGCTGGCCTGGGCTGCTGTCCAAGGCACCCCCAGGTGACCCAACTTCTCTGTGACGGGAGGCTTGGGAGCACTGCTGAAGGGGATGGGCTGGTGACCTGGGCTGCCTTTCCACCCCCACCTGTTCTCAGGCCCTTCCTGGACTACCAGGCTCAACAATGTTCAGGTAACACTCACAAGCTGTGCCCCTGCTGTGTGCCAGGCCCCAGGCTCTGCCCAGTGGGAGACCCTCACAGTCTAGTCCGCTGCGGGGGTAGGGTGACCCGTGTGGTTGGGAAAGGCAGGGTTCCTGGAAAGGGGAGGTCTGAGCTGAGCCATAAGTAACAAATCAGAGTTACCAAGCAAAGACTGTGGGGAAGGATTTCCAGGGAGAGGGAACAGTAAACGCAAAGGCAGGAAAGCCAGAGGACATGGAAGGTTCTGGGCATGCCCAGTCATTCAGGTGAGCTGTGGGTGGGGTGTGATGGGGGCACAGCAGGAAGGGGCTGCGGAGGTGCACAGAGGCAGGTGACAGGGGCAGCAATGGCCTCATTCAGGGCTCTGGGCCATGAGCAGCTGGATGTGGTTACTTAACCTGCGTGGAGGACGCAGCAGCAGGAAATCAGGTAGGAGGCGGGGATGGTCATCTTGGCCAGAGGCCATGAAGGCTGTTGCCAAAAGATGCTTGAGAAGGGGAGGTCAGTGGGGAAGGAGCCCAACTTCCGCTTTGTGGTTGATCCCCCAGACGCATCTCAAGGGCTCAGGATGAGAGGCTGCCTTCCCGCTGGCCTCCAGGACCAGCCTTGTCATTATCAAACCCAGTCTTGCAAATGGTTCCTGAAAGCCACAGGGCTGGTGGGCCACACCGCCCCCTCCCAGGCTGCCCACTGCCTCTGTCTCTGCCCGGCCAGTGTCGGCCGAGTGGGGCCACAGACTGAGACGGCAGAGGTCAGTCAGCTCTGGCCTTGGCCTCAGCAGTGGGCAGGCAGCCAACACCCATGCCAGTGCCGGGAAGGCCTGGGGAGTGGTCGGCCAGGAGAGCATTGTAGGTCTGCCCTGCTCTGGAACCTTCTGTGGCTGCCTAGTTTCTTTCAGTGGGATGCACCCACGCAAGAGGAGGCTGAGAGGCTGGGAAGGGGAGGCCCAGCCCCACTCTTACTTGCTGCAGGGCCTCGGGAATGTTGCTCAAATGTCCTGAGTTAGACTCAGTGATGGCCACTGGCAGACCATCCAGCAACCCCAGGGACCCAACCATGGCCACCAAGTTTCCAGTCCTGCCGAGGCAGGCTGCTTCATGGCTCCGAGCCTCAGTTTCCTCCTGTCACCAGTCCACGTGGTCCATGAAGCCCACTCAGCCAGCCTTGACTGTTCCTCATCCCAAGCTCCTGGCCGCTCTCTCCAGGCTTGTGACCCATGGCTGTCTGTGCTGCCCCCGCACCCCACCACACCCCTCCTCACTCTCAGGTCTCAGCTCCTGGACACCAAGACAGCTACGATCTCCTCTTAGCTCTCCTGGGTCGCAGTGCCTGTCACTCATGTGAGTTTATATTCATCTGGGAGGTGATGTAACACAACACACACAAACACACACCACACAGCACACACAACCACATCACACACACCACACCACATACCACACATCACACACACCATACACACCACACACACCACACACACATCACACACACCACAAACATCACACACATCACACACCCCCCACACACCACACACGCGCCACACACACCATACATAACACACACACCACAAACACACCACACACCATACATAACACACCACAAACACACATCACACAC
>NW_026652296.1:24467167-24551511 GCF_009828535.3 Hylobates moloch
GGGGGGGCCCGCGCCGTTCCTGGCACCCCACCCCCACCCGCGCCCCCGCAACCCGGGGGAAGGGGGAGGGTCTCCGCAGCGGGCGACCGCTCTGTCGCTATCCGGAAGAGCGCTTGGAAATCCGGGGCCGCCAGTCCAGAGAGGGCAGGCTACTGGAACAAGGTCACACAGCGCGGACCGCGGTGGCACGGGAGCCTGGAACCCCAGGCTACGGGGCGGGCCGGCAGGAACCTGTGTTGACCGTCGCCGCCCCCTGCAGGAGGGAAACTGAGGCCCAGAGAGAACGAGACTGGCCCCGGTCACACTGCGCGAGTCAGGAACCACCCCACCCCCGAGAACTTGGGGCTTCTGCCTCTAGGAATGGGTGTCCCTCCCGGTGACCTGCTTCCGCAGAACCCTCTCCCAGGTGTCTTCTAGCCTCTGGCTGAACGGGGGTTAAATGCAGTCTCTGGAGTGGGATGGACCTGAACTGCGTACCGGCCCTACCTCTCCTGGCTCTGTGGTTACAGACAAAAGACTGTCCCTCTCTGAGCCCCATTCCTCCACCTGTAAAATGGGGACACCACGAGTCTCTATCCCCAACTTGGGTGAGAAACCAAAGAGATCATGGGTATGAGCTCTTTACCGGTGCCTGGTATTCAGTAGGTGTCAAATGAATGTGCCTGCCTTCCCTGGCTCCCACACACAGCCATCTCCAGAGAATGCCTCTGAATGCAGAAGGGTCAGAATGGTGTGGAAGGGTGGCCTGCAAGGCTCCTCACAGCCCTGTTCCAGTCTCCTCCACCACCCACCCACCCTGCTCACATCCCCAACCCAGTGATGACTGTTTCAGTGCCCAACCTCTGCCTTTCCCTGTGCCTGCCATGCCCTCCCACCTCTCTACCTGACAAACTCCTACTCATCCATCAAGGCCCAGAGCAATCTGTATCGTACCCCAGCTTCTCACACCCCCTACTAGTCTACCCATGTTTCCTTTCTCCAGAACACATTCCCCTTTCCCCAGTGTCTGGTCTGGGTTTGTCTCTATCTTCTCTGGCTCTAACAACTGGGGTGAGAGGAGGTCACTCAGAGGGGATGACACCCTGAGGCCCAGCGCTGCCCAAAAGGGCTTCCTGGAAGAGGCAGGGCTTCAATAAAGCCCGGATGGAGAGGTGAGTTTAACACTTGTATGCAGCAGGCAAAGAGGTGGCATGTTTGGGCAGGGTGTCAGCAAGGAGGAGAGTGGGCTCCCTGGAGCAGTGGGAAGATCTTGGTGAATGAGCTGGGAGCCAGCGAGAGCCAGGCGCTGGACAGCGACCTGGCAGTATATATATATGATTAGGTTGAAGATGAGCAGGCTTTGCCCTCGAGAACACCTCACATGGGGGCCCGGGAGGCTAGCACAAGGATGCTCATAGCAGCATCATTTGTAATAGTGAAAAGCTGGACACAGCCTAAATGTCTATCATTTGGAAACTGGATAAATAGCAACGCATTCAGACAATGGAAAACTGTCTGTGATCCACAATCCTCAAAATAGGTGATTGCAAGCTTATGCATTGTGAGTCTCAATCTGAAAAACACACTGTTGATTCAGTTTGTGAAAATCCAGGGTTGTACACTTGTGATTTGTGTGCTCTTTGTATGAATGCTATACTTCAATACAATTTTTAAAATAAAAATATATATTGTTGGATGGAAAAAGCAAGTTGCAGATGGAAAACATAATTTCATGCCAGATACATAAAGTTTGAAAACACACAACACAATACCATATATTGTTTAGCGACACATACATATGTAACACAAGTGTAAAAGCATGCATGGGAGTAATAGACAGCAAATTCAAGAGAGTAGTGACCGTGAGGGAGAGAGGGAAGGGAATGTTGTAATAAGGGCTTTAAATATACTTGAATTGGTTTATGTCTTAAGCCAGGGTGGTGAGCACATGGGTGTTTGTCATGTTGTTCTCTAGACTTTTTTGTGGACATAAAATATTCCTATTGTAATACTTTTTTGTTTTGTAGAAAGTCAGGTGGTGCCTGGGAAGGCAATGGGGAGCCATTGCTGGTTCTTGAGCAGGAGTGTGACATGGCAGTGGACTGTAAGGGGCAAGACTAGAGAAAGGAAGGTCAAGGAGGCTAATGTGATGGCACAGGGGAGAGATGCAAAGCCGAGTGGGAACAAGGACGTGGTTATGGGGAGGAGGGGAAGGAAGGGCAAGTTTTAGAGGAACAAGCATTGGGCACGCTTAGGCAAGGGTCACAAACCTAAATGCCCACAGGGCTTGGACAGGTTGTTTAAGCAAGTCGTGAGCCTGGAGTTGTGGGGACTGTGACACATGGTCCAGCAGGGGCAGCCCCTACTCAGCACCAGCTGATTTTGCCATCTAGGGAAGGAGACAGTGGAGCCATATCTTATTTTTTCAAGAGAAACTAGCAGTAAAGATTTTCTGAAATGTAAAACTTCAGAAAATCCCTGAAAATAGTGGCAACTAAAGTGAAAAAATTGTTAACGCTATGCAAACCAAGCCATATAGGTTCACAGTCTCTCCAGTGAGAAAGAGACTTCAGGAGAAGAATGAAGGGACAATGACACTCAGTTTTCCTGCCTGTGAGGCTGAGGAGGCTCACAACCTGAGCAGCAATCAGGGAGGGCTTCCTGGAAGAACTGACACAGGGCAGCGAAAGGGGAAGGCATTTCTGATCGAAAGAACAGTATATGCAAAGGCAGGATTGAGTAGAGTGAGCCTAAAAGAAAGAAGAGCAAAAAACAGTAACAGGCGTTTCACAGAAGGGGAAACATATGGCCAGTAAACATACGAGGAGGTGCCTGACCTCGTTAGTCATGGGGGATATGTAAGTCAAGACCATGATGAGATGCCACTGCATGCCCAGTCAACTGGCAACAATGAGAACGCGGGACAATACCAAGAGCTGGGGAAGCTGGCTCAGTGGCAGCTCCGAAGCTGCTACCGAGAGGGTGATCTGGGCCACCCACTGCGACCCAGCACTTCTACTCCTGATGTGTATGCCCAAGAGAAACCCATGCAGAGGTACACTCGGCCAGTGCTTCTCAAACGTGAATAAGCCAGTGAATCCCCCAGGGGTCTTGTTAAAATGCAGATTCAGTTTTGGAGGGGCTAGGGCAGGGCCCCAGACTCTGCATTTCTAACAAGTTTTCAGGTGATGCCCAGGCTGAGGATGCCCAGACCGCATTTTGCAGAGCTTTAGGATTTATGCACGGGAACATCCACACAGCACTGTTTGCAATAGCAGAAGACCAGAAGACAACCTGATTGTCAATTGACAGGAGAATGAAAAAGGAAACAAATAATGGCATAGTCACATACAGCCTTCAACACAAACAAATCATGATTACATACAACAACATGGACACATTCTCATCAACAGCATTGAGTTAAAAAGAAAAGACAAGACTATATACAGTATGGCACTTTTTAACATAAAATTAATAAACAAGTAAAAACAAACTACATATTAATTAGGTATGCATGCATGTAATAACACTAAAAACAAGGAAACTAGGGGAGGATAAACTCAAAATTCAGAATCTTAGTGACCTCCAGCAGAGAGCTGGGGATGGGATGGGGTGCAGCTCAGAGGCAGATATCAGATACTGATTCTGTTCTAGTTCTTGGGGTGAGCAGCGGCTCAAGGTGCAAATATTAGATTATGTTTTCTACTGTCTTGTATTATATACATTGTAGGACTTGATGCACCAATGCTGAAGGCATATCATGAACCAAGGACTCAGTTTAACTCACTTGTGTGTATCTGAAGTATGTATTTTTAAAAAGAGAGAGAGAAACTCATAGAGACAAAGACAGAAAAAGAGATGGAGAGGTCCACAGAGATGCAGTGAGAGTGGAATATAAGCCAGGTCTGTAATTTGATAATGATTAAATCCGGATAATGACCATATCCAGCTAATGATGACATTGAGCTTGTACCAAACCAGATAAGGTCCAGATCGGTCAAGACAGATCTGGGGAATGCCCACTCCAGTGCTGTTCTCTGGGTTCATCAAGCATATGTCAGGCAGGGCCCGCCCCTCAGGGAAATGGGGAGGGAGGAGCCTCACCAGCTATCCTGGGCCCAGGACCCCTGCAGGGATCCTCCTCCCAGGGCTCTGGCTCATCTGCCCCTTCCCAATCCATCCTCCACACCAGCCCCAGAGAGATCTTTCTATAATACGGATCTGACTGTGCCCCTCCCCTGCTCAGAAGCCTGCCTTGGCTCCCTAGTACCTGGGGATAAAGTTTGACCTCCTGAGTCTGGTATTCAAAGCCCTTCGCCAATTGGCTTTCACGTCTGCTCCTAACTCAATCTTGACCAAACCCCATGACTCAGGTACAAGCTCTGCGGTTTCTCCTGAAGACAACAAGCTGTTTCACACCTCAGCCTTTACCTGAAATGCCTCTTCTCCCATTGTGTAGTCACTTTTCAAAATTCAACTCGAATGTCACCTATTCTGGGGAATTCACCCCTGACTTCTATGTCTCATTCTATGTCTCATTCCTGGTTTTATACCCCCAAAATACTTTATGATGACAAAGACACACCACGTCTCAAAGCAAATGCTGTTGGTGCCCGCTTTGAATTCTGCTGCAGCCTTGGTGGACAGCTCCTGACCTCTGGTCTGCTGCAAGCACCCACCAGCTCTCTCCACTTTTCTGCCTGATGGCATTTTCTGAAGTTGCATGAGCTTGTCCCATCCAAGCACAGGACGGCTTGGAAATGCAGGAGAGTAAGGCCCCCAGCAGAACCTTCAGTCCCTTGGGGAAAAGAGTCACAGAGGAAATGCTGCAGCCTCCAGGCCTTTAGGGAGACAGTCTCAGGCACGCTTTCCACTGTTCTTCAGAAGGTCCCCAGCAAGATGGAGCTCCAGTGGCCCACAGTGGTGCCCTGCTAGCAAATGCCCATCTGACTGACTTTCCCTCCTCCTCTGCCTCCCTCCTGCAGACAAGGATCACCTCTCAGTAAACTACCTGCATTCAAGTGCCTGTTTCAGGGTCCACTTAAGGGGGACCCACACTTAGGCACACCTGTTACTTCCACCTCTCCCACAAGACTGGAAGTAGCTCCTTGGGGTTCAAGCCACATTAAATTAATATCAAATTATGGTATTTGAGACCTGCACGGTTATACCTGTAATCCCAGTGTTTTGGGAGGCTGAGGCAGGAGGATTGCTTGAGGCCAGGAGTCCAGGGCCAGCCTGGGCAACATGGCAAGACCCCATCCCTACAAAATTAAAAAGTTAGCTGGGTGTGGTGGAGCATGCCTGTAGTCTCAGCTACTTGGGAGGCTGAGGTGGGAGAATCACTTGAGCCTAGGAGGTCAAGGCTGCAGTGAGCCGTTTGCACCACTGCACTCTAGCCTGGGTGACTGAGGGAGACCCTGCCTCAAAAAAATAAAAAAATAAAAAAAGGCAGCATTTGACAGTCTGGGTTCATACTGTGTGCTGCGTGCATCTGTATGAACTTGGCCAGGCTCAGCCAAAACAAGCAGAAGATTCTCCAACTTTTAATGACACTTAATGACATGTATCCCAGGGGAGGGGAGCTATGCAGAATTACCTCCTTTCTTCTCCTTTCCCATATTTTCCAAATTTTCTATATTGTCCAAATTTGTTCCAAACTAAATTTCTAAGTGTCATGTATTCCTTTGCTCTATTTTGCTTTGTTTTCCCCGTATGGAGGGAGTGTGGGCTCCGGAGTGAGCAGGCCTAGATTCATATCTTGGTTCTGCCACACACCGGCTGTGACTGGGCAAGTTATCCAACCTCACTGGGTCTCAGTTTCCACATTCAAAAAATGGACACAGCCCAAAACAACACAAACATCTACTTTGCAGGGTGGCTGGGACTGTTATAATGGAAGCATGTTGTGAACCACAGAGTGAATTGCAAGGCTGAGTTATCGTCTTCCCCAGGGCTGGCATCAGGCCTGGCATGGAGGAGGTGCCTGGGAAATGTTTAGAGAACAAAATGATTGAGGCTAGGAGTACAATTCCACACTGTTCCTTATCTCATTCATTCATTCACTCACTTGGTGCCCACTGATACCCACCCAGGTCCAGCCCCTCCTGGGTACCAGGGATGCAGAGTTGCATGAGGAATGTCACTGGCCTCAAGGGGCTTGCTGTCCACAGAGGAGACACAAGAAAACCCACCACTCCTGGAGGGCACCGACTGAGCCTTGGGAGAAGGTCGGAAGGGAGATGGGGTCTGGCTCTGCAGCCCAGGCTGGAGTGCAGTGGCATGATCATGGCTCAATGCAGCCTCAAACTCCTGGGCTCCAGTGATCCTCCCACCTCAGCCTCCCCAGTAGCTGGGATTACAGGTGCATGCTACCGTGCCCTGCTTGAATCTTTGACTTTGTGGACTTGGGTGATTCATTTTGCCTCTCAGAGTCTCGGTTTCCTCATCTGCACAATGCGGGCAAAAATCTCATAACAAGGATATTCTGAGGAAAACGTGAAATGAGGTATGCTCATTGCCTGGCAGAGAGGAGGAAGGTGTTCATTTCAGTAGATATGAGTTGAACGAATGAATGAATGAGTGAATGAATGAATGAATGAATGAATGAATGAATTTATGCCCAGCTCAGGAGCACCCTGAGACCTTCACTTTCACTCTTCTAAGCCCGGAACTCACCAGCCCCAATCCACCTTCTCCCTGCCCACCTCCCTTGCAGTAGTACCTCCCACTCACCCCCAGGCCACAAGGCTGGAGGGCTGGGACTTTTTCAGGGCCACCAAGTAAGGCAAATGCAGATCAGGGTCCATTGCTCTGTTCCTGCTCTGTGGTGCCAGGAGGATTTTTCTACTGCCCCTCAACATAGATTTGCCATAGGCCCTGCCTAGTGCTGTCTGAGATGAGGAGGCACCTGGGTCCCATTGTCTCCTTGAAGGGCCAGCGCAGCCTGCCTCTGCCTCCCAGATGCCCGAGCCACCATCCGCTCCCGCCCGAGTCCTTGGCTCTTTTCTTAAAATGATTCCTCCTGTTTCCTTGGAGACATCTCTCACATGGAAGAAAGGAAAGGCAAAAAGGAGGAAGGGAAGGAGGAATATGGGCTGGGTGCCATTTCCTGAGCACCTACTGTGTGTCAGCACCCCTGTGAGCTGGAGATCGTTCCAGGGCCTTTGCAGATGAGGAGCTGAGGCTTGCAGACCTGAGATCATTTGTGCCAGGCCTCGGAGCTGGGCCAGGATTCGAACCCAGGTCTGTAGGACTTGAAAGCCAAAATTTGTTGAGAGGATGGAAAGATGTGTTTGGGACTGTGAGGGAGAGTCCTGTCCCTACCCCAGGTCCAAATGTCCTGGCCAGGGCCCTGCTTGTTTCCCAACACTCTCTCTCTTCCTTGATTCAATTCAGAAAACATTTCTGGGCACCTTTTGTATGTCAGGTCATGGGCCAGGCATGGGGTAGGAGGATTGTCTCAGGAACAAGACAAGGTCTTCTCCCTTCAAATGCTCAGAGTGTGGGGCAAGTGGGAGAGGTGGAAGGATAGAGAGAAACTGACCCCTGGCCCGTGTATTTCCTGCTCATAGCACCAAAGGATTCAGAGGGACTTTCAACTGATTCTCCCAATACCTCAGCTGGGAGGATTTAAAAGCCCCATTTTTCAGAGAGGAAACTGAAGCCCAAGTAAGAAAGTGCATTTTTCCAAGGGAGTAAGTGGTGGAGCCGCGATAAAGTCCCAGGTTATGCTGAAGTGGGCAGAAGACGACTTTCTGGAATTGCCCCAGAGACCCATACAAAGTGGGGTGAGGGAGGGGGCTGTGGCTGGGAACCCAAGGACCCTTGGGTGGAGAGGGAGAAATGGAGGGATGTGGACAGATGAGTCTTAGCCCCTTTCTGGCCTCAGCTCCCTCAAGTCAGCTCTGAGCCTGACCTCACCTGGGTATCTGACACCTTCACCCAATAGAGGGACAACCAAACCCTGCCTGCTTCGGCATCTAGTGGATCCCACTCAAAGCATCTCATAAACAGGCCTCACCAGTGAACATCTGGTCAACCATCAACCCGTGCATCCTCTGGTGACCCCACTCAAGCAGCCCATCTTGTTGACCCCACTAATCCAAATCTTGGATTTAGAGGCAACTGTCACATCTGAAGCCTAGGAGAGGAGAAGCTTTTTCCAAACAGAAGGAAGCCAGGGACACCAGAAAGGAGGCCACTGAGACTGTCCAGGGGAGAGCTGACGGGACCTGGACTGGGCTGGAGTGTAGGAGGGGGAGGAGGGGACAGTGGAAAGAGATACCAAGTAGGCAGAACCAATGTTGTTGCTGATGGATCCCAAAGTGGGGATGGGGGAGAGGAGGAGGCAAAACGAGGCTCCAATATCTGGTATGGGGGACTGGTAGGGTTGCCCTGGAGACAGGAGGTCTGGGCAAACGGTAGGGGGAGGCTGGAAGAGGAAGGCCCACCTGGGGACTTGCGTGCACTGTCTATGGGACAGAGAGTGCTGTTTCTCCTTTGGCGCCGTGTTTTAAGTTTACAAACAGCTGTCAATCCAGTCTTCCTGGAACCTCCCAACAAACCTGTAGGGGTTGAATGAAAAGACGTCCTTTTTCTCAGAAGGAAACTTCGAGGCTCAGAAAGTGGTGAGGATTGACCCACGGGTTCACTGAGTGAGTGTGGGGCCAGGTATTTTGCTTCAAGACCAAGGCTTTTCTCTTGCACACAAGGAGCCTGCCAGGCATCCAGAGGCTTGAAAAGAGATGTCCAGAAAAATGGGCACTTGGGAGAGACAGAGCCTGGAGAAGGAATGACTGAAGGCATGGAGTGAGCAAGGTCATTCAATAAGAGGGCCTTGAGAGAGACAGGAAAATCATCAGGGCAGAGCCTAAGGACATAGCCACTTCATGGGTCAAGCAAAAGAGGCTAAAAGAATGTGAGCATGTGACAGAAGTCAGGGCAGACTGTGCTTCCCGAAGGAGAAAGTGGCCCACAGTGCTATGAGATGCAGGCTGCTTCTGTACCACTCACACCTGAGCCCTGCGGGGAGGCTCCGAGGAGACAGAGGGTACATCGTAACAGGCCAGGAGAAATTGTTCTGGTCCTGGCTCTGCCACCATCTCTCCAGGTGACCTTAGACAAATCCCTTTCCCTCTCTACACTCCTGTTTTCCCCTCTGTCCGATAAAAGGACTCAGTTTCTGGACACTTTTTTAAAGAATATTTACTGAGCCAAGCATGGTGGCTCACGCCAGTAATCCTAGCACTTTGGGAAGCTGAGGCAGGTGGATCGCCTGAGATCAGGAGTTTGAGACCAGCCTGGCCAACATGGTGAAACCCCGTCTCTACTAAAAATACAAAAAATTAGCTGGGCATAGTGGTGGGCGCCTGTAGTCTCAGCTACTCGGGAGGCTAAGGCAGGAGAATCGCTTGAACCCGGGAGGTGGAGGTTGCAGTGAGCCAAGATCACGTCACTGTACTTCAGCCTGGGCAACAGAGCAAGACTCTGTCTCAAAAAAACAAAAAAAAAAAAAAGAAAAAGAAAAAAAGAATATTTACTGAGAGAATATTTACTGACAGCCTGCTATGTGCCAGACACTGTTTTAGGAATTTGGAGTAAAGAAAACATAAAGAACCTGCCTTCATGGAGCTTACATCTAGCAAAAGGAACTGGTCAATAAACAAAAAACATAATAAATCAGTAAATGACACAGATGGCTATAAGTTCTATGACAAAAAGGAAAGAGACAGGCATGGTGGCTCGCGTCTGTAATCCTAGCATTTTGGGAGGCCAAGGTGAGAGCATCGCTTGAGTCTAGGAGTTTGAGACCAGCGTGGGCAACATAGCCGGATCTCATCTCTACTAAAAAAATTAAAAATTAGCCAAGCGTGCTGGTGTGTGCCCGCAGCCCCAGCTATTCAGGAGGCTGAAGCAGAAGGATCATCTGAGAGCAGGAGATGGAGGCTGTAGTGAGCTATGATTGCACTCCAGCCTGGGCAACACAGTAAGACCCTGTCTCAAAAAAGCAAACAAAAACAAAAAAAGGAAAAGCACAGAAGGTAAGGGGAATAGGGGGTGCTAGAGTTGATGAAGATGATTAAATAGGGAAGTCAGGTAGGACTCACTGAGAAGGTAAGGTGTGAGGAACAGAGCAAAGGAGGCAGCCCTGCAGATATCTCGGTGAAAAGCATTCCAGCTGGAGGGAACAGCAATACAAACACCCTAAGGTGAGAAATACGACATTCTCACCACTGTCAAATGCTATAGATTTTAAACATTATATAGAAATGAATAAGTCTTCAACAAAGTAGAGAAGTTATCTTGTGCCAGAAACAAAGCAGGAATATGAGTCCTGAGAGATCAGCCTACACTGGCGTTGTGGATGTCATGCAGACATCTCTAACTCAGGTAATACAAAGCCTGCAACCTGTACAGGACAGACAGCCAAATGAGTCAGAGCTCACCCTACATAAATTATGGACTCAGGAAAGGCATGATTTCTTTTTTAAATCCTGCCCCATGAAGACAGACAGCAAAGAAAATGATCTGTCTCAGCTTTGGGTCTGGGTGGGATTAAAGAGGAGTAACCTCTAAGAAGTTGTGGATATTGACTGGCCCTCACATGGATTCAAGGCCTGAATTCTAAATATTTATGTGATACCAAAAAATTCAAGCTCAGAATGTATTTATTTATTTATTTATTATTTATTTTGGAGATAGAGTCTCCCTCTGTCACCCAGGCTGGAGTGCAGTGATGTGATCTTGGTTCACTGCAACCTCTGCCTGCCTGGTTCAAGCAATTCTCCTGCCTCAGCCTCTGAGTAGCTGGGATTACAGACGCATACCACCAACCCTGGCTAATTTTAGTATTTTTAGTAGAGACAGAGTTTCACCATGTTGGTCAGACTCGTCTCGAACTCCTGACCTCAGGTGATCTACCCACCTTGGCCTCTGAAAGTGCTGGGAGTACAGGTGTGAGCCACTGCGCCCAGCCTCAGAATTCCATTTTAAATGGATCTGAAAATTAACAAAGCCAAAAGTTGGTTCTTTGAAAAGAGATCATGAAGACAGAGATAACATAAGTTATAAACATCAAGAATGAAGAAAGGGCATCACTACAGATACTATAGACATTTTACTTAATTAATTAATTAATTTTTGAGGCAGAGTCTCAATCTGTCCACCAGGCTGGAATTCAGTGGTACAATCTCGGCTCACTGCAACCTCCGCCTCCTGGGTTCAACCAATTCTCCTGCTGCAGCCTCCCAAGTAACTGGGACTATAGGAGCGCACCACCATGCCCAGCTAATCTTTCTATTTTTAGTAGAGATAGGGTTTCACCATATTGGCCAGGCTGGTCTTGAATTCCTGACCTCAAGTGATCTGCGTGCCTCGGCCTCCCAAAGCACTGCACCCATAGATACTATAGACATTTAAAAGGCAATAAGAAAATATTGTAAACATCTTTATGCCAAAACTTGGATAATTTAATTGAAATGGACGAATTCTTTGAAAAGCATTACTTACCAAAAGGATACAAGAAGAAATAAAAATTTTGAATAGCCCTATACCTATTTTTAAAAATTGAATCTCTAATTTAAAGCCTTCTCACACACAAAAAATATCTAAGCCCAGATGGCCTCACTGGTGAATTTTCCCAAATATTTAGAGAATAAAGAACATTAATCCTATAAATTCTTCTAGAGAATAGTAAAGGAGGGAATATTTCCTGACTCAATTTATGAATACTTCCTGATTCACTTTACATTACAAAAAAGAAAAATCATAAGCCAATATCTACATAAGGATGTAGATGCAAAAATACTAAACAAATATTAACATAAGTCTAAAGATACATAAAAAGCACAATACAACATGACCAAATGTGATTTATTTCATGAATTTAATGTTGCTTTTAAATTCAAAAATCGGCTAGGCATGGTGGCTCACACCTGTAATCCTAGCACTTTGGGAGGCTGAGGAGGGTGGATTGCCTGAGCTCAGGAGTTCGAGACCAGCCTGGGCAACACAGTGAAACCCCATATCTAGTAAAATACAAAAAGTTAGCTGGGCGTGGCAGCATGCACCTGTGGTCCCAGCTACTCGGGAGACTGAAGTGGAAGAATTGCTTGAACCCAGGAGGCAGAGATTGCAGTGAGCCGAGATCGCACCACTGCACTCCAGCCTAGGTGACAGAGTGAGACTCCATCTCCATTAAAAAAAAAAAAAATCAATCAATATGGCTTGGCGTGGTGGCTCACGCCTGTAATCCCAGCACTGTGGGAGGCAAAGGGGGGCGCAGATCACTTGAGGTCAGGAGTTCGAGACCAGCCTGGCCAACATGGCAAACCCCATCTTTACTAAAAATACAAAAAATTAGTTGGGCGTGGTGGCACACGCCTGTAATTCCAGCTACTGGGGAGACTGAGGTGGGAGAATCACTTGAACCTGGGAGGTGGAGGTTGCAGTGGGCCAGAATCTCGCCACTGCACTCAGGCCTGGGTGATACAGCAGGGATCTGTTTCAAAAAAAAAAAAAAATCAACTAATATGGCCAGGTGCGATGGCTCACTCCTATAATCCCAGCACTTTGGGAGACTGAGGCAGGTGGATCACTTGAGGTCAGGAGTTCGAGACCAGCCTGGCCAACATGGCAAAACCCCATCTCTACTAAAAATACAAAAATTAGCCGGGCGTGGTGGTGCATGTCTGTAGTCCCAGGTACTTGGGAGGCTGAGATGGAGAATCGCTTGAACCCGGGAGGCGGAGGTTGTAGTTAGCCGAGAGCTCACCACTGCACAAAAAATCAATATAATTCGCCACTTAAAAAATGTTCTAAAAAACTATCATTTCAAAAAATGTGGGAAAAAAATTAAAAAATGTGGAAAACATTTGGTAAAATTCAATACCCATTCAAACTAAAAATTCTCCATACTAGAAACTGAAAAGGTCTTCTCTTACCTTATAATAGGCACCTATAAAACCCTATAGCTAACATCACACTTATTGGTGAAAAACATTTAGAATGCTTTTCCCTTTAGATTAACTGTCTACTGTCATTATTTTTATTTAACGTTGTATTGGAGCTCCTAGTCAGTGCAAAAAGATGAGAAAAAATGTACAAACTGGAACTGAAGAAATAAAAATATCATTATTCACAGATGACATTTTATGAATGTGGAAAATCCAAAAGAATCTACAAACTATTAGAGTTAAGAAGTGAGTTTAGCAAAGTCTCTGTACACAAACAAATATTCAAAAATTATTTGTATTTTTACCTATGAGCAACAAACAAAAAAATTATTTATTTATTTATTTTTTGAGACGGAATCCTGCTCTGTCGCCCAGGCTGGAGTGCAGTGGCACGATCTTAGCTCACTGCAACCTCCACCTCCCAGGTTCAAGCAATTCTCTTGCCTCAGCCTCCTGAGTAGCTGGGATTACAGGCGCCCACCACCACACCTGGCTAATTTTTTTGTATTTGTAGTAGAGATGGGGTTTCACCATGTTGGCCAGGCTGGTCTCGAACTCCTGACCTCAGGTGATCCACCCACCTGGGCCTCCCAAAGTGCCAGGATTATAGGCATGAGCCACTGTGCCTGGCCCAAACAAAGAAATTTAAATAGACAACACAATATCACCAAAACCCATAAAATACCCAGAAATATCTCTAATGAAAGATGTGTAAGACTTTTACACTGAAAATCACAAAACACTGCAGAAAGAAATGAAAAAAAGAACCTAATAAATGGGGAGATATATCATGTTCGTAGCGAGAATCCGTTTCAAAAAAAAAAAAAAAAAAAATCAACCAGTATGGCCAGGTGCATGGCTCACTCCTATAATCCCAGCACTTTTTCACGATTTGAAACATGTCAGTTCTTCTCATATGGATCTATAGATCCCAGTCCCAGTTAACATCATTTTGGGAACTTGATAAGCTCATTCTAAAATTTATATGAAAATCCAACTGACTTTCAACTGCAGACACTATGTTGAAGAAGTAGCATGAAGCTATAGGACTAATATTACTAGATTTCAGGGTATATTAAAACATATCGTTGAGAGAAAATATTTACAACAAAGGGCTGGTATCTAGGATGTATAAAGAACTCTCAAAACTCAATAATTAAAAAAACAACAACAACAAACAATCCAATAAGAAAACGGGCAAAAGACATTAGTGGACATTTCACCAAAGAAGACATACTGATGGCAAATAAGCCCATGAAAAGATGTTCATCATCATTAGCCATCAGGAAAATGCAAATTAAAAGCACAATGGGATAGCACTATATACCTATCAGAATTGCTAAAGTGAAAAACAGAGACAACACCAGATTTTGCAAGAATGCAGAAAAACTGAATTGCTAATATGCTGCTAGTGGGAATGTAAAGTGGCACAGCCCCTCTAGAAAACAGTTTGACAGGTTTTTAAAAAATAAAATTAAACATAAACTCTGGGAATTAATAAGCAATTATAGCAAGGTTGCAGGATACAAAGTTAACATACAAAAATCAGTTACTTTCACCAGCAACAAACAAGTGGAATTTGAAGTTAAAAACCCAATACCATTTACATTAGTATCCCCCAAATGAAATAGGTATAAATCTAACAAAAATATGTACAAGATCTATATGAGAAAAACTACAAGATTCTGATTAAAGAAATCAAAGAACAGAATAAATGGAATGTTATTCCATGTTCATGGATAGAAGATTCAATCTTGTCAAGATGTCAGTTCTTTTCAACTTGATCTATAGAGTCAATGCAATCCCAATCAAAATCCCAACAAGTTATTTGAGGGTATTGACAAGCTGATTCTGAAAGTTATACAGCGAGGCGAAAGACCAGGAATAGCCAATTCAACATTGAAGATGAATAAAGTTGGAGGGCTGCTACTACCCAGCTTCAAGACTTTCTATAAAGCTATTATTGTCAAGACAATGTGGTCATCGGTGAAAGAAAAGACAAACAGATCAATGGAACAGAATAGAGAGCCCAGAAATAGACCCACATAAGTATAGTCAACTGATATTTGACAAAGAAGCAAAGGCAATGCAGAGGAACAAAGAGAGTCTTTTCAACAAATGGTGCTGGAAAAACTGGAGATCCTCATGCCAAAAAAAAAAAAAAAAAAAAAAACAAAAAAAAAAAAAAAAAAAAAAAAAGAGTCTAAACACAGACTTTACACCTTTCACAAAAATTAACTCAAAATGGATCATAGATGTAAACGTAAAACACAGAACTATTAAAGTCCTAGATGACAACATAGGATAAAGCCTACATGACCTTGGGAATGGTAATGACTTTTTAGATACAAACAAACAACATCAAAGGCATGAGACATAAAAGAAATAATTTATAAGCTGGGTTTCATTAAAATTAAAAACTTCTGCTCTGTAAAAGACAATATCAAGAGAATGAGAAGATGAGCCACAGACTAGGAGGAAATACAGTCATGCATTGCTTAATGATGGGGATATGTTATGAGAAATGCTTCATTAGGTGAATTTGTCCTTGTGCAAAGAACATCATAGAGTGTACTGGCACCAACCCAGGTGCTATAGACTAATATACACCTAAGCCGGATGGTATAGCCTATTGCTCCTAGACTGCAAGCCTGTACAATATGGTACAGTATTGTATACTGTAAGTAACTGTAACATAATGGTACATATTTGTGTATCTAAACATATCTAAACAGAAAAGCTACAGTAAAAATATGGTGTAAAAGATTTAAAAATGGTACACCTGTATAGGGCATTTATCACGAGTGGAGCTTGCAGGACTGGGAGTTGCTCTGGGTGAGTCAATGAGTGAGGTGTGAATGAATGTGAAGGCTGAGGACATTACTGTACACTATTGTAGAATTTACGAATACTGTATACTTAGGGTACACTAAATTTATAAAAAATATTTTTCCTTCTTCAATAATAAATTAACCTTAGAACTCTCAAAGAACTCTCAAAATGCAACAAGAACTCAACTCAGATTACTGTACCTTTTTTACTTTATAAACTTTAAACTTAAAAAATACTTTTTGGCTGGGCATGGTGGCTCGCACCTGTAATCCCAGCACTTTGGGAGGCCGAGGCAGGTGGGTCACCTGAGGTCAGGAGCTCAAGACCAGCCTGGCCAGCATGGCAAAACCCCATCTATACTAAAAATACAAAATTAGCCAGGCATGGTGGCTGGCACCTGTAATCTCAGCCACTTGGGAGATTGAGGCAGGGAGAATTGTTTGAACCCGGGAGCTGAGATTGCGCCACTGCACTCCAGCCTGGGCAATAGAGCAAGACTCTGTCTTAAAAACAAAACGAAACAATGACAAAAAAACTTTTGACTCTTGTGTAATAACAATTAGCTTAAAACACAAACACATTGTACAGCTGTACAAAAATAAACATGAGATACATGAGCTGCTGCAAGCATACCATGGCATACTGTTCTAAGTAAACTTTTTTTAATAGTAGAAGTACACTCTAAAATAACAATAAAAACATGATATAGTAAATACATAACCAGTAACAGTTGTTTATTTTCATTATCAAATGTACATAATTGTATATGTTAGACTTTTATACTGCTGGCGGCATGATAGGTTTGTTTACATCGGCATTACTACAAACACATGAAGAATGTGTCAGCCTAGAACATTAAGACACCTACTACGTCACTAGGCAATAGGACTTTTTAAGCTCCATTATAATCTCATAGGACCACCTTCATATATGTGGTTTGTCATTGACAGAAACATTATTATGCGGTGCATGACTGTATTTGTAAAAGATATACCTGGTAAAGGACTGTTATCTAAAATACCATGAAGAACCCCTAAAACTCAACAATAAGAAAACAAACAACCCAACTTAAAACTGGGCAAAAGACATTAACAGACACCTCTCCAAAGAAGATATACAGATAGCAAGGAAGCATATGAAAAATGTTCAACATCATATGTCATCGGAGAATTGCAAATTTAAACAACAGTAAGATACCACTCCACACATCTATTAGAATGGCAAAAATCCAAAACACTAACAACACCAAAAGCTGGTGAGGATGTGGAGCAACAGGAACTCTCATTCACTGCTGGTGGGAATGCAAATGGTACAGCCACTTTGGAAGACGGTTTGGTGGTTTCTTACAGAATTAAAAATACTCTTACCATCCGATCCAGCAGTCATGCTCCTTAGTATTTACCCAAATGAATTGAAAACTTACGTCACATAAAAACTTGCACTTGAAAGTCTACTTCACTTTTATTAATAATTGCCAAAACACAGAAGCAACCAAGACGTCCTTCAGTAGGTTAGTGGACAAGTAAACTGTGCTATATTCAGACAATGAAATATTATTCAGCACTAAAAAGAAATGAGCTATCTAGCCATGAAAAGACATAGAGAAATACTAAATGCATATTACTAACAGAAAAAAGGCAATCTGAAAAGGCTACCTACTGTATGATTTCAACTACAGTTGACCCTTGAACAACACAGATTCTAATCACACAGGTCCACTTATATGTGGATTTTAAATATATATATAGGACAACTTTGAAATTTGCAATAATTTGAAAAAACTCACACATGAACCACCACCCCTGAGACAGCAAGACCAACCCCTTCCTCTTGCTCCTCTTCCTCTGCCTACACAATGTGAAGATGATGAGGATAAAGACCTTTATGATTATCCACTTCCACTGAATGAATAGTAAATGTATTTTCTCTTTCTTATGATTTTTCTTAATAACGTTTTCTTTTCTCTGGCTTACTTGATTGTAAGAATACAGTATATAATACGTATAACATACAACATAGGTGTTTATCAACTGTTCATTATCAGTAAGGCTTCTTTCTGGTCAACAGTAGGTTATTAGCAGTTAGGTTTTGGGGGTCAAAAGTTATACCCAGATTTTCAACTGCACAAAGGGTCAGTACCCCTGCCTCCTGCATCCTTTAAGTGTCAGCTATTTATGACATTCTGGAGAAGGCAAAATTATGGAGACAGTAAAAGCATCAGGTGGTTGCCAGGGGTTGGGGGTAGAGAAGGATGAGTGGGTGGAACATAGAGGATTTTCAGGGCAGCGAAAATGATCTGAATAACACTGTAATGAGGGACACATGTCGTTTTACATTTGCCAGAAGTCATGGAATGTACACCAGAATGAACCCTAATGTAAACCATGGTCTCTGTGTGATAATGATGTGTCAATTTAGGTTCATTGATGATAACGAACGTACCTCTCTGGTGGTGGGATTTTGAGGTGGGGGAGGCTCTGTGTATGTAGGGATGGGGGTATATGAGAACTCTCTGTACCTTCAATTCAATTTTTTTCTGTGAATTTAAGATGGCTCTACAAAATAAAGCCAATTGAAAAAAAAAAACCCTAAACATACAATTACCATACACCCCAGAAATTTCACTCTTGGGCATCTATCCAAGAGAAATAGAAACTTATGTTCACACAAAAATCATGTTCACATGATTGTTTACAGCAGCTCTATTCATAGTAACCCCAAACTGGAAACAACTCAGATATCCTTCAATGGATGAATGGCCAAACAAATTGGTGCATCCACACCATGGAATACCACTCATCAATAAAACGGAACAAACTACTGACACACGGAACCACCGTGTGCATCCCAAGGGAATTTACACTGCGTGAAAGAAGCCAATCCCGAAAGGTTATTGTGTGATTCCATTTATATAACATTTCTGGATAAAAACACAGAAGTGGAGAACAGATTAGTGATTGTCAGGGATTGGGGTTAGGAGTGGGGTGGAGAGAGAATGTGGAAGGGTGGCGGGTGTGGCTGGGAAAAGGGAAACACCAGATTCTGGTGGTGATGAAAGTGTCCTGAAGCTTCCGCAGACCTACACAGGTGATAAAATTGTATAGAACTAAACATACACACACTCATGCACAAATGAATACAGGTAAAACTGGGGAAATCTGAATTAGACCAGAGGGTCGCATCAATATCAACATTCTAGATGTGATATTATACTACAGTTTTGCAAGATGTTACCATTGGGAGAAACCCGGTAAAGGGAATGTGGGATCCCTCTGTATACTTTCTTACAATTGTATGCAAATCTACAATTCTCTCAAGACAAAAAGGTTAAATAAAAATAAGCTATAAAGCTATAGTAATCAAGACAGTGGGCATTAGTGCAAAGACAAATAGATCGGAAGTACTGAAGACAGTCCAAAACTGGACCCTCGCCCTGTCACCTGGCTCATGATGTATCCTGAAATTCAGTGGGGGAAAGGGTGGTCTTTTCAATAAATAATGCCACCAAAACTAGATATCCATATGACAAAAAGGAATTTTGACTCTTATCATGCACCATACACAAAAATTAATTGAAGATATAATTAATTTCAAGATAGATCAATTTCATAGATCTGTATGTGGAAACAAAAACAATACAAATTCTAGAAGAAAATATGAATAAATATCTTCATTTCCTAAAAGATATAAGAAACACTGGCCGAGCATGGTGGCTTACACTTATAATCTCAGCACTTTGGGAGACTGAGGCAGGAGGATCACTTGAGCTCAGGAGTTCGAGACCAGCCTGGGCAACATGGTGAAACGCCATCTCTACAAAAAAATACGAAAATTAACTGGGCATGGTGGTGTGCACCTGTAGTCCCAGCTATTCGGGAGGCTGAGGTGGGAGGATCACTTGAGCCTGGGAGGTGGAGGCCGCAGTGAGCTGTTATCATGCCACGGCACTCAGCCTGAGCAACAGAGCAAGACCCTGTCTCACAAAAACAAACAAAGAACCACTAATGATAAAAGAAAATAATGATAAATTAGACTTCATTAATATTGAACTCTTCATTTAGGAGAGGTAAAAGACAAGCCTCAGACTAGGAGACATGTTTTCAATATAGATATCCAACTGATGGCTGATAGCCAGACGGAAGAGCTCCCAGGAACCTACAGGAACAAGACAGACAACCCAATTTTACAAATAGGCATCAGAACAACAGTTTAATGATGAGAACCCAACAAGAGTGGCCACTGGCCCTGCCTCCGGCAGGTGGCCTTCTCTTGGCCCGGACGGTCCAGGACACAAAGCATGAGCTTGGTCACAGCTTCTACTGCCCCTAGAGGAAGGGGAGAGAAGCGAGATCTAATTTAGGATCTCCTGACAGGCCCCACAGGAAGAAAAAGACTCAAGAAACCAGGTCTGAGATATCTCACAGTGGTGGATTCCAAACTGTTGCCAGGGTTGGGGGAGGCCTTGGATGCGAAGTTTCCTCAAGTAGGAGCAGGATTTCTTGAGGAAGGGATGGGCCTTGGGCCTGAGCGCTGCTGACCAAGAAGCTGCCTCAGGGAAGATGGAGAAACACCGGGGCACTAAGTCGTGTGGAGTAAGATTCTCTTGTGGCCACTGCAAACTGCCCCCCTCCACTGGCCAACACTGGCTGACTCAAGACGCTCAATGCCATCTGGGGTCCTGTGTCTGAGGAAGCCTCCAGTGGGCAGCCCAGAGATGGGCCTCAGGAACTCCACCTTTTTTCACACTTCAGTTTTCATGAGTAGTGAGGAAACAAAGGCACAGAGGGATTTCACATGACTTGCCCCAAATCTAAGAGCAAGCCAGTGGCGGAGCCACGATTTAAGTCTAGGCAGCCTGACTCCAGAACCTTCTGTGGGAAGGACCATGCGAGTGCTGAGTTTACCAGAAACCAGCGCTCCATGGCTCCAGAAACCATGTTTTAAAAGACACCAGCCCACGGTAGTACTAAAATAGAAATAAAGCCAAATGGGCAGTTAGTGAAATATTTCTTAAATTTTTAGCCATAGACTTCTAGAACTAAAGGGACCTTGGAGATCACTGAGCTCAAAATCATTGTTCACTGCTGTTCACAAAGGTCACCAGGATTTCCCGAAGGATCTCAACAGTATCAGCAAATCTGCAGACAGTGGAATCCACACAGAAACAGACCCACTATCTTTTACGTGCAATGTGAAAACCCAAAGATCTTTCTCAACTGAAAGTCCTTCTTTTACAGTTAATTCATGGTTGACTCTGCACGCAAAAATCTGACCTCAATGGATATGAAGATGTTTTATACTAATTAGTGTGAATATTTACACAGTTTGCTGCAGAAATATCAATTAGTTTTATTAGAGGTGCTACCCTAGACGTAGTGGTATCCTGGAAACAATCCATCCTGGCTCATGGGAGCCATTTGTTAAATATTCAGGAGTTTTGCGAGCCATTCAGTAGCTTGAAATTGGCTATGGTTGAAGTACGTATATCATAGAAATCAGAAAATACTGCAAATCAGGCTACTAAAAACAATCTGGCCAATCAGGCTGGGCGCGGTGGCTCATATCTATAATCCTAGCACTTTGGGTGGCCGAGGCGGGCAGATCACTTGAGCCCAGGAGTTTGAGACCAGCCTGGGCAACATGGTGAACTCCCCCGTCTATAAAAATACAAAAATTAGCCGGGTGTGGCAGTGCACCCTGTAGTCTCAACTCTCAGGAGGCTGAGGCGGAAGGATTGCTTGAGCCTAGGAGCTTGAGGCTGCAGTGAGCTGAGATTGTGTCACTGCACTCCAGCCTGCAAGACAGAGCAAGACCTTGTCTCAAAAAAAAAAAAAAAAAAAAAAATCTGAGAACCAGTTTGCCAGCACATCACTGCCCTACACTGTGCTGGAGGTGTTACATAACTTGGAATATAAGCCACTTTACCTTTCCAGTGAATTCCACTTAATTGAGTTCAGAAAAAAGGAGGCAACAGACTGTACTACATCAAATAGGTCAAAATAGCCAATAAACATGGAAAGGTATTCTACATCATTAATCATCAGGAAAATAAAAATTAACACCACAGTGAAATACCACTACACTCCCACCACAATGGCAAATGTTAAAAACTGTCAATGCCAAGTGCTGGGAAGGATGTAATCAGAATCCTCATATGCGGCTGGTGGGAGAGTAAATGGGCACAACCACCCTGGAAAACTTCGGCATGGTCTACTAAAGCCAAACATCCATATATTCCATCACCCAGTAATTTCACTCTGCGGTATTCACCCTATGAAAATAAATGCAATGCTCACCAAAAGAAATATACAGGAATGCTCATGGAAACTTTATTCATCATAGTTCCTAACTAGAAATTACCCAAATGTAACTCATCAGGAGAATGGAAAACCCAACTGTGATATATTCATACAATGGAATACTATACAGAAATGAAAATAAAGACAGTATCACCACATGGGACAACATGAATGAATCTCACAGATATACATCAAGGTAAAGAACACTATAGTCAGGTAAGGTGGCTCATGCCTGTAATCCCAGCACTCTTGGAAGCTGAGGCCAGAGGATCACTTGAGGCCAGCAGTTTGAGACCAGCCTGGGCAACATAGGGAAACCCCATCTCTACAAAAAATTTTTAAAAATTAGCCAGTGCGGTGGCACATACCTGTAGTCCCAGCTACTTGGGAGGCTGAGGTGGGAGGATTGCTTGAGCCCAGGAGTTTGAGGCTGCAATGAACTGTGATTGTGCCACTGCGCTCCAGCCTAGGTGACAGAGTGAGACCCTGTCTCGAAAACAAGAAAAGAAAATGTACTATATGGTTTCATTTGTATATCATTTCACAACTCATCAGTGATTTGGTAGAAGTTAGAATGGGGTTCCCTCTCGGGGTGCAGGTATGCTGGAAAGGGAGATGAGGAAACTTTCTGCAGTGCTGAGAACGTTCTATATCTTGATCTGGATGATGATTATGGGGATGTATATCCATTTAAAATGTACATTTAAGATTAATGCACTCTATTGTATGTTCCCCTCAATAACAATTCAATTTAAATGTTTTGCACTCTCCCCGGAAGAAAACACCTTCAGCCTGGTCCTCAGTGAAATTCCCATGGGTCCAACTGAAAATAAAAATAAAATTCAAAGCATCCAAGAGACATGCCACCCTGAGCAAGACAGAAGAAACAGCAAACAACAAAGTCAGATCCCCAAAGACTTCAGATATTGGTATTGTAGGATTCAAAATGTAAAATACAGTAAATATATTCCACGTGTTTACAGACAGAATAGAGGAGCTTGAAACAATGAATATGCAGTGAGGGATGCTAGAGAAAGAACAGGCACGTTTGAAAAAGAACCAAGCCAAACTTCCAGAGATAAAAAATATACAATAATTAGAAATTTTTAACTCTTAGAAGTGTTAAACAACAGGTTGTTAACCTCAGCTGAAGAGAAAAAAATGTGACTTGGAATCTGAAGAAATTGTCCAGAATACAGCAGAAAGAAATGGAGGGAAAACTAAGACAGACACAGAGGATAGACGAAAAAGGTCTGACAACCTCTACTTCGAGTTCCAAGAAGAGATAATTGAGAGAATGGGGGAAAGGTAGCATTCAAAGAACTTTCCAGAACTGATGAAAGACATGAACTCTCAGATTCAGGAGTCAAAACGAACCCTAAAGGAGATAAATTTAAAAAACAAACAACAACAGGTCGGACGCAGTGGCTCACCTCTATAATCCCAGCACTTTGGGAGGCAGAGGCAGGCATTTCACTTGAGGTCAGAAGTTCGAGACCAGCCTGGCCAACATGGTGAAACCCCGTCTCTACTAAAAATACAAAAATTAGCCAGGCGTGGTGGCAGGTGCCTGTAATCCCAGCTACTCAGGAAGCTGAGGCAGGAGAATCGCTTGAACCTCAGAAGCAGAGGTTGCAGTGAGCCGAGGTCACCACTGCACTCCAGCCTGGGCGACAGAGCAAGACTCCATCTCAAAAAAGAAAAAAACAAAAAACAAAACCTATGAAACGACCCTATATATCCAGTGAAGAGCCCTTTCCAGCCCCAGGCAGACTTTATGGGGTGCAGAACCTAAGCCCTCTAGCTGACTCTGAGGGGAGCCATCTGCTCCTTCAACTTAAAACACTTGTGAGGCCATATATTGGGAATCTCAAGCCCAAAGTGGGAAATTTGTCCAGTAACAGGGCCCTTGGTTCACTGTCTTCAGGCCTCCTCTGTGGCAGCCCCACCGTCCCAGAACTCACTGGAAGCCGGGTGGGGCTCAGCCTCCCTCTCTGGTCTCTGTACTTCCAGACTTTTCTTTTCCTGTTCATCCATCACACAGCAGCAGGAGCGATTTATTGAAAACACAACTCTGACCCTACCTCTCCTCTACCCAATCCTCTCCACAGCTGCCCGCCACCTGCAGAATAAAGCCCAAGCTCCCCTGGCTGGTACCATAGGCCCTTTCAGATCAGCCCCGATGACACCTCCAGACTTGTGTCCCTCCACTCCCGCCCTCCCACCCTGCTCTCCATTCTCTCCACACTCTGTGATCTTTCATCTCTCTGCATAACATGCTGTTCCCTCCGCCTGGTGCGCCCTTCTCCTTCTTGAGTGTCTTGAGAATTTATGCTCATACGCTTTAAGATTTTGTTTAAATGTCACACACTCACAAAGGCCTCCCTGCTGCTCTTTCTGCCCTCCCCACAGCAGTCATTTGCCCACAGTGCTTCTCCAGCTTGAATTTTTTATACTACACTAACATGGTCTGTTTATGTATCTGTGCCACTGAACGTGCCATGCACTGTGAGTATATTGAGGGCAGGGACCAGGTCCTACTGTATCTGTGCTGCTGGGAGCCAGCCAGAGCACATCACAGAGAGGTGGGTCCCATGCCATGTAAAAGGTAGGAAAGTCAGCATGAACCATGAACAATTAAAATTACCCTGTAAAATCCAATAAACTGTCCCAGAAATGCAGCTACGTGGTTTTGCTCTCACCCCAACCCCGCAATTAGTAACATGGCTCACCTCCTACTCCCTCTGGGCCACACACCCATTGTGCAAAATGGCATGAAAAGTCAACTGTGCTTTTAAAATCCGTTTTCTGTCTTTCTTTATTGCGAAGAATATAATTGAACTCATGTAAATTAAATGTGCATATGGTTAACTGTACTACTGAATAAATGAAAAAAAAAACAGATGAATGGGAGAGTGGATGGGAAGATAGATTTATAGGTGGGTACATGCCTGAATAACAATAAGAATCATACTAATGTTAATAAAAATCAATAATATTTATCGAGCTCTTTTTTATTTATTTTTATTTGTTTACTTATTTAGTTTTGAGACGGAGTCTCGCTCTGTTGCCCAGACTGGAGTGCAGTGGCACGATCTCGGCTCACTGCAAGCTCCGCCTCCCGGGTTCACGCCATTCTCCTGCCTCAGCCTCCCGAGTAGCTGGGACTACAGGTGCCGGCCACCACGCCCAGCTAATTTTTTTGTATTTTTAGTAGAGACGGGGTTTCACTGTGTTAGCCAGGACGGTCTCGATCTCTTGACCTTATGATCTGCCCACCTCGGCCTCCCAAAGTGCTGGGATTATAGGCGTGAGCCACTGTGCCTGACCTATCGAGTTCTTAATATGTGCTGGGGACTTTACATTTATCAATTCATTGAATCCTCAAACAATCCCATGAGGTTTATATTACGATCCCCATTTTATAGATGAGGAAACTGAGTCATAGTGAAAGTGAATAAGATACATGGGTGGGTAGAATAAATGGATGGATGAAAGGATAGATGGATGGATAAATGGATAGATGGGTGATGGATGAATAGGTGGATGAATGGATGGATGGGGGGGATGGATGGATGGATGGATGGATGGATGGATGTGTGGATTGATGAATAGATAGATGGGAGACCAGGTGGCCAGACTGATGGAGGGGTAGTAGGTAAATAAATAAAACAATGTTTGTTCCTCTGCATCCAGCTGAACCTCTGCCTTAGTATCTCTGGCCTTGTTGCCTGGATCTTAGAAGTCAACCTCAATCCAAGCTGCTCTCCCTGTCATCCATTCAGACTGGCCCCCATTCAATGCTGGCTGCCCCTCCACCCTTGAGGCAACCACTCACACCTGGATAGCCAATTCCTCCCTACTGTCTTCGGTAGTAAATTATGTGGCCAAAGATGTCCTTAACAGTATCTCCAATTCCATATGTTATCCCATTGAGAGGTGAGGTCTGTGTCCCCGTCTTTAATTTGGGTGGACTTGTGACTTTGCAGAAATGATGCAAGGCTATGTGATTTCCAAAGTTAGGTCATAAAGGCGATTCAACTTCTACTTGGCTCTTTTGGGAAGAGAGCCCTTAGAACTCAGCTTGTCCTTAGAACTCAGCTGCCATGCTGGGAGGAAGCCCAAACTAGCCCACAGGAAGAGACAGCACACAGGTAGCTGTTTCGGCTGACAGCCCAGCTGAGGTCCTACCTGACAGCCAGCATCAATCGCCAGACACGTGGGTGATGATCCTCAAATGATTCCAGCTGCCAGCTGTCATGGTGCCCCCAGCTACTGAATCTTCCTAGGTGAGACACCGGGCATCATGGAGCTCATGCCCCCACTGTGCCTTGTCCAAATTCTTGACCCACAGAGTCTGTAAATGTAACAAAATTGTTAGTTTAGGCCACTAAGATTTAGGCTGACTTGTTTTTTTTCCTGTAATACAGGAACATCCTCCCATTAGCAGCCAGGCTCTGCCTTGACTACCTCTGGGGAGCTGGCGGGGAGGGTCTGGGCTTTGCTGAACCATGTATCAGTCCACATGGGAGGCCCACTGGGCACAGGGAGCAGGGCCTCTCCCGAGCCTCCCTTCCCTGACTCTTCAGGGTGAAATGAGGTCAGCTTCCAGGTGTCCTGGATTCCCTACAGACAGGGGTCACAGACCAGGCTTGGGCCCCCTGTAGATGAGGCAGGGCCTCAGAGGGGGAGCTTGACCCCAGCAAACGCTTGTTCTAGAGCTCCATCTGAGCCTGGCCTGGTTTGCTTCCAGGTTTTGTTCTTTTAAAAACTAGTTCACTCAGTGGGTATTTAAGACAAAAGCCACAGACCGTGGTCTGATGCAAGGGAAAAAATAGTATGGGGGGTTGGGAATCCGACAGATCTAAGTTGAAGCCCAGCTCTGCCACTTCCCAGCCATGTGGTCTTGTGAGTTGCATCCTTTCAGGGCCTCTTCTCTGTGTGGGGATAAGAATAGCTACCCCCATAATGGATTTGTTGTGATAAGAAATGAGATTCCAGCCTGGGCAACATGGTGAAACCCCGTCTCTACAAAAAAATACAAAAATTAGCTGGACGTGGTGGTGCGTGCCTGTAGTCTCAGCTACTTGGGAGGCTGAGGTGAGAGGACTGCTTGAGCCCAGGAGATTGAGGCTACAAGTGAGCTATGATTGCACCACTGCACTCCAGCCTGGGCAACAGAGCAAGACCCTGTCTCAAAAAAACAAAACAAGGCTGGACGCGATGGCTCACACCTATAATCCCAGCACTTTGGGAGGCCGAGGCAGGCAGATCACCTGAGGTCAGGAGTTCAAGACCAGCCTGGCCAATATGGTGAAACTCCACCTCTACTAAAAATACAAAAATTAGCCGGGTATGGTGGTACACATCTGTAATCCCAGCTACTTGGGAGACTGAGGCATGAGAATCGCTTGAACCTGGGAGGTGGAGGTTGCAGTGAGCCAAGATCACACCACTGCACTCCAGCCTGGGTGACAGAGACTCCATCTCAAAATAAATAAAAAAATAAAACAAAAGAAAAACAAGCAAACAAAAAGGAATGAGATAAAAACTATGGAAAGCACCCTACTCAGTGCCTGGCACACAGTAGTAGGAGCTTAATAAATGTCAGATGTTACCTTGTCTCCTTTCTGAGTAGAGTGTGACGATAGCCTATCTCTTTCATCCACAAGGCCTAACACGGTGCCTTATATGCCATAAGCACTCAATAAATGCCTTAAATGAATGGACGAATTTACCAGAGTCCTCTGAAATTCTTCTTCACTCATCTCTAACCTTGATCCATGTATTGATAGGACTCTCTTCCCATAGACTCAGACCTCCCCAGGGACAAGGATGGTTGCTATCTCATTCACCTGTTTTATCCTCAGCATCCAGTAGGTGCTTAATTGGCAACTACCAAACAAATCAGGTGCCTCCCTGCTTCAGCACAGAGTCCTCAGTTCAGGATCTGCACCTGCCCCTGCGAGGCACTGAGGTGAGGCTTTTGATTTATTGACCAGAACCATCTGCTGACCACCACTCCCCCGACGCTGCCCCAACCAAGCCCCAGGTGCCCTCAGAGCTCACATGATGGACGCCCTCCCAGGAGTATCCACAGATTTGGACACCTCTCAAAAATTCCTGCAGGACAATAAAGCACCTATAATTTTGGTGTGTGTCTTAGGTTGGGTTCCCCCAAGTGCAGATCCTGGGATGAGGAGTTGGGTGCAAGTAGTTTACTTGGGACAAGGGGAACGAGACAGGAAAGGGAGGGAAGTGGAGACAGGAGCCGCCGCTGTGGGTGACTGTCTCATTGAGGTGCAAGGAAGTCCTTCTTGGCCAGCCCCCAGGCCCCTTGCTCGAGGGCAGCTCCGGGGGAATCGAGTCTTGGTACTTCTAGAGAAGTGGGCTCTGCACAGAGTCTCCGGCTGAGAGTCACAGGGAGCCCTTGGCAGGCACCTCTGGGAATGTGGGCAGGACACAGCAGCCTGTGCTATAATGTGATGTCCACAGGTGAGGGACAGCCAACAGTCATCGTTCCTCAGGGGCTCGAGGTACAGGCGAGAGAGGCTCTGTGAACAACAGACAGCTCTGGTCCTTCACTGTCCACTCAAGAATGTAGGTGCATGGGGCCACACTGTCTCAGGGATAACTTTGAATCCGCTCTAATTGATCGTATTTAAAGTAACTCATTTGGAGAATCTGGGACTTTAACAGTTATTTGTGTAAGAAACCTCAGTTCCCAGTGGAAAGGGTGGAAACCACTGTGCCACAGAGATAATGATGATCCCCAAATGCCCTCTCGCTCTTCAAAGACAGATTCCTTAGATCCAATCTGCAGCCAGTGGGCTGCAGGCTCCAGCCCCTCTGGTCTTGCTGAAAATCCAGAGCCTCCCAAATTACAAGAGCAAGGAGTTCTTCCAGGGCCTCCCAGGCTGTAGCTCCTTGGTTGGCCCAGAGGTTTCTGCAGCTGTCTCTAGATGTTCCCTCCAGAAGCCGGGTCTCTGCCTCACCTCTTAGCGGCCACCTATGAATTGAGGCTCCTTGACTATTTCTAGACTTTTTCTTCTCTTTCGCTTGCTTGCTTTCTTGCTTGCTTTTTCTTTCTTTCTTTCCTCTTGCTTTTCTTTCATTTTTTCTTTTCTTTCTTCTCCTTCTCCTTTTCCTTCTCCTTCTCCTTCTTCTTCTTTTGTTTGAGACAGAGTCTTGCTCTGTCACCCAGGCTGGAGTACAGTGGTTCGATCTCAGCTCACTGCAACCTTCATCTCCCGGGTTCAGGCAATTCTCCTGCCTCAGCCTCCACCAGCACTGGGACTACAGGCATGCACCACCACACATGGCTAATTTTTGTATTTTTAGTAGAGATTGGGCTTCACCATGTTGCCCAGGCTGGTCTCAAACTCCTGGCCTTAAATGATCCGCCCACCTCTGCCTCCCAAAGTGCTGGGATTAAAAGCATGAGCCACCACGCCCGGCCTAGATTTTTTCTATATTAATTTAAGGAAGAACCACCTCTGAGTAACAGAGTTGGTACATAACAGTGATAATAACAAAGATAATAATATTAATACTTGTCTCCTTGAATCCTTTTTAGAGCAAGGCAGAACATAGATAGAGAAAATAGTATCTAATGCTTTAGCATTTTGCAGCTTACGAAAGGCTGTCTCACATACTAGTAATTTATTGAACACTATGAAATTAACAAGACAGACAGTCCCTATCCTCATGGAGCCCGTATTCTGGTAAGAAAGATGATAAGAGAGAAGCAGTTACGGCGAAGTGTAAGTAGTAGCATTTTATGAATATTTGCCAAGCACCAAGCACTGTGCTAAGTTCTTTGTGTGAACTGCCTTATTCAATCCTTAAGCAATGCTTTGAAGTGATAGGGTCTTGTCCTCAATATACAGATGGAGAAACTGAGGCACAGAGAAGGTAAGCAATCTGCCTGAGAGCACACAGCTGGCAAGGGAATTTCGTACCTACGATTCTCTGATTCCAAAACCCATGGATCCAGACTGGTTCATCCCTTGGCTCACTACACCTCAGTTTCTCCATCTGTAAAATGCGAGTAAATAATAATACCCTGCCTGGTCCCACCCATGGCATGTCATGAGGATTAACCAAGACAGTGACAGAAATACTGTAAATGGCCAAGAGTAAGCTGCTGTTTTTCTCACTCCTGGCTGAGGCTCTGACCTTTCGTGCCTGCTCCTCACCCCTGAAGGCCGCCTGTTCATGGCATGGGCTGCAGCCACTCGGCAGGCCTCCCGGTTCCCAGGGAAATCCCGGTCTGCCCTCACCAGCTCTCTAATGACAACATGGTTCTGTGGCGTCTGTGCTGATTTAATTATAGATTAATCAGGAAACCCAGGCAGGAGCTCTTCTCTTTTCCCCAGCAAGCTGGAATGTGACCCCTGTGTGCACAGATGCATGTGAGGGACAGAGATAAGGCCCTTCTGGCTCCCACCTTGGGGGATGGCTGATGTAAGTTGGGACCCCCTCACCTGGGGCTCAGGAATCTCCCAGCCTCCACCTGGCTGACCTCTCCCAAGCTGCGTTCCCATCACCAGCCTTTGCCTTTGCTGTCCCTTAGACCCCCAAATATCCATCTTACTCCGTCCAATCTTTTTACAGCCACATTTTCAAGGTTCGGCCTAAATGCTGCCTCCTACAGGAAACCTTCCCTGATACCCGGCTAGGATGATTTCCTCCCCTTCTGAACCCCCAGGCAATTGATCTGGCCGCATCTGAAGGCCCTGACCACTCTGTAGCCTGGACTCACCTCTCTGATGGGATGTAGTCCCCCTGAGGACAGGGCGATGTCCCCAGTGCCCAGCATGGGCTTGGCAACAGTAAAATAACAGAATGAATAATTGAAGGGTGTGATCGACCTAGAAATTCCCGAGGGCCAGAAGAACCTGGAGTCTAGAGCCCTGCCTCCTTCCAGAGCCCCAGCCTCCCTGCTGGCCCCTGGTGGGGGCTGCACACCCTGGACCATCCCAGGGGCCCTTTCTGAGAGACCGGACTGCACTCTTTGGTCCCTCCTGCCTTTTGGGAACTGCCCTCCTGACCCTCACTTGAGGGGAGGAGCTCGTATCACAGTCAGCAAAGGCTGGACAGAAATAGCCCACAGCCTCATCGCCAGAGCAGCCCCGTGCCCCAGCCCACCACCCCGTTTCTCTAGGAACCAGAGCCACGATGATCCACTGCTCAGCAGGAACGACAATGACAACAGGGAACTACACTGAATACCCACAGTGATCATTTATGTGTATTCTCTTACTCGATCTTCCAGTGACCCAGGGCAGGGGACATTATTGTCCCCTTCTGCAGATGAGTAAACTGAGAGGTGAAGTGATTTTATCAGCAACGGCAGAGAAAGATGTTAGCACAGTTTGGCTCCAGAGCCTCCACCCAGGGACACTCCCCACCCCCTACCCACAGGTGCTGTACCCTACACCACTCTCTGGCTGCAGCCTGGGCCCTTGACCTCTGACCCCCGGTTGCCCTTGGCAGCAGGTGGGACCTGGGGACGAGGCAGCGCGCTGCCCACTACTGCCCGGCATTCTGGGGGCGGCATGAATGAACCAGCTCATGAATATGCAGGCAGGCCGGGCTGTGGAGCGCTCTCAGCTAAATCTGAACACAATGCGGGATAAATTAAGCGGCAGGATAAATGCATTAAAAATAACGGTCGGAGGAACAGGCTGTTCAAGGAGGGGTCTGGGGAGGAGGGGAGAGGCGCAGTGGGGGAAGTTCCACCAGGCACTGCCAGCCGCTCCCAAACAGCCCCAAATGAAGTTCCCTTCCGTGGGGGAGGACCCTCTCCCCATATCCACCCTCCCCTGGTTCCTATGGAAACGCAGAGCAAGTTTAGGAGGGAAAATGCCTGGAGATGAGGGAAATGGGGAGGGACTAAGAATAGCAGCTGGGCTGGGGCTGGGGCTGGGGACAGGTGCAGACAGGGTCTATTTCCTGACACGGGTGAGGAGAGGACCTGGGTCAGGCCAGGCTCCCCACACCCCCGCAGGCTTCCAGCAGCATCAGGAGAGGGGCAGTGGGGGAGAGAACGACGTTCTGCCAGCCCCAGGGTCGAATACAGATGGTGTCCCTGGGTAATGGCAGCAATAATAACAGCAGCTACGTCTCCATGGAGCATTTTTTCAGGGCCCCACAAAGGGAGGCAGGCACTGGGGCATCTCTCTTTCTATAGGCAGAGAAGTGCAACCCAGAGGTATGCGGTGACTCACCTAGCAACACACAGCTGGGACCGGACAGGGCAGCCTGGCTCTAGGCCTCTCTCTTGACTGCTGCAGGCCCGCTGTGAGTCCCAGCACCAGCTACACAGGGCAGAGCTTGTTCAGCAAACTTTTCTTTTTTTTGAGATGGGGTCTCAATGTATGGTCTTAAATTTCTGGGCTCAAGTGATCCTCCTGCCTCAGCCTCCTGTGTAGCTGGGATTACAGGCACATGCCACCAAGCCTGGCCCTTGTTCAGCAAATCCTTATTGAGCAGCTACTATATTGCAGGCACTTGTGTAGGCACTGGGGCTACAGTGGGCAGGAGTGTGTTCTAACTAGATGGAGACTGGGTAGCTTCCAGACTTCCTCTCTCCAGCCCAGACAGGGGGTGGGTCGGGAGCTCAGACCAAGGAAAGAAAGGTTCTGGGAAGCCGAGGATGGCTTCTCAGAGCTTGGAGGACAGAAAGCCTGATTAGACTTTGGCTGGTGGGACAATCACAGGCTCCAAATCCAGCTCTGCCACCTGCTGGTTGTGAGATCTTGGGCCAGTTACTCAATCTCTGCACTTTGTTTCCTCCATCTATAAAATGGGGATGATGACGGCACCCACCTCCTATGACCATAAGTAAGGTACCAGCTCGACAGTTCCAGGCGCGTACTGAGCGCACTTAAATGTCAACTCATCACAGTATTTTGTGTTTTTTGTTTTTTTTGTTTGCTTGTTTGTTTGTCTGAGATGGAATCTGCTCTGTCTCCCAGGCTGGAGGGCAGTGGCACGATCTCGGCTCACTGCAACCTCTGCCTCCTGGGTTCAAGTGATTCTCCTACCTCAGTCTCTTGAGGAGCTGGGATTACAGGAATGCGCCACCATGCCTGGCTAATTTTTGTATTTTTTGTAGAGACGGAGTTTTGCCATGTTGGACAAGCTGGTCTCTAACTCCTGACCTCAGGTGATCTGCCCATCTCGGTCTCCTACAGTGCTGGGATTACAGGCGTGAGCCACCATGCCCAGCCAGCTCTTCACAGTTTTATGATTTGATTGTTCAGGCAAGAGCCCTGCTCTCCACTCCACCCAACCCCCACCTGAAGGAGCCAAGGGTGTGCTTCTATTCTTTCTCCAAGATCCCCGACCTCAGGCTCCCAGAAGCTGTCCCATGGGTGAAAGGGGGTGGCCTACAGGCTCACAGGTCATTGCCTACCCAGCCTCCCCCAGTCACATCTGGGCGCTGGGTGGGTGTTTGTGAGCGAAGCACACCATGGCCCACCCATCTCTCCTCCATTCCCAGCAGGCCCAGGGTGCAGAGGTGGGGAAGGAAAGAGAGGAGAGGCCATGGAGAGGTGAACCCCACCTGAATCAAGTGACAAAAAGGGAATTGGGGGAGTGATGAGCAGAGAAACTTTGCTCAGATGTCTCCTCGGCAGCTGCCCATAGTGTCGAAGCACATGGCCTGGGCACTGTGCTGCACTGGGTTTGCACAGGGCAGCCCTGACGCTTTCCCTCATCTCTCAAGGATGGGCTCACTTGTGCTCTAGAGGGGATTAATAAACACGGGAATTCAATGCGGGGCAAGAGTGGAAAGAAGCCTAAATGGCTGAACCTAATGCAGTACCCTCCTCTCTTAGCTGGCGCCAGACCTGCATGGCTGCCTTATTGTCAGACGTGCCTGCATGCACTTTTTAGAACTGGGATTGTGGTCCTGAGCTGCCTGAAAACCTGCTTTCCCAGCTTGAAGGTCTGTTGCAGCCTCTTACTATTATTATTTTAATTTTTGAGACTTGGTCTCTGTCACCCAGGCTGGAGTGCACTGGTGCGATCACGGGTCATTGCAACCTTTAACTCCAGGCTCAAGTGATCCTCCCACTTCAGTCTCCCGAGTAGCTGGAACTATAGGCACACACCACCACACTCGGCTAATTTTTTTAAATTTTTTTGTAGAGACAGGGTCTCACTGTGTTGCCTAAGCTGGTCTCAAACTCCTGGCCTCAGGCAATCCACCTGCCTTGGCCTCCCAAAGTGCTGGGATTACAGACCTGAGCCACCTTGCCTGGCTTGCAGCCATTGCTGAGCTGACCACAGGGAAGGTCTTCACTTAAACCTGTGCTGGTCAATCAGGAGGCCTGGATGGCGTGGCTTCCTCTTTTGGGTGGTGGCCTCTCCTCCCCTCTCTGTTTCTTCCTTTCTCCCTCCCTCCCTCACCCGCTCCCTCCCTCTCTTTCTGGTTAGTTCTTAGCTCACCTTTTCCTCAGATGGATTTTCCTTTCCCAACTCTGAATGGAGTGACATCCCAGAGAGCAGAGCAGTGCAGTGAAGGATGGAGAGAGATGAGATGGTGTCCAGGACGGCCTGGCCGTCAGCGCCCTCAGAAGCTCTGGGCAGCCCCTCCCTGTCCTTCTGTGGGCTTGTTCCGCTTGTTGCCCCCTGCAGGCTCCAGGCCCTTCCTGCTCTGGGCCTCGTCCTGTGGGTTGGCCCCGCATTCCGTCCTCTCCAGGCTGACCCTCCATGCACCTCTGAGACCCACTGCCCGGGCTCACACCTGCCCAGTCTCAAGGCCGCCTGCCCTAGCTGCATCTCTCCCCTCATCAGAACAATGAGGACCTTGTAACATGTCACATTTGTTCTCCCTCTGTGCATGGTCTCAGGTGAGTGGAATCTGGAGACAGGAAGAGGGCACGTGAGGTATCGGGTATGCAGGAAGTAGGCTGGAGAGAGCCAGCAGGAACCGGCTTGTGTGCTCCTGGCTTCCCGGGGGGCTAATTTTGATCCCGGCTTCCTGGGCACAGAGGAGCCTTCCTGGGCAAAGGCCCCATTCAAGGCCAAGGCCTTTCTCTAAGCAATCAGCCTGGAGAGCAGGAAACGCAGCACAAGTTCTTGCCTGGTTCTACAGATTCTGGGCCCTTCCTGTAGACGTCTGTGGAACTCGGTGGAGCCTCTGTGCTGGTTTGCTGTTTAGACTTCCAGTCAGAAACGATGTGATATCAACAGCAAAAACAAACAAAAAACAAAAACAAACAACAACAAAAACCCTTGACCCAGCAATTCTACTACTACAGAGCCTACGAACGCATATGGACAAGATGCAAAGCTGCTTTTCCAAGCATGTTCATTACAGAGCTATTTATACTGGAGCAAAACCAGAAACCTAGTTCCCCAAAACAGGAGAGTGGTTATACCAAGGTATAAACACAGAATGAAATACGCTGTGGCAGATAAAAGCGATGCCGTGGGCCGGGTGTGGCGACTCACGCCTGTAATCCCAACATTTTGAGAGGCCAAAGTGGGAGGATTGCTTGAGGCTAGGAGTTCAAGACCAGCCTGGGCAACATAGAAAGACTGTATCCCTACAATTTTTTTTGTTGTTGTTAATTAGCCAGGTGTGATGGTGTGTTCCTGTAGTCCCAGCTACTCTGGAGGCTGAGGTGGGTGGATCGTATGAGCCCGGGAGTTCAAGGCTGCAGCGAGCTATGATTAAGTCACTGCACTTCAGTCTGGGTGACACAGCGAGACCCTGTCTCTAAAAAAAAAAAAAAAAGTGATACTGTGAATGTAAATTTATGTATTGACATGAACAAATGATCAGTCTTACAAAACAGCATGTATAGTATAATCCCATTATATGCGTGTACACACATACAAAAAAGTCTAGATGCTTTCCAGCAAAATTCTTAACCATATCTTGGTAGTAAGATTTGGGGAAAGTTATGATTTTTTTCTCTTATTTTTCCTTATCTATATTTTCTAATTTTTATTTATTACCTAATTATTACACATTCATTATAGGAAGGGAGGATAGTATTATAATTTTGCATTTTATCTTTTTAAAAAAGTATAAACCCTTTGGCCAGTAATTCTAATTCCAGGAAGTTGTCCTAAGGAAATAACTAGGTTGATTACAAAGATGTAACTACAAGAATAAACCATGTACTGTTTCTCATAGGGGACAAGTGGACACAAGCTAAAATGCTGGGCATTGGGGATTGGTTGAGCAAAGCGTGGTGTAGTCACATGCAAGGTGCCATGCAGCCACTAAAAATCAGCTGTGGAAGTGCAACTGTTGACTAGAAACAAGCTTGTGAATATATGATTGGAAGAAAAGAACAGGACTTAGAACATTATGTACTGAATCAGCCCCTCTGTCTGTAATATGTGCTGAGTCCTAAGACTGGAAGGATATATGCTTAATTGTTAATTGTTGTTCCATTTAGAGGAGCTGATTAGAGGTGATCTTAATTTTCTTCTTTATACTTTCCTGATTATTTGATGATACATACGTATTATTACATAATTTTAAAAATTAATTCTTTAAGAAGGAAAAATAACCTATTCCAAGAGGTCAGGCAGTGAGAGGTGAAAGCTGGGCACCCTGGTCCTGGCAGCTGGGGGCCATGGAAGCACCTGGGGTGGGGGTTGGGGTTGGGGGCAGCCGGTCCAACACTGATGTGGCATCTGTCTGCACCTGCGCCAGCTAAGGAAGCTCCCCCCGCCCCACCACATCTAGCTCCCTGCAGGCCCGCTCTCTGCCATTCACCCTCTGGAATTAGCTTGCAGAGACCATTTTAGGAAGCCCGTGGGCGGCTGGAAGCAGCTTGTGAGCAGAGCTGGAACCGGCTGAGAGCTGCAGACAGAGAGTGCCCAGAGTAAGACAGGCAGAAAATAAGGGAGGTCAGCACCTTTTTCCCATTTTTCTTTTTGGTTTGATTTTTCGAAAACAGTTCTCCAGAAAATCCTCACTTTGGCCCAAATGTTTCTTCTTCTGCCTTCCTTCCTCCAGGCCTCCATAGAGGGGCTGAATCTAAACTTGCTATACAGCCGGGATCAGGGGTCTGGTCTCAACACTTCCACTAACTCACTATGCAACCTTGCTCAGTGGCTCACCCTCTCTGGGCCTCAGTTCCCAATTTCTGTCAAACTGGTCTGGAATGGACTCAAAGTTCTTTGAGGCTCCTTGCTTCTGGGATTCTGTCTTAGGAGCAAGACAGCTGGACTAGATGTCTCCAAGGCCTCTGTACAGCTCTGACATTCTGAGATTTGTGCTTCAAGACCTTTGAGAGTCTAAAATACACTGGCAAGAGCCTCTGTTTTTTGCAGCTGTGGTCTGGAATGCCATGTTATTAAATTGCGAATATTCCAGCCTAAGTTCTAGCTGAGTGGCTGCTTATTGTTTAAGACTACCTAGCTGAGCCCTACCTTTGCCAGGGGAATGGGGTTCTCTTTGCCAGTCTGGACATGGAGGCCTACATCCTGGGTCCCCACAAGTGAAGTTCCGACCCCAGGTAGCCCCCTGAAGTAGACATGAAAATAATAGCTCACGAATATGGTGCACTCACCGAATGCCAGGCTGCAATGGGTGAGTGGCCATTTGCCAATGGAGCCCCCGCCCTGGGGCGACAGCAACAGTCTCTGTTTACTGAACATCTAGGATATTCCAGGCCTGGGGGCTACAGAGATCACAGGACTCAGGAGGTTGGCACTATGTTATGCCCGTTTTCCAGATGAGGAAGCTGAAGCTCAGCGAGGTCCAGTGACTTGCCCAGGTCACAGAGCCAGAAGGTGGGAAAGCTGAGACCAGAGCCAGATCAGCTGACCCCAGGCCCCTGCGGAACTACTCTGTTGCCTCCGGGCAGCCCCTGGCCCTGCAGACCTCCAATGGGTGGGGCAGGCCATGGGGAGAGGCAGGCCATGGCTTCCAGATGATCAGGACTCCCACAGCAAGGAGGCTGATCCAGGGCACCCACCCGGCCGGCCTACCTTTCCCAGCCAGGGTGGCCATGCTGGAGGTGGAGTTGGTTTGCAAGTAGGTAGGGCCTGTGTTTGTGCCCGCGTGCATGTGGGTGTCATCTGTGTGGCTCCGGGAGGGTGTGTATCTGTGTCTCCGTGTGGGCGTCTCTGCACGACGCGCACGCGTCTGATGTGTGTGAGCGCTCGGATGTGGGTGCTGGTTGTGTCTGCCTGTGTGTGTGCTGCCGTGTCTCTCCTGGAGCGTGCGAGAGAGACAGAGTGTGATCCGTGGAGCCTGTGGGAGGGGAGCTGGGTGGGGACAGTTTTCTGCATGCTCCCTGCTGCCCTCCTTTGGAGCTCCATGGCCTTGGGCCCCTGAAAAGCTGCCTGCCCCCATGGGTGTCCTGACATTTCGCCAAGTTGAACCGGCAACCCCCAGCTCCCGCACCTACCCAGTGGCCGGACCCACCACCCAGGACCATTGTGGGAACCTCTTGGGCCAGATGCGGGGCTCATATCAGCCTTAGCCTTGGTCCTTGGAGGACAGGTGAAGGCCCTGCAGAAAGGCAGCTGGGTTGCAGCGTCCCTGCTCCTGAGCCCAGCTGTGGGTTGCAAACAACTCGCCTTCAGCCTGGGACTCCCCTTCCTCCGCCCTGAATCAGGCCTGCGAAGGCCTGTGTCTGTCTTAGGGGGTGGACTGGGGATAAAAACCCTAGAAAGGAGATTCATGGTCTAAGAACTGGAAGGGAACCTCACAGTCATTTAGTGAGGCTACTGTCCTAGTGGATGTAAAACCCCATTGGCTGCAGGTTTTACTTCCAAATCTCTGGGAACAGAAAACTCACCTCTTAAAAAGAGCCCATTCCATTGTAGGCAGCTTTGATGGTAAGTTGTGTCTCACACTAAGGTTTTCCATCTGCCTCCCGTGGCTTCACCCTATGGATCTCAGCCCTGCCTTCTGGGCGCCATAAGGCTCAACCTCGATCATTCATGCTGAGGCAGGGGGCATCAGTCCAAAGCCTTGTGGGGACCCTCAGGCTGAGAGGTAGTTTCTGAGGCCAGGTGAAGCGCTGAGAACACTCAAAGACACAGAGAGGCTGAGGTAGGGCCATTCTGCTGGGGGCCGATCTCCTGGCTGGGTAGCTGAGAGCCCCTAGGTCCCACCAGGCCAAGGATGAGGGGAGGCAGCTGACACCGAGTGTCCCAGGGAAGTTTGGGGATGGCTGCCCTGGCTGGGCCTGGGTCAGGGTCTCGGGGGAAACTCTGAGAGCTGGGGAGAGTTGGGGGCCACTGCCTGGAAAGAAGGGGTGCATATGCATGGTGAATGAATGAGGGCAGGGCTGCGGCTCCACTCCCAGCACAAGACTCAGCTGGGATGAAGGATGGCGTGAGCTAAGAGCTTGGCACATGGGTTGGGGGGTGTGGACGAGAACTGCTGTTATGGTGCTGTTCATCCATCCTCCCGCTCATTCTCCTCTGTGTCAGGCCCAGGGCTGAGGGATGGTGACCTGGAAGTGAAGCCCCCCTCACCTTCCCGACCCCCACTCCTGCCCCAGAGGACTGGGCAGGTGGGAGAGACAGACTCAGCTTTGGATGTGTCATCATAACTCAGCACGTGCCCAGAACAGTCCCAGCCCCAGAGCCAACGCACAGCGGGCTGCAGGTATCTTTGGCTCAGTCCCCTGCTCCTGGAGGTGAGGAATGTCACCCCCTGCCCCTCTGGGACTGGGTGCCATAGTTTTACATGGGCATGGGGGCAGAGCCAATGCCTCTGTTTTACAGAGAAGATGCCTGTTTTACAGATGAAGAAACTGGGGCTCATAGACTTTCAGTGACTTCCTTATTATCCTTATCATGGGCAAGGCTGGGATCTGCCACATCCCAGGTGTCTCCTCTACCAGCCAAAAGGCCAACAGCAGGGTAATGTGTGCTCAGAGGACCACACTTATGGCTCAGGAAGCCCTTGCACCCGGTCCCAGCAGCTCTTTTCGTGAGTCGCCGGGGACCCAGCTGTTTATACGGCCTCACTTGGTCTCAAGTTCCTCACCTGTAACATTGGATAAGGAGGCTTCTTCTGTGCTCCTGGCCCTCCCTGGCAAGCACACGTGCCCCACCACCCGCCCCGGCCAATCCCTGCTTCTGGCATTCGCTGGCCTCTGACACACACTTGGAAATGAGTGAGTGTGGGCAAGGCAGGGTGGCATACTAACCACATCGAGGTAGGTCCCCTCTCCTGCCAGGTGATGGACAGAGTCCTGTGGGTTAGAACAGCTTCCTCCAGCCACAGAAAAGTATAGTAAAGTCGAAAACTTGCAATCCACTGGCTTGCAAATGTGGTTTGGGTTCCCTTGCACAGTGTGTGTGTGTGTGTTTTAATCTGAATTTCTTTGCCAACATTTAAAAATAGAGACATTTCACATAAAAGTCCAGATTTCCAGCTTCTCTTGAAAAACTGGAAGCTCTGACAAGTCTGCCTTGAATTGGTTGCCCTGGGCCGGGGCTGGGGAGCCAAGGCACGCTCTCCCACAGTCCTCGCATGGGCCTCCACTCATCCATGTGGCCTGCCTGATTTTGCCCCTCCTTGGTGCAAGAGTCAGGCTCTGGAGTCAGGCTAACCCTGGTTAGTCCAAGTGTGTGGCTCAGTCGCAGTGTGACCATTGGGAAATTCCTGTTTTCCTGCTGATAGAACAGGGATTCCCATAGCACCTACTTCATAGGGACGCTGCAAGGCTGAAAACGAATGTAAAGCTACTGCGCCCATTTAACATGGCGCATGGCCCACGGTGAGTGTCAGCAAATGCAAGCTAGGTCTGATTCACCACCATTTTCTCCTTCTCTCCTGACAGGGGCTGAAGCAGCAGCAACAATGCCCTCCCCACCCCCACTCTGGCCCAGCCCTAGCGCTCTCCCTGGGCTGCACATACGCTTGTGTGGCGGTGGCAATCCTGCCTGGGTAACGCATCCAAAACAACAGATCAATAGCCACTAAACACTGCAATGCCATCGCAGAGGCCACAGTGCCATCCAGGCTGCTGGGCAGTGAGTTCAAGCTTTTTCTTTTTTGAGCAGGAAACGATGCACCACGTGACCTTGGACAAGTTCTTTCCCTTCGTTTCACCAACTGCAGGATGAGACTGTGGTCTCTAAAGCCCCTTTCAGCTTTGACATCTTAGGAGTTTTACAGGGGGGCAGACAATGAAGTCCAAAGCATCGCAATGCATGGGTGAATCAGGATTCTTTAGCAAAAACCTGTCATAATGGGGCTCAAATTAAAAGGTACTGTATTAGCTCATGTAGGAGGAAGCCTGGGGATTGTGGGATGCAGGCAAGGCTGGATCCAGGTGCTCCAGATATTTTTCTTGGCTTTTCTTGCTCTTGTCTCTCAGCTCAGCTTCCTTCTGTGTTGGGCTCATCCTCATTTCAGGTACAAGGGCTTTCTGTGTTGGGGATGATGACCCCTAGTAGGTCTAACTGAGAGTCCTCTAGAGCCACAGCTCTAAAAGCAAGTGGGGTCCTTTTGTGCCTTCTTGAAGAAGCATCCCAGGGAAGATGCCAGTTGGCCTAGCTAGAGTTGTGTGTCTGTCCCGGTGAGTGGAAGGATGGGGTGAGGTACTGTGATTGGCACTCCCACCAAAGATGACAGGGAGCAGAAAAAGTCGTCCTGAAAGCAAAGGAAGCCTGATATCAGAAGAGAGGTGAACAGAAATGAACTATGAAATCTAAAATAACAGCAACTGCCAACTATTCTAGGGGCCTTTAGTGCAAGGATAGAGAGGAGGGGGGAATCTTCCAATCAATGACCTTCCAAGTATGGACATGCAGAATCTTGAGCAGACGATTCTAGTCCCTGAGAAGCAACAAGAAAAACACTCGGCTCCACCAGACTCTGACACCTAGAGCCAGCCACGTATGTGGTTCTTCTGACTGCAAATGCCGGGAGGGGTCAGGAAGGTTTGTGAGAGGCCCTTGCTGTCCAAGGAGGGGACGAGGATGGAGGTATGAGGCAGCATGCCAGGACTTCAGAGGAGAGGAAAAATCGAAGACAGATGTGAGGCATGAAAGGTGGCAGTGGGGCTGGAGCAGGTGGGGCTGAGGAAACATGATTTTGACTATGGCAAAATACAAAATTAAAAAAGGATAACACTAGTAAAAACTGGAACAAAATATAGATTAATTACATTTCATCTTAAGATGAGAATGGACTTTTAAGCATTAAAGCAATGGGAAAAAAATCAACAAGAAAAAGCTCGACATATGTAACATAAAAAATAAAGCATACATTTCAAAATCAAAACATTAAAAAGCAAGTGGCAAACTGGGGGAAATATTTATCATATTAATGTATTTGTGATATGATAAATACAGTTTCAAAAATATATGAGGACATTAAGAGAAAAAGGGACAAAGGACATGAATAGACAATTTCCAAAAGGGAAATGAATAATGGTGTCATCTTCTTCATTCAATCAGACCACAGAGAGCTCCTCTAACTAGCCCTATTCCACTCCTGCTTTCAGGCTGCTGTACTTGGAGTGACAGTGTCTCGCTTATTGATCCACAGGGCGGGCAGCTGAGGCGAGGCCTATCCAGAGGATGGCTGGTCGTTGCGTCAGCCCCTCAGGGGCTTCGCTTTCGCAGCATCTTTTTTTTCTTTAATTAAAATTTTTTTTCTAGAGAAGGGGTCTCATCATGTTGCACAGGCTGGTCTCAAACTCCTGGGCTCAAGTGATCCTTCCACCTTGGCCTCCCAAAGTGCTGGGATTACACATGTAAGCCACCATACCTGTATGTAGCATCTCTTTGTAAAGCAAATGCCTTTTGCAAAAATCAACAGCAGTTCTGGTAGGACAGGGGTGGGTGAGAGGATGGATGCCTTTGCTCGGGCATTCCACCCTGAGTGGCCCCTCACTGGCCCTCGCCGTCCTCAAGGGGGGCAGATGCAGGCTCCTTCCAGATCAGAAGCAACCCCACCCTCAGGTACCACCTTGCTCTGGGCCAGGTCAGTCCGGTGTCCCCAGAGGCCCAGACACAGACATAAAGGGTCTGGATGGAAATATCAGCAAGGTGTCATGACCCCAGAGGCCAGTGGGGCCTGCCTGCCACCTTGTAAGTGACTGATACTGCCAGTTGCCAGGCTGCAGCCTTGGATCCACTGGTGATGACCTTGGATTAAGTAACTGTCTTTGTTGGGGAGCGCTGCATGGTGGCCAGGGTTGGGTGAGACTCACAGGCTTGGGCTCCAACTCCAGGCGGGCTCAGCAGCCTCTGCTTTCCAGGAAGTCCCTTCACCTTGTGGGGCCTTGGCTTCCTTCTTCCTTGTCTGGACAAGGAGGAAGGATGAGGCCTTCCCTGGAGAGCTGGGGCTCCAGACTGAGGAAGGCAAGTAAAGGGCCTAACACAGTGCACGGCAGCCAGGAGGGAAGCTCCCGACATACACCGGCTCTTAGTAATCACCTCTACGTCCAGGAAGTTCTGCGGCAGAAGTGGGTGTATGAATGATTCCAACCAAGAACCATTGGTACCAATAGAGAATTCACATGCCCTCAACTCCTGTTTTTTGGGGTTTTCTTTTGAGACAGTGTCTTGCTTTTTCACCCAGGCTGGAGAGCAGTGGCGTGATCATAGCTCACACAGCCTCAACCTGCTGGGCTCAAACAATCCTCCTGCCTTAGCCTCCTGAGTAGCTGGGACTACAGGTGTGTGCCACCATGCCTGGGTAATTTTAAAATTTTTTTGTAGGGATGGTGTTTCACCATGTTGCCCAGGCTGATCTCGAACTCCTGAGCTCAAGCGAGCTGCCCGCCTTAGCCTCCCAAAGTGCTGAGATTACAGGTGTGAGCCACGGCGGACGGCCCTCAATTCCCTTTTAGTCGTATGGACACCTGAACAGTAAGTGGGACCATCCTCACTGCCCATCAGCAGCAAGAACATCCGCACAGGTGCTGATAGTGCAACCATAGTCCATCAGGGGGCCCTGACTCACCCACTGCTTCTCAACAGAGCCACTTCAAGTCCTCCACTGCCACCCCATCACCCAGTGACAGCCCTCCCAATCCTTCATCATTGCCCCACCTCCCCAAATGTACCATGGACATCTGAGAATAGGAAGGGTCAACATACCCCATGATGGGACAGTCAAGAGGTAACTCCTGTTGGGGGTGCGGGCCCAAAAAGTTGGCATTCTGCCCAGATCTGCAACCTTGGGGAAGTGGGGGCTATCAGGCTAGAAGGGACCTTCAAAGACATCCCTTCTGATCCATCTTCTGAATCATGGTACAGCACAGCCTGCACCCGACACCACTGTGACCTGAGTCACTATTACCTCTCACCTGGATTGTCACACTAGCTCCTTAGCAGTCCTTCTGCTTCCACCCTTACCCCCTGCAGTCTATGTCCGACACAGCAGCTTGGGATCCTGTTACAAACAGAAGTCAGCTGCCAGGTATAGCTCATGCCTGTAGTCCCAGCTACTGAGGAGGCTGAGGTGGGTCACTTGACTCTGGAAGTTTGAGGCTGTAGGGTGCTGTGATAGCACCTGTGAATAGCCACTGCACCCCAGCCTGGGCAACATAGTGAGACCCCGTCTTGAAAAAAAAAAAAAGCAAAAACATGGAAGTCAGGTCATGACACTCTTCTGCTTGAAACCCTCAACTGTGTCCCCATTTCGCTGATAAAATGGACAGGTCTTACAACAGCCCATAAGCCCTGGACGACCTGGTCCCTCTGTAAGTTACTCTCTGGTTTCCTCTCCTAGTATTCTCGTCTTTGATCACCCCACTCCTGCCTACTGACCCTGACCCCCTGATGCTCCTCCAATACACCAGACAGGCTCCTGCCCCAGGGCCTTTGCCTTCGCTGTTTGTTCTGCTGGAACTCTCTAAACCCCTGCATGGCTCACTTGCTCACCTTTAAATCTTTGCCCAAATGCCACCCCCTTTAAATTGCAGCGTCTCGGCTGGGCACAGTGGCTCACGCCTGTAATCCCAGCACTTTGGGAGGCCAAGGTGGGCAGATCACGAGGTCAGGAGATCGAGACCATCCTGGCTAACATGGTGAAACCCCATCTCTATTAAAAATACAAGGCCGGGCGCGGTGGCTCACGCTTGTAATCCCAGCACTTTGGGAGGCCGAGGCGGGCGGATCACGAGGTCAGGAGATCGAGACCACAGTGAAACCCCGTCTCTACTAAAAATACAAAATTTAGCCGGGCGTGGTGGCGGGCGCCTGTAGTCCCAGCTACTTGGAGAGGCTGAGGCAGGAGAATGGTGTGAACCCAGGAGGTGGAGCTTGCAGTGAGCCGAGATTGAGCCACTGCACTCCAGCCTGGGCGACAGAGCGAGACCCTGTCTCAAAAAAAAAAACAGGGCCTGTATCCCACTACTCGGAGAGGTAAAGGCAGAAGAATGGTTGAACCGGGAGGCAGATTTGTATGACGGCGGTCAGCCATGATCCAGCCTGGGCAACAGGATAAAAAAAAAAATGCAGCATCTCCCCTCACCCTGCCAGGACTCTCCGTTCCCCTTACCCTTGCTCTATTTTGTTTCCCAGGAGCATTTCTCAGGATGGACCCACTCTGCAATCTACTTAGCATGCTTACTGTGTGGCTCCCCCACGAGAATGTTAGCTTACTGTGGTCCCTGAGTGCCACAGGCATGGAGCTGACCTCGGCCACCCTGTGGCTTCTCCCCGGGTCCCCACTCTACACTCTCGAGTATGTGGAGACCTCCTCCTTAGGCCAGCCCTCCCACCTCTGTTCTTGGGTGAAGGTCCTACATTTTTCTCCAACGCTCCTCACTGCAAGCGGGCTCTCCTGAAGATGTAACACCATCTGTCGTCCCTTAGAAGTGACAGGCCAGACCTGAGCCAGGTGCACTTTTTGGAAGTGGACAGAGGGAAGAGGGAGAAATCAGGAGAGAGAAGCAGCAAGACAAAGACCCAAGGAAGAGGGAACTGTTGAGTTTCTTTCAGGCGGGGCCACCTGACACTGGACAATGCAACTGAGACGCCCCTATTTTTTGCCGCCTCCCACCAAGCAGCTGTCACCCTGATAAGGCTCAGGATTCCTGTTTTCCAGAGAAATTGAGAGAGTCGACACAGATCCAGGACACATGAGAGTAGGCCCGGCAGGCTGGGGGTGGGTGAGGTGGTGGTGGGGCAGGGGACAGGGGGAGCTGAGTGCCAAATGAATGCCTGTGCACCCTGCCCCCCAGTAGTGAGCAGCTGACATTATTTCCCACTCTCATCCCACCACTCAGCCCACCTCTCAGCAGGGAGGCCCGTCCAGGAGCCCAGGGTTGGGGGAGAGCAAGCCAGTACCGGAGACCTTGGATGCTCTGGAGATAGAAGGGTCTAGAAGGCTCTAACAGAAACAAAGCCTGTCCAGGCCAGATCCAGTGAATCTGAGGTGGGGAAGTGCCATATACAGTCAGCGGGGGACTGAAAAGAGAAGCAGCGTCTGCAGAGCTGCAGGACCACACGGGCTCCCGGATTACTGGGTAGCTCAGGTGAGCCTCCCCCTGAAAGGAGTATGGTCCTGATTTCAATCTGGCGGACGTGACTCAGTGCTGGCCTTGACCGTGGCATTCACTCTGCATTTTCAGCCCCCACGTCAGCAGGGGCAGCATCTTAGTCAAGCCAAAGTCTGATTAGTTGGAGAGACCAGCATGTCCCAGTGCCCTGGGAATATTAAGTAATATTTACAGGGGGATGATGGTGGGGAGACAATGGTAAGAGGCAGTCAACATTGGGGAACTCCTCCACTGCTCAAGTGGTGAGAAATTCAATGGGAACGAGGCTCACAGCAAGGAGGGTTTGTCATGGGGACAGCAGAAGGGGTTAGAAAGTCGCTACCTCTGCTGATTCTGCTAATAGGATGAGCCAGCCTTGCAAATAAGAGATAGACCCCATGAGGCCTGCATTTGAGAGGGTTTTAAAATCAGGCCAGGTCCTGCCAATAGCTTCACACGTAGATGTGTTAGAGCTGGAAGGGAGCTTGGAGATCAGCAGTGCCACTGGTTCTGTTCCGAAAGCGTCTGCCTTCCAAAAATACTGCAAGTATTAAGTAATAATTAATCTGTTTTCACATTTTTTATTCATCAAAGACATACAGAGGACTGCCCGTTGGGATGAGCAGGAGAAGACCTAAAGTGGATGTCACTGCAGCCCCAAACAAAAGAGACCTATTGTTTTTTTTTTGTCAGCCCAGCCATGTTATCCTGTATAAATGTAGTTTCCGTTTTGAAAACATTTAAAATAACACAAGGGTCAACTTTTAAATACCCGTGGGAGCCCGCAGATTCTATATCAGAAACCTAAATCCAAACCTTTATTTTTTTTTTTTGAGATGGAGTCTCACTCTGTGGCCAGGCTGGAGTGCAGTGGCGCAATCTCGGCTCACTGCAACCCGCACCTCCCGGGTTCATGCCTCAGCTTCCTGATTAGCTGGGACTACAGGCACGCGCCACCACACCCAGCTAATTTTTGTATTTTTAGTAGAGACAGGGTTTCACCATGTTGGCCAGGATTGTCTCAATCTCTCGACCTTGTGATCCGCCCGCCTCAGCCTCCCAAAGTGCTGGGATTACAGGCGTGAGCCACCGCGCTCGGCCCCAAGCCAACTCTTATTTCAGGCGAGGAGCTGAGGCTCAGAGAACATAAGCAGCTTGCTCAAGACCACACAGCTGGCTGGCAGCAGGGCCAAGGCTGGGAGCAGGGTGGAGGGGGAGGCTGCCCTGGACACGTGGGGCCAGCAAGGAAGGAAATCGGAGCTGTGAATGCAGCGGCAGAGTGGGCTGTGGACACCAGAGGCAGGGTCCTGACTCTTGTTCTCAGTATTCACTGGCTGTGACCCTGGCAGAGTGATTTCAGCTGAGCCCATTTTCCTGTCAGCAAAACGGGGATAATTGGAGTACTTACCACATATTGCTGAGGATTTCAGTGCAGTAACAGAACAGAGCCCTTGGTAAACAGTAGCTAGTTTTATTTAACCTGTTAACTGTGTGTGTGTGTGTGTAGGGGGCGTGCATCTGTGTAAACACAGGAATACTGACTGACATGCTTGGAGAACAAGGTTACATGATCCAGCTTTCAGGTACTGCCCTGATGGGGACAAATTCTGTCCCAGGGGAGCTCCAGGTACTAATCGCAATGCTGTCACTTACAGGTAATGTTACTTAAAACTGAGTGTGCCTCAGAACTCAGGCCCCATCTGGATTCACTGCTTCAGAATTTCTGCAGGATGGGACTTGGGAATCTGCATTTTCAGAAATTATTGAGATGTAATTTACATACCATAAAAATCATCTTTTTTCTTTTGAGATGGAGTCTCGCTCAGTCGCCCAGGCTGGAGTGCAGTGGCGCGATATCGGCTCACTGCAAGCTCCGCCTCCCAGGTTTACGCCATTCTCCTGCCACAGCCTGTAGCTGGGACTACAGGCGCCCGCCACCATGCCCGGCTAATTTTTTTTGTATTTTTCAGAGATGGGGTTTCACCATGTTAGCCAGGATGGTCTTGATCTCTGGACCTTGTGATCCACCCACCTCGGCCTCCCAAAGTGCTGGGATTACAGGCGTGAGCCACCACGCCTGGCCAAAATTAATCATTTTCAAGTGCTTACTTTCAGTGGTTTTTAGTAAATTCTTAAGGTTGTACAACTATCACCACCATCTAATTCCAGAATATTTTCATCACCCCAAGAAGAAATCCCAGACTCATCAGCAGTCACTGCCATTCCATACTGTCTTATTCTCTGGTAACCGCTAATTGACTCTCCCTCTCTGTGGATTTGCTTATAGTGAACATGCCATGTGAATGGAATCATGTAATAGGTGGTCCTTGTGTCTTTGACTTAGCATGTTCTCAAGGTTCATCCATGTTGTAGCATGTATCAGGACTTCACTCCTTTAAAGATACAGTTTTCACAAGCTCCCCAGCTCGTTCTGATGAGTGGGCTTTGGGAGAAAAAGAAGAGCCAATTCATATGAGGTGAATCTTGGGTTATTATTGAGACATGGGGCCTCATCCCTTCTTCCTTGTGTGCCTGTCTCAGGGGCCTCAAGAGGAACAGGAGGAACACTGGCTGCCTGCCTCTTCCAGACTCCAGAGGTTGGGCAGGTCTCCCAGACACTGGAGGGAGGTGTGTGTCTATGGACAGTAGCCTGGCTGCTCTGGAGATCAGGCGGATTAACTGCAAGAGACACACACACACAAGGGGATTCTGTCTCAACTCGAAGACTTTAATGTACATTATGCTCTTGGAAAAACATCTCCAAGGAAACAAGTGGAAGCAAAAGTCTCAAACAGCAGGGATTCTCATTCAAAAACCTGGTGTGAGCCCCAGTCTTGGAAAAGGATGGCACAGGGACTGTGATTATAGTACAACAGTTTGATGTCAGGGTGGCAGGGCCTGTGTACTTGTCTAGAGAGGAACCCTGCCACACAGCACGATGGACTCCCGAGGAACCAGGAGCTCATTACTCCGGTGACTGACAGCTCCACAGCAGGACTGGGAAGATTTAGGCTGACCAGGTCTTCTTCAGCACTTGGAAGGCACAAAACTTCATAAGGGCCTTAAGAAGCCTGCTCTGGGCAGAAACCTTTCTGGTTGTTGTTGACACTCCAGATCATCAGAAACAGTCACAGTGGCTCTGGTGAGGAAGGGGAGGGTCCCACTTCTGGGTGAGGCCTCGGAACGGAACAGGTGGGAGGTGACAGCACCAGCGAGGCCCCTGAGGCCAGGGTCCACACCCACCTTGGGCGATGACCCACTGGGCCTCTGGACAGGAGAATGGAATTTCGATGGAGAAAGCTGAAGCTGACCACCTGCTAGATTGAATCCAGCTGCCTCCCTTGACACTCTCTTCCCAATCAAGGCTCCCAAGGAGCTGCAGGCCCAAGTCCTCTGCTCCTGTTCAGCAAAGGGCAGGCGGCAATTTGGGCTCATCTCCCCATCACCCTCCATTTAACCACAAAAAAGTCACCAACTGACTTCTCAGACTCCCTGGGCAATCCAGGGTTTCTTGTTTCCTAAGCTCCTATGGAACAAGCAATCAGTTCTTTCTTGGACTTTTGCTTCAATTCCTTCTCACTCAGAGGGAATCTGGTTGCCGTGTAGGCAGATCTCTCCTAGGAGCTTCTGTAAGAGCCTGTGTGAAATTCAGCCAGGTTAGCACCAAGGCCCGGCTGATGGGGAACCCACAAATGTGCCTTCAGGATGAGTACAGCCTCTTTGGCAATGGAGAAATATATTTATCAGTGAAAAAGGGAATTCTGGCTCCATCTTTGCAGGACCTGGAGAGATTGCTGCCCTGGCAGGTCCCAGGATGGGAAGAAGTAAATGGAGAGGCCAGGACTGCAGCCCTGTGGGAAGGGGCCCCTCGCAGCTGAGAGCGCTCCCCGAGTTAGCCCATCTCGATGCCCTCAGGGAGCTCCACCACCACCGGGGCACAGTCCTCAGGTTCCGCAGCAAAGTCCCACCGGAACTTCTTGGTCAGGTGAGCTTGGAACTTTTCAGCTTTCTTCCTCAGGGTGGCATCCATGGCAATGCTGCAGGCAGAGGAAAAGAAAACCTACAGAGAACAGAGGATAAGTCACTCCTGAGAAGACGGAGGGCGGGGGGCGAGAAAGCTGTGGAAATTTCCTCATGGTGTTCGGCTCTTCTGGGGCGGGCAGATCAGCTGCTGCTGGCATAGGCCCAGGACACCTGCTATGCTCCCCTCAAACCAAGAAAGAAGGTCCAAACCCAGCTGAGATGCTAGGGCAGGACTAGAATGGAAAATTACTATCTGGGCAGAGATGCCCCCCTGAGAGTAAGGCTGGGGGCCATTACCCTGGCTCCACCACCTGGGGGGTTCTACTGGACGCCTGGGCAGTAACCCAGAGGAACAGGTAGTAGCTACACCAGTCAGTACTAAGGTCCTAAGAAAGGCTTGGGGGTGCTTATAAGCCCCTGGATCCCATGAAGTCCCAGGCCCCAGGCCAACAAGACTGAATTGCTGCTCTAATCTTCTAAATGGGCCACAGGCTGCCAGTTTGAGGCTTCTATCCCCCTTAAAAGCTGTCTTTGATTTTTTTTTATTGTGGTAAAATATACAGATGGACCCTGACTTACGTTCAATTTACGACACTTCGACTTTATGATGATGCAAAGTGATACACATTCAGAAGAAGCTGCACTTTGAATTGTTTCTTTCAGTACAGTATTCAAGAAATTACATGAGATATTTAACACTTCCTTATAAAATAGGCTTTGTGTTAAATGATTTTGCACAACTGTAGGCTAGTGTTAGTGTTCTGAGCACATTTGAGATGGGCGAGGCTGAGCTACAATGTTAGGGACGTTAGGTGTAATCAGTGCATTTTTGACTTACGGTATATCTGATTTACAGTTTATTAAGACATAACCCCATGGGAAGCTGAGGAGCATCTGTACATAAGATCTACCATTTCAACCATTTAAAAATATTTTTATCTTTTAAATTGTGGCAAAATATACATATTTATTATTTTAGCCATTTTAAGTGTACAGTTGAGTAGCATTAAGTACATTGACATTGTTGTACAACCATCACCACCATCCATCTCCAGAATGACCCCATCATCCCTGGCCAAAACTCTGCAGCCATTAAACAGCAACTCCCCCTTCCCTCTTCCCTCCAGGCCCTGGCAACCCACATTCTACTTTCCGACTCTATGAATTCGACTACCCTATCCCCCTTCCCTCCTCCCACCAGGCCCTGGCAACCCACATTCTACTTTCTGTGTCTGTGAATCTGACTCTCTAGGCACCTCATCTAAGTGGAATCATACAGCATTTGTCCTTTTGCAACTGTCTCATTTCACTTAGCATAATATCCTTCAAGGTTCATTAATGATGCAGCATGTGTCAGAATTTCCTTTCTTTTGAAGGCTGAATAATATTCTGTTGTATGCAGATACCACATTTTGTTTGTCTAGTCATCTGTCAATGTCCATTTGTGTTGTTTTTACCTTCTGGCTATTGTGAATAATGCTGCTATGAACATGGGTGTACACATATCTCTTAGGGTCTCTGCTTTCAATTCTTTTGCACAGAAACCCAGGAGTGGAGCTGTTGGATCATACGGGAACTCCCTGTTTAAATTCTGATGAATTGCCACAGTTTTTCACAGGGGCCGTACCATTTTGTATTCCCACCAGCAATGCACAAAGGTTCTCATTTCTCCACATCCTGGCCAATGCCTACTATTTTCTGTGTGTGTTTAAATCATAGCCATTCTAATAGGTAGGAGGTAGTATCTTACTGCAGTTTTGACTTGCATTTCCCTAATGATCAGTGGATACTGAGTATGTTTTCATGTGCACATTGGCCATTTGTATATCTTCTTTGGTGAAATGTCCATTCAACTTCCTTGCCCATTTTTAAATTGGGTTGTTTTTGCATTGTTGAGTTGTAGGAGTTCTTTATATATTCTGGATATTAACCCTTTATTTTGATGCTCTCATGAACAGTTTCATTTAATACAAACATGGGCAGGGGAGCAGAATGTAATTTTTTCCACATCTGAAACCCCATTCCAGATTGTCCTGGATCCCAGTCCCTTCCTAAGAGTAACAGCAAACCCATGATTCCTTCTTATACTATTTTACTATTTTCAAAGAAGTTTCACAGAGCATCCAACTGGATCCTCCCAACACCCTGGGAAGATACAACAGAATGCCTATTTTAAGGAAATGGAAGCTGAGAGGAGTTAAATGACTGAATAAAAATTACCCAGAAAGAAGTGGTTTTTCCCAGACTACCATCTGCTACCCTACAGGCCCACCCAGAGACACAGGGGTGTGATGGTGGAAGAAGCTCTTTGATCCACATCACCCTCATGCCACAGCTGGCTTTCAGGCCACCATGGAAAGATGCTGGGCCCCAGGAGACCTGACCCAACAAAGGCAACAGGCGTCCTCTGCAGCTGATTCCAGGGGGAATATTCCTCCCACCCGCTTCTCCGCCGTCTTCCTGTTAGCAGGAGTGCGGCTCGTTTTCAGTGGTCTTTGTCTGGAGCCATTCCGTTGGAGTAGCAGCAGTGGGAACACAGAGAGAAGTGATTGGGGGGAAGGGGGGCGGTACAGAATCCAGCTTCATTAACTTGGGAATTGACTAAACACAGGAGTGGGAAGCGCAGCCACAACAAAATGCCAGATCAATAACTAATTAGAGGGGCTGTGTGATCTTGGTGGCGAGGGCCATGGGGAAGCCAAGGGTTGGCCTGTCTGTAGGCAGCTAGTGGAGCCCGCCTGGAGCAAGGCTGAATTTTGGGGAGGGGCCTGGTATGGAGAGCACAGAAGCCTTTTCTCAAACAGTTTTAGCTCTGGAGGACCTGCACACCCATGAGGCCATCCCCAGAGGTTGGGGGGAGCCTGCTGGGCTGAATTAGCAAGTCTCTTCCTGTTTCCCTTCCTTACACGGGAACTGGATGACTCGCCACAGTCCCTGCTCTCCAGCCACTGAGCAGCCGCCCAAACATGTGCCACTGCTTCCGCTGCGCCTCTGTGCACACACGCTTTTCTCTCTGCTCTTACCACCCTTCCACCTCCTGCTTTCTCCTCCTTCACCTACGAATTTCTCCTAAAGACTCAGGCTCGGCTCAGACATCACCACCTTGAGGATGTCTTCCAGACCAAGGATGGAGTGGGTGCTCCTCTGCGCTCCCTCAGCCCCAGGGCTACCTTGATCAGTCTCAGTAAGGTAACAGGCCATTTGCTGTTGATCTCGCCCACCAGACACGGAGCAGCCTCACAGCAGCGGCTCTTTCACCCCATGCTCCACTCTCGGCACAGCGCCCAACACACAAAAAGGACCCATTAGATGTTTCATGAACAGAAGAATGAAGACAACCACAGGTTCAATTTTGGGTTCACTTTTGTACAGTGCCTAGCACCAAATAGCTGTTCAATAGTGATGTGGTGATGCTGGGGAGAAGGAAAGGCACATCCTAGGGAGGAGGCAGCTTCTTTACCAGGCCCCTGAATGCCATGGCTCTCAAGACACCTCCTTGTGACATGAACTGCTCGGACCCCTATTCCCCAGCACTGTGCCTGAGCCTCCCTCATGGCATTCCTCATGCTGTGCTTGTATCACAGTGATTTGCACCCTCTAAAAGTGGGGATTGTGTCCTAATTATCAATGTGTGCCACAAAGCATATCGCCCAGGGCCAGGTATAGAGTTAGGGCCCAAAGGGTGCTCACTGAATGACCTAATGAGACCCAGGGACTGCCCTGCACTTGGCAATGGCCAGAAGTGACAGGCTGGAACGAGCTGGGCTCACGCTCATCATCCATCCTCCCGAAGCACCTCTCAAACACTGCCTGAGAATAAATTCCACTAGAGGCAGGTAAAACAGACAACTTCAGTCTAACAAATAAGGTTTCTAATTTAAAAAGTGCTTCGTCCTTTTTAAAGAACTCACCAACTTGATCTTTACCACAGCCTGGGAGGCAGGACAGGAACTTACTATTCCCACCACAGAGGTAAGACACTAGGCGTGCGGCAACACTCAGTGACAAATGCTGAGCAGAGTCCTGTCAAAGCAGAGGCATCTTGGCTTCATCCTTCGCCCGCCCAGACCTTTTGTCTTGACAGAGGCTTAATCCATCCCTGATATTTATTTTTAGCACTGCCTTGTAGGGAACCAAAGTGCTTCTGAAACTGTCCCTTCTGCAGCCTCCAGGACACAGGGCATAGTCTGGGTTGACTTAAAAAAAAAAAAAAAAAAAATCAACCTTACTGTGGTATAACTTACACACAATTAATTTTATTCGTTTTATTTTATTTATTTTTTACAGACGTGATCTCACTGTTGCCCATGCTGAAGTGCAGTGGCATGATCATATCTCACTGCAGCCTTGAACTCCTGGGCTCAAGGGATTCTCTTGCCTCAGCATCCCAAGTAGCTAGGACTACAGGCACATGCCACCAACACCTAGATAATTTTTTTTTTTTTTTGAGATAGGGTCTCTCTCTGTCACCTAGGCTGGAGCACAGTGATGTGATCACAGCTTACTACAGCATTGGCCTCTGTGCTCAAGTGATCCACACACCTCAGCCTCCTCAGTAGTTGAGACTATAGGTACATGCCACCATGCCTAGCTAAATTTTGTATTTTTTGTAGAGACAGGGTTTTGCCATGTTGCCCAGGCTGGTCTGGAACACCTGGGCTCAAGTGATCCATGCACCTTGTCTTCCCAAAGTGCTGGGATTAGAGGCATGAGCCACCACGCCTGGTATTTTTTTTTTTTTTTCTTAATTTTTTGTAGAGACAGGTTCTCACTATGTTGCCCGGGTTAGTAAATTCATCAATTTTAAATGCTTAGTTAATCTGGACAAATATACATATACCCCCATGCAACCACCATATGATATATGTTCACAGTGTTTGCTTTGCTTTTGGTATCCAGTTCTGAGTTTGAAGGTGCATATAAATTTGTGTAACCATCACCCCAATCAGGACATGGAACCATCCCATCACTCCAAACAGCTCCCTTGTGCTGCCCCTTAGCAGTCAAATCCTTCCCTCACCCCTACCCCCTGGCATCCCCTGGTCTATTTTTGACCACAGTTTCACAAACTTGGTATTTGTAAAAACTCCTCACAATTCAGAAATGAAGATGTCTAAATAGTACTTAGTTTCCAAGCAATAACTTATTCTGATTCTTTTATTTTCAGATTAATTTTATGCCTTCTTCAGGAAACTTAACAGTGATCTAGTTATTTTATTCACTAAAACAAAATCAACACTTTTTAACATCACTGGGACATAAATCACCTTAATCTCAGCAGATCAATACTGAATATTTAAAAAATACTTTTGAAATAGGATAATATTTTGCAAACAAATGCATTTATCTAAAACAAAAAGCGCATCTACTGGGTGTTTTTCTTCAAACACAAAATAAAGCATGAACACTTTAATCATTTAATCTGTGTATTATGAAATTCTAAATTACTTTAGTCATACATGTGAAAGCTTTTCTTAAACCTAAGTTAAATAAATTGAGTTCAGTTAGGTCACCTCGAGAAATTCAAAATATCAAGGTAGGTAGCTATGTCACTATCTTATCCTATTTTTTTAGCTAGACCAAAAAGATGACATTTCCTAATTTTTTCAATTCCCAAATAATTATTCAACTTAGAATGAAACTAGCAATAGGTAGAAGATTTTGTTTCCACTTGCAGCAGAAGAAAGTGGTGTTAAAAGCAAGATTATTGTTTCACAATGATGACCAGGAAGGTGAAAAGCAGCACAAATGAGATCACCTGAGGTCAGTTTGAAAAATCTGGGATGTTTCATCTGGGGCTCTAATCACATACAGGAGCCCACCATAGGCTTTAGAATGTAAAGCTCAGCCTTGCCTTCCACTAGCTCTGTTGATTTTGAGCAAATTATGTGACCTCTCTGAGCCTGCTTCCTCATCTATATAATAGGGTTAGAGACCTAGCTTCTAGCACTGTTGTGAGGGCGCAAGGAGACTAAGCATGCAAAAGAGATAGCTAACGGCAAGAGGTGTGGGAGTAGGCAGGCAAATTTATCATAGTGGGCATCGTGATAAAAATACCATAGACCTCATCATCAGAGTTGGTGTTTTCCCTCAAGAGTTAAAGATGAACACACATTTAGAATACTAGCAAGAAAGGAAGCTGGAAAGCATATACGGCCTATTGTAACTAGAAGTATTTTTTAAAACAGGTTAGATGACTATATGCCTAAGTACTACGTAATCAACAATAAAAATCCTTATTTTGTACATAACTCACTTTCTAACATATCATTAAATTCAGATTATCCTTTCATTGGTTTTAAATGAATTATGGTGACTTACGTTGCTTTAAATAAAAGAAAAAACTGTATCTATTTTTGTAAAACAAATCCCTTTTATTCAAGTGAAATCCAAGGGATTTGTAAAAACCAGTAGCTTCTATTCAAAAGGGCCTCACATGGGAAAGTCGAAAAAAATTAATGGCTAAGAGAATTCCATTACGTGGCTGATTTTATCCATGCTAATGTGGCTCTCTTTAAGTGCGCACACACACAAACACCAGTCCCTCTCCATGGGTAGTAGCCATTTAAGCTCCTAAGTAAGAAAGCCAGTTCCACTTACTTGACTACCTGGGAGGGCAAGCAGCTGGCGGAGGAAGGCTTTTATGGGCTGATTCATTCAGTCACAAATGCCCTGACTGAATGCCTCTGTGTGGAGAACTGGACTCTCACTGCCAACATGGCATCAACGTGACTCTCCATTTAAAAAAAAAAAAAGTTTTATAATATCCTTCTCCACACTGTGCCTTTTGAAATCTCAGTCATCCCCCAAGTGCATGGTCAAATGCCCCCACCTTCCACCCTTGCATAAAGCCTCAAATCTCAACCCCACTCAGAATTAACCACTCCCTCTTTGGTGCTCCTAATGCCCTTTGATCAGACTCCACTGCTTATACCTATGACATTTACATTGTCACAAGAATTATGAACTCTATCCATCTAAAAACACCCAATAACACCAAATGAAATAAATGTTAGGCCTTGACAACATATTGATGACAACCAGCTGTGAGCTGGGTGGATCACCTGAGGTCAGGAGTTTGAGACCAGCCTGGCCAACATGGGCGAAACCTCGTCTCTACTAAAAATACAACAAAATTAGGTGGGCGTGGTGATGCGCATCTGTAATCCCAGCTACTTGGGAGGCTGAGGCCAGAGAATCACTTGAACCCGGGAGGCAGAGGTTGCAGTGAGCCGAGACCGCACCATTGTACTCCAGCCTGGACGACAGACCAAGACTATGTCTCAAAAAAAAAAAAAAAAAAAGAAGAAGAAGATAACCAGATGAACAAAAAATAGGCCTTGTGTAAAAGGAGCCCATGACTCAGTGCGGGGGTCAGGCAGACAATATATTAGTTTCAGCAAGCACATCTCATGCAATATAATAGTGACAAGTACAAAGTAAGCTAAGAGTAGGGAAAGGGGAGAGAGAAAGAGAGACAGAGATTGAGACAGAGAGAGGAGGGATGGCTTGACAGAGAGGGATGCCTTGAGGGCATGTTGTAGAATGAGCAAATATGTACCAGGGAGAGGGAAAATCAGGTTCGGGCAAGAAGGTATGAAACATGGGTATAAAGTTTCAATTATGCAGGATGAAGAAGTTCTAGAGATCTGCTGGATGGCATGATACTTATGGTTAATACTGTACTGAACACTGAAAATCTGTTAAGAGGGCATATCTAACGTTAAATTGTGTTTTTTACCAAAATTTTATTTTTATTATTATTTTTTTTGAGACAAAGTCTCACTCTTTTTGCCCAGGCTGGAGCGTAGTGGTGCAATCTCAAATCACTGCAACCTCTGCTTCCCCAGTTCAAGAGATTCTCCTGCCTCAGCCTCCTGAGTAGCTGGGACTAGAGGCGCCCACCACCATGCCCGGCTAATTTTTGTACTTTTAGTAGAGATGGGGGTTTCACCATGTTGGCCAGGCTGGTCTCGAACTCCTGACCTCAAGTGATCCTCCAGCCTCGGCCTCCCAAAGTGCTGAGATTACAGGCGTGAGCCACCACGGACCGGCCGTTTTTTACAACCTTTTTTTTTTTTTTTTTTTAAAGCATGAAACAGCATAACCTGTCTGGGAACCTGCAAAGAGACCACTGTTGCTGGAGTTGATGGGGGAAAACGAAGAGGAAGGAGAAGCTGGAGAACAGGATAAGAAGCCAGATCAGAATGGCCTTTGCGACCAATGATGGGCTTTTAATTTTCTACACAATGAGGAGCCACAGAGAAGCAGGATCACAGCTGCATTATGGAGCAGCACCTCAGGTGGCAGCGTGGGAGAGAGATGGGGTAACTGGTAAGCACGGAAGCTGGTAAACTCCGATGCAGTCTAGGTGAGACCAAAAGGCTGGGGCTAGGGAAATGGTACTAGGGCAGGACTGCCTTCTAAAACACTTACTGCTATCTGCTTACTGCTATTTGGTTAGTTAACTTTCTGTTAACTTTCTCAAAATACAAGAGTCTGCTATCTGGAGTTAACTTGGCTAGTTAACTTTCTGTTGACTTTCTCAAAATACAAGACTCAAGACAGTGACTCTGTCTGGCTCACAGCTATATTCCCAGTTCTAGAACAGAGTCTTCTATACAGCACATACTCAGCAATTACCTGCTAAATCAATGAACAAATCCCTTGAGGGCAGGAACCCTGGCCAACTCACATATATATATATTCCTCAACACTTTCTGTAGAATGTTATATATGAAGAATGCTCAAAGACATGTTTTTTTTTTTTTTTTTTGGCACATGCCCTGGATTTTTCCAAATAATGACATCGAATTTTCTTGGTGAAAAGTCCAAAGACTGAATGTTTCCAACCATCAGCTTTGCACAACCCACCTGGGTATCTAGCAATCCAGCTGGGCACTTTCTGCTTTGTAAATCATTGCTGGCAACAAAGCCTGGCAATTATAGAGCTCAGCTGCTGGTTGTGCTAACAATGGTCCGGACAGCCAGCGAGACCGTGGCCCTCCTGTGTCTGTGCGACGCATCAATGTGCATCAGGAGGGAAACAGCCACTGCCAGAGGCAAGTTAGCAGGCTAATGCCTCCTCACACTGCCTCACAACCCATAACCGGTACCTTTGGGGAAAATTCTCCCCACAGAGGAAGGACAAAGGGGTTTAATTTCTCTGTTATATGAAGAACCAGTAAAAGGACAGTTTTATAGCTCTTCTGAGTGGAACAGACCAGGCTCAAACCATGCGCTTGACTGACTCATTGCCATGGTTTACACAGGTCCTTCAACTGCCAGCTTTAAGTCAGATGCCTGCTCACAGGGACTCGTCCAACAGTAGGTTGGCTTTAGAAAAGTGTTCTGTACCTCTGAGAAACAGGACCTCGATGAAGTCTTCACTGATGTCAATCAAGAATCCTTTCTGGGGGATTCACACTGTGTTCACTACACAAAGGCATAAGCACAGGCAGGAAACCAAGACTCAGGCCTGGGTACAAATCCTCACCTCCACCTGCCAGCTGTATGACTTCAAGTAAGTGATTTAACCATTCTCAAGTGTTCTCATTTGTAAAATGGGAATAATACCCCCATCTTACAAGGCTCCAATGGATTCAATGAGTGAACAGGGTCTCTGTTGCCCAGGCTGGAGCACAATGGCACAATCATAATCATTGCTCACTATAGCCTCAAACTCCTGGGCTAGGTGATCCTCCTGTCTCAGCCTCCCAAGTGGCTAGGACTACAGGTGCACATGACCATACCTGGCCAATTTTTTAATTTTTGGAGAGACCATACCTGGCCAATTTTTAAATTTTTGCTCACTATATTGCCCAAGCTGGTCTTTAATTCCTGGGCTCAAGTGATCCTCCTGCCTTCACCTCCCAAAGTGTTGGGATTACAGTCATGAACCACCACACCCAGCCCCAACATTTAATGAATGCTCGTTCCTTCTGTTACCCCGAGTGGGATTAGAAGGTTGGTGAAAGGCTGCCTTATATGGAGCAGGCCTCATGGGGGTACTACACACAGGGAGAAGAAAGAAGCTCATGGGAGGGAAAGTATGGAAACTGACAGTTGGCAGCTTCTGCCTCTTCTATTCTTGAGAAAGTTACACAATGTGAGTGACAGAGGCTGTCCCAAGTACATAAAGGAAACTAATCTGTTTGCAAAGGGAGGAAATAGCATAGGATGAAGATTGTAAGTTGTTTGAAGCTTCTTTCCTAATTACCACTCATAATGAAAATTTAATTGCCAAGTTAAAAGCAAATTTCACTTTTTCTGTCATAGAATCTCTGCATAAACTGGCACATTTTGTTTGAACAGGAAATCAAAGTTATTTTAATGCTTAAATGAGATCTAAGGAGCTGCAGATGTTTCACTGGGAATAACAAACTTCAAAATTCTGCTTTACTGGGTTGTAGCAATTCATGGCTACAGGGAGAAAGAAAAGCTGTTTTAAGCTGAGTAAACCAAAGCAGTGGAAGGAATTCAAATCCAAGTACCCCAGTGTTAGGCACTCTGGGGACGAGGTGTAGGGAGAAGGTGGTAGAGACAGAGAATTTCTGGCATAGAGGCACTTACAATTGAGTAAGAGAGAGAAAAGCAGGAAATATCCCAAGACTAGGAAACTGAAATTTAAAAATTTTGGGGTCATGGAAGAATAGCAAGAAACAAAACACATACTGTTGTCTCAATTCTGACCCACATGTGCATCAGCTCAGTCAGAAAGACTGCTCACCTGTAAGGTGCTGGTGAGGAAGTTGTCTTGGGAGACAATGTCTACGAAGAAGTCAGCGGGGATCTCACCAAGCTGGTGGTACAGGATGGAGATGAGGTTGATGTAGAGGGTGTGGTGCTTCATCATGGCTGCTTCTGACCGGCACAGGAGGTTCAGGAGCCGCTTCCAATGCTCAAATGCCTCGTACACATTCCCCAGCAGGAAGCACACAAAAGCAAACTGGAGTTCACCTGAAAGGTGCAGAGACGAGAAGTGATTCTGAGGGAGAGGAGGACCAGCTGACACTCTCCATCACTATTCACGAGGCCATGAATTCCACTGGACCTCAGCAACAGATGTCCTTTTATCTTTGTCACTCCTGCAGAGCCTGGCAGGAGATTTTGCACCTAACAGGTACTCAGCAAATGTCTGCTGAACCGCTATGAATTCAAGCCATGGGAAACCAACCTGTGGCTTTGGATTTCTGTAAAATCAGACTGCTAGAGAAGAGGTATTCCCAGTATTTGCCTGGCATTTTAAGTTTACAAAATGTGTTCATGGATACTATGCCAAGTGGATCTCAAACCTGGCTGCCCATCAGAATCACTGAGAGTCTGTTAAAAGTAAAGCTACCCAAGCTTCACCCTCAGAGGTTCTGGTGGAGGAGAGATGATGGGGCCTTTGTAGGTATAGCTCTAACAAGCTCCCCAGGTGATTCTGATGCGGATGGTCTGCTCCAGGGTCACGGAAATACTGCACTGTACCATGTAACCCTCAGCCCAACTCCACAAGGCGATCAGGAAGGTGGTATTTGCCTCATTTTATAGATGAGGTCAAGGGCTTGCCCAAGGCCACACATCTAATGCTTCACAATGTGGGCAATGGAAAGATAAAACAGATTCTCCATTGGGTGGGAACAGTTCTAGAACCTCCCACAAAAGAAAAATTCATGAGTACTTATTCCAGGGTCAGCCTGCCAGGCAGATTATTTTTGTTTGCTTAATCACAGGGCTCTGTGATTTAATCTCTATGAGCAGCTTGGTGGCTAAGAGCATGGGCTCTGGAGCCAAACTGCCTAGATTCAAATCTTAGCTCTGCCACTTAGCAGCTGTGTGACCTTGGGCAAGTTACTCAATCTATTAAGGCCTCAATTTCCTTATTTGAGGGTTGCAGCAAAGATTAAATGAATGGATATAGTACACGTATAGCATTTAGAATAAGACCAAGCACAAAGTAGCACTCAAAAAATATTATGCTCCCAATTTCTATCAGATGCCCATCTCAAACAGAGACCTGATGATCCAGACACCACTGTCCCTGGGCAAGTCACTGGGTCTCTGGTTACCACAGAATACTGCTACTCATCATAGGCACTCTCTCTACTTCAAAGGTGGCTGGAAATTTAATGAGGTATATGTACATGTGGGCCATAAAAAGAAGAGATGTACTCAACACCAAATACCTCTTTAAATGCATGGCGTTTGATCTCTGCCACCTCCAGAGACCTGGAAAAACTAGCTCCCTGTTCTTAAGCCTATGGAACTAAGTTTGATTTGTGTGAATAGCTACCTGGTTTAGATATTTTGGATCTCTGACCAATATTTTCAAATATAGTCAAATTTTCCTTGTATAATATAGGTTAATGATTTGCTTCTTCAGCTGGCTTTACTTGGTTTGTGAAACTAAATATTAGCCTATTCTTTGCGTTTAGGACATTTATTAAATTTATGCATTTCTGGCTTTATCTAAAATTAAATTATGACATCAAAAATAATTTCAAAGAGCTGTGATGTAGATTCAAAATTATCCCTGGACAGGTGCGGTGGCAGGGATAGTCCTAGCCCTTTGAGAGGTCAATGGAGGAGGATCGCTTGAGTTCAGGAGTTTGAGACAAGCTTGGGCAACACAGGGAGACCCTATCTCGACCAAAAATAATTAGCTGGGCGTGGTGGCACACACCTGTAGTCCCAGCTACTTGGGAGGCTGAGGTGGGAGGATCACTTGAGCCCAAGAGGTTGAGGCTGCAGTGAGCTGTGATCATGCCACTGCACTCCAGCTCATGTCACAGAGTGAGACCCTGTCTCAAAAAAAAAAAAACAAAACCCAAAAACGTTACTCCTGTAACAGACCTTTTCACAAGATATATTTTGAAGAATTGAAATGAAATGTTTAAGAGGTAGAAAAACAGGATTTCTACTCATTTTTAAGCCAGACTTTCAAAAGTTACTTATTACATGAAAATACTAATGCATTAAGATATACCTGTTAAAGGCCGGGCGCAGTGGCTCACGCCTGTAATCCCAGCACTTTAGGAGGCCGAGGTGGGTGGATCACGAGGTCAGGAGATTGAGACCATCCTGGCCAACATGGTGAAACCCCATCTCTACTAAAAATACAAAACAAAATTAGCCGGCCGTGGTGGTGGGCACCTGTAGTCCCAGCTACTCAGGAGGCTGAGGCAGGAGAATGGCGTGAACCTGGGAGGCGGAGCTTGCAGTGAGCCAAACTCACGCTACTGCACTCCAGCCTGGGCAACAGAGCAAGACTCCGTCTTAACAACAACAACAACAACAACAAAAAGATGTACCTGTTAAGGCCGGGCGCGGTGGCTCATGCTTGTAATCCCAGCACTTTGGGAGGCCAAGGCGGGAGGATCACGAGGTCAGGAGATCGAGACCACGGTGAAACCCCGTCTCCACCAAAAATAAAAAAATTAGCCGGGTGTGGTGGCGGGCGCCTGTAGTCCCAGCTACTCGGAAAGGCTGAGGCAGGAGAATGGCATGAACCTGGGAGGCGGAGCTTGCAGTGAGCCGAGATTGCGCCACTGCACTCCAGCCTGGGCAACAGAGCGAGACTCTGTCTCAGAAAAAAAAAAAAAAAAGATGTACCTGTTAAAATATACGTTATATCATTAGCTGAGCCAATGATATAAAAAGTCCTGTCTGGGCACAGTAATCCCAGCACTTTGGGAAGCCGAGGCAGAAGGATCACTTGGGCCCGAGAGGTTGAGGTGGCAGTAAGACATGATTGTGTGACTGTATTCCAGCCTGGGCGACACAGCGAAACCCTGTCTCAAAAAAAAAAGAAGTCCTACATTCAAATTTCTCACTGAACTTCCAACAAGAAAATATGCAAATTACCTGGAAAATTTGTAAATATATATAAAAATAGCTCTTCAAAATGTGACACATATTTGCTGTCACTAGTATTTAAGAAATAAATATAAACAAGGTGCCATTTTTCAACTATCCAATTGGAAGAGGCCTTTGTTAAACTGCCATGCCCAATGCTGTCAAAGGTGATGGGCAATAGGTTCCTACCAGCCAGCAAGGATGCAAAAACCTTCTCCTGGCAACATGCACAGTCTGACCCAACAATTCTACCCCTAAATGTATGTGTAAGTACACACGAGAATGTTCACTGATGATATATGTATATATATTTGTGAGATGGCTCTTGTTGCTCAGGCTGGAGTGCAATGGCGAGGTCTTGGCTCACTGCGACCTCCACCTCCTGGGTTCAAGTGATTCTCCTGCCTCAGCCTCCAGAGTAGCTGGGACTGCAGGTGTGCAACACCCAGCTAATTTTGTATTTTTAGTACAGATGGGGTTTCACCATGTTGGCCAGGCTGGTCTCGAACTCCTAACCTCAGGTGATCCCCACCAGCCTCAGCCTCCCAAAGTGCTGGGATTACAGGTGTGAGTCACCACACCCGGCCACTTGATGATATTTATAATAGGGAAAATAGGGAGCATCTCAATGGTCTATAACAGGGAACTGGTCCAATAACTATGGAACATGAAACAGCCACTAAAACAGTGACTGTTAGTGACATGAAAAAAGTTTATATTAAGGCAGATTACAAAGTAATAATATACTTCAATCCTGTTTTTATAAAAACTCATATATATAGACACATATACTGAATTTTTAAAAGACTGAGAGGAAGTACATAGAAATAAACAGAGAAGACATTGAAATGAAATATATAGAAATACACAGAAAAAAAGGAACGTAAATATACCAAAATGTATAAATGGTATTTCTAAGTAGTGAGATTTGAAGTAAATTGTTTTTCTTTTATGATTAATATCTATCATTTTTGTAATAAAAGGGAAGGTAACAATAAAAACTGTAATGATTAAAAAAAAAAAAAAATCACTGTCCTGTTCTAAGCCAGATGAGAGACCAACATCTTGAGGGTCAGGAGCAAACTGAGGAAGCAGGTGAGAGGCTATAACAAACACGCGTCTGACCCAGAAACCAAGAGTCCTGGGTTCTGGTCTCAGTTCAGCCACTCAGTGGGCCAAATCTTTTCCTTCTGTAGGACTGGGCTCTATCAGTGGTTCCCAAACAGGAGATTATCTGCACCAGGTTCACCTAGGATGCTTGTTTATTAGACAGACAGACAGAAACTGCGGGAGCCCCACTCCAGATCTCTCGAATCAAAATCTCCAGGGCTAAGGGTAAAGACACACCTGTATCTTCAGCCTCCTAGCCAGGTTTAGTTACTGCTGGACTAACACAAGATGTACTCCCTATTCTAAAACACCTATGCTAATATCCTCCCCTTGGCCCACGCCCAAAGAGCCTTGTTCCTTCTCACCAAGCACATCCTGGGGGCTGCTGGGGAACTGCTTGTTGAGCACAGTCTCCAGGGCATAGCTCAGGTCCATGCTGTGCTTGGTTATCTCGGCTGGCGTGGCACCCTCTGGGAACATCTGCGTGGGCAGCTCTGAGAAGCGGATCTCTGTCCCGGCTCTGGGCTTCATCTCTGGTAGCCGGGCCAGGCCCTCTTGGTAGCTTTTGCACTCAGTGCCACAGCGGGGTAGATTCTGCCCCACGCGGTCCTTGGTGTGCTTCATGGAGAGCACAGGTAGCACATCGGAGAAGGCACAGATCTGTCGGTTCTCAGGCTGCAGCTTCTCCACTGTGGCTTCGCTGATGAAGCTGGTGAGTGAGATCCACTTCTTCAGGGTGGCATATGGGTAAGGCCCCAGGAACTGGTCCAGCTCCTGGAGGTTGGCCCTCATGGCTTCCACCTCAGACTCTGGGGCTGGGGACAGGTCTACCTCTTCCCTGAGTGTGCTCCAGCGCAGCACTGTCAGCCCCCGCTGGTGCAGGCTAAGGAAGAAACCCATACGAGGGCCTACTTCCTTCGGATTAGCCTTGTCCACAGAGCTGTAGTGGAGGAAGTGGATGCCTGGAGGGATCATCTTCACGCCCCGGAACTTGGGCCCCACCTCCCAGGAGTTATAGTCAATCCCAAACTCTGTTCCCTTGGGCATGTTCAGGATGACCACAGTGGCCCCTTCAAAGAAGAGGCGCTTGGCTAGCTCAGGATCCATCTGCATGGCAGCCATGGGGCCAGTGGTGGGTGACCAAAAGAACCCTTTTTCTGTGTCTTCCAGAACAGCTAAGAAAGAAAGAAACCAGAGTTAATCAGAACGTGGGGGAAAGACGCTTCATTTGCTAAGCATTCTGTATGTGCCAGATATTGGTTAGACCCCTAACATAATTATTTCCCTTAATCCTCACGACAACCCTGCATTGAGTTTACAGATGAGAAAAATGAGGATTAAAAGAAAGGATTTTTGTGTTTTGGCTTAACATGCAAGGACACTCACTTCACAGCTATAAGATACCAGTGAAAGAAAAGTGACATGCTCACGGTCATACCAGGACCCAAATTAGAATCTGGATACCCTGCCTGCAGGCCAGTGTTCTGTCCACCATCCATTCTTAATATCTTCTCAGATCTCTTTCTCACAACAGAGGGTGAGGGTGGAAAATGCCTGGACGGCTCACTCTAAACTATACACCTAAATCATTTAAAACTACAATTCTGCCGAAAAACTATCCCAAAAGATTTGGAAAGATTAAATCAAGTACATATCCAGTTTCCCATAAGCCTCAGGGAAGGCCCAGAAACGGACAGACAGTAGAAAGTGGAGGCTCAGCATCTAAAATTTGTTCAGGGTCTAGAGAGCTTTTCTACCGCAAATCTCCCCTCTTCTTTCACTCATAAAAAACCTAAACTCGGCCGGGCGCGGTAGCTCACGCTTGTAATCCCAGCACTTTGGGAGGCCGAGGCGGGCGGATCACGAGGTCAGGAGATCGAGACCACGGTGAAACCCCGTCTCTACTAAAAATACAAAAAATTAGCCGGGCGTGGTGGCGGGCGCCTGTAGTCCCAGCTACTCGGAGAGGCTGAGGCAGGAGAATGGCGTGAACCCGGGAGGCGGAGCTTGCAGTGAGCCGAGATTGTGCCACTGCACTCCAGCCTGGGCGACAGAGCGAGACTCCGTCTCAAAAAAAAAAAAAAAAAAAAAAAAAAAACCTAAACTCCAGGGAGTGAAACAACTTCCCAAAGAGCCCACAATCAGTGGTGGCTCTGGACCACTCATCCAGAATGAATTCAGGTGGTAAAGCTAGCCTAGGAAGAGAAAGCTGGCCAGAAGAGAAAGAGCTTAGTACACTTATTTTACCTACTTCTGTATATCCCAGACATTGCCTCTGGGATATCGGCAAGAATGGTACCAACATGAACAAATGTAAACAAACCATTATGCAACCTTCTAGTCCTGAGATACCTACCTGACTAATTTAACAAATACTCACTGAGTGCCTGCATTGTGCCAGGATCTTTGCCAGGCCCCCAAAAAACATCACAGATTAAGACAGTCACTGCCCTCTAGGCAATTCCAATCTAGCCAAGACGCCAAAATTTCACACACAGAAAAACGAGCTGCCTGTTTAATTGTTCACTTTTTTTTTTTTGAGACAGGGTCTCGCCCTGTCACCCCGGCTGGAGTGCAGTGGTGTGATCTCGGCTCACTACATCGTCCACCTCCCGGGTTCAAGCAATTCTTGTGCCTCAGCCTCCCAAGCAGCTGAGACTACAGGTGTGCGCCACCACGCCTGGCTAAGTTTTGTATTTTTAGTACAGACCGGGTTTCACCATGTGGCCTAGGCTAGTCTGGAACTCCTGACCTCAAGTGATCTGCCTGCCTCGGCCTCCCAAAGTGCTGAGATTACAGGTGTGAGCCACAATACCTGGCCCTGTTTACCCTTTTTACTTTAAATAAAACAAAACAGTGCAGAAAGGAAGACCAATCCTTTTCCAAAAATAAGAGCACATTTTATCATTGTTACCTCAAAACCACCACAAATGACTCTTTCCCTGAATCAGCACTTGGTGTTTCACCAAACTGCAAGTCACAATCCATTAGTGGATTAGGAAATCAATGTGAAGGTCTCAACCAGCATTATTTTTTAAACGAAAATAACAGAATTTTTGAAATATCATAATACATCATGAGTAGTAAAGCTAAGTACTGTTTTCTGGAGCGTTGTGTGTTTGTGTGTACACTTGGTTGTGCCATAAAATGTATTCGTTACTGTAGGTCACAGTCATAAAAGTTTGAAAGACCCTGCTCTAAATAATTCGTATCAACATGCCGGGCGTGGTGGCTCACACCTGTAATCCCAGCACTTTGGGAGGCCGAGGAGGACGGATAATGAGGTCAGGAGTTTTGAGACCAGCCCGGCCAATATTGTGAAACCCCATCTCTACTAAAAATACAAAAAAATTAGCCGCGCATGGTGGTGCGCGCCTGTAGTCCCAGCTACTTGAGAGGCTGAGGCAGAAGAATCGCTTGAACCTGGAAGGCAGAGGTTGCAGTGAGCTGAGATCACACCACTGCACTCCAGCCTGGGGGTCAGAGCCAATTCCATCTCAAAATAATAATAATAATAATAATAATAATAATAATAATTCGTATCATCTTCCTATTTGTAATCTTGAATTCAAAAAGTATTTAATATTTGCTGAATGAACAGATACTCCATTTAGAATAACTGCTCATCAATTAGCCATTTTCCCTTGTGACATCTGTGTGCTCCTCCTTGATAATGACATTTCTTTCATGCTAATTCCACCAGTCTGTAATTCTATTCACTATATCTCCAGCAGCTGGCACAGGGCCTGGCACAGAGGAGATGCTAGGAAAAGGTTTATTAAATATGCATAGAACTCTGCAGTTTACCAACCCCTGTCACTGACAGCTCTGTGAGTTCCTCACAGTCCTGGAACACCTAAAGTCACATCCATCCATTTCTCTCCACCACCTCCCTAATCCAAGCTACCATCGTCCCTCACTCAGAGTGCTTGCTCCTCAACCCATTCTCCATTCAACAGCAGTAACCTTTCCAAAATGCCAACCTAATCACATCACCACCCATGTCAGCTTCTGAGCGGTTTCTCATATGGTTCTTGAAAAACCAAAATTCTTCCTATTACCTACAAAGCCTGCACGGTCTGACCCCTGGCAACCCCTTTAGCTTGTTTCACACCATGGTCCCCCACAAGCTCTCTGTTCCAGCCACAATGGCCTCTTTCAGAACCTGAAATTGGAGGCTCTCTCCATATAGAAAACTCTTCCCTCCCCACTTTGTCAAATCCTTTTTTCTGATCTCAGCTCAATATTCACCTCCTCAGTAAAGGTTCCTTGACCTGGGGCTAGGTCAGGTCTCCTGTGATACACTCTGGGGTGCCTTGTACCTTTCCGTTTCAATGATCACAACTGCAGTTTTGGATGTTTGATTGAGGGCTGTCATCACCACGAGACTTGAGTTCTGCTGTATCCCTAGCACAGAGTCAACGCTTAGTAAACATTTATTTAATACAAGTATGATATCCATTTTGTAAACGAGAAACAAAGCCTCAGTTCAGGGAAAGACCTTACTGGAAGTCACGCAGAGTAGGGCAGAGCCAGGTCGAGTGCAATCAGGGTCTCCGGCCCCCAGGCTCTAAAGTTAAGAAAACCGCGAAGTAACTCCGTGTGCCCCGCGAAACCCTGGCGACGGCTTCTCAGGAAGGGCCTCCAGAGACACCAGCGTCCCACAAACAAGAGAACCAGCCGCCCCGGTGAGGTGGGCCTAGTTCAAGGCACTCCGTGACTCTAAGCCGAGAAGAGGGGCGGCCCAGCCACACACACACAAGGAATCAGGAAAGGAAAAAGAGGACAGGAGGCCACACTCACCGCCTCGCCCCACGTTCCGGTACAGCGGAAACGCACCGGAAGTTCTCCAGCTTTGGCGTCTGACTGGAGCGACTGGGGAAGCGGTCCGGCAGAGCCCCGGGTCGCGGGAAGAATGGCCCGTGCCTGCAGGTTCCGCTGGATGCAAGGTTGCCTTTTGTTATTCTTAGTTTCTCGTTTTAGCGTCTGAATTGTGAACAACTTTCATTAACCTATGCATTTTATATTCCCGTCCAGAAACATAGCCACCAGCCATTTTACTTTGGGCTCAAGCAGTCATGGTCACTAAAGCACAGCCAAGGCTTGTACCAGTGGCTACTCAGTAGTAGCCAGTCAGGCGCTCGGTCACTGTCTTTGTCAGCCAGTCTCTATCCCGGTCACAGTGTCTCAGCTTCCAGTCACACTCAGCCCTCGGGGAGAGCCTCAGAAACCCAGCCACCAGCCCAGAGAGAACCAGCGTCAGCCTCCGCTGCTGCAGCAGCAGCAGTCACCACCTCAGTCCCTCTGGCCATTATCACCCCGTGTCCTTCCTACAGGCCAAGTCCTAACATCTCAGTCAGGCTATCAACGCACGAGGGAAGGAATCTGCCTGTCTTGTTCCTCACTGTTTCCCTGGAACCGAGCACAAAGCCAGGCACAAAAGCTCAGCTGAGTACATATATTATGCATTTAATTAATAATGATGATAATTTGGTATTAATAAATAACTTCTGTTTGTGGGTCTAACCCTGCACTATTAATCAGGGTTCCACCAAAGATGCAGAGGCAGTAGGAGATCTATATTAAGTGATTTATTGCCAAGAATTGGCTTATGTGATTTTAGGGCAGGCCACTTGGGTATTTCTTTCTTTCTTTTTTTTTTTTTTTTTGAGACGCAATCTCACTCTGTCACCCAGGCTGGAGTGCAATGGCGCTATCTTGGCTCACTGCAACCTCTGCCTCCGGGGTTCAAGCCATTCTCCTGCCTCAGCCTCCCGAGTAGCTGGGATTACAGGCGCCCACCACCGTGCCCGGCTAATTTTTGTATCTTTAGTAGAGACGGGGTTTCACCTTGTTGGCCAGGCTGGTTTGGAACTCCTGACCTCAGGTGATCTGCCCACCTCGGCCTCTCAAAGTGCTGGGATTACAGGCATGAGCCACCGTGCCCGGCCCACTTGGGTATTTCTAATCCTTGCACTAACCCTAGTAAGGTATGTGTATTCCCAGTTTGCAGGAGAGAAAACTGAGGTTCAAAGAGATGTTACACAGCCAGAGAATGGCAGAGCTAGAATGCAAACCAAGGGCTGTCTGCTCTTATCTCTTGTGCTGCTGCTCCTTAGCTTGTCTGTCACATTTCCTCAGTGACAGCTGGACACGCCAATCCGTCTCGGTCAAAATTTATCTCTCAGTGGGTTGCAGACTAGACCGGGACCTGCAGTCATGGTTAATCACAATGAGCTGCTGCAGGATTAACCAGAGACAGGCTCCATCAGTCACAGTCACGCTTATCAATCTCAGCCTGTCCTGTCTAAGCTAAGAAGCTCAGCTCCCTCTCCAACCCTCCCCACTCCCAGTCTTAAGCGCTGAGCTCTGTGGTCTGGTCTCAAAGTTCCCTGTTTCAGTTGGGCTCACCATCTTTTCAGAGACTCCAGGACACTGAACACTGGATGCAGAAGCTGTAGATGGTGGCCTAGGAGTCCCACCTTGTGGGTTACATGTCCATTTAGGTCAGAATTTCTCAACCTTGGCACTATTGACATTTGGGGCCAGATAAGTATTTGTTGTATGTGGCTGTCCTGTGCATTGTAGGATGTTTAGCAGCAACCCTGGCGTCTACCCACTAGACGCTAGTAGCACTCCTCAGTTGTGACAACCATTGCTAAATGTCCCCGGGGTGGGGGTTGGGGGTAAAGGAGGAGGGGTCATTTCCCCACTCTCAACGCAGTTGTAAAACACTAATCTGGGTGAACTTACCTTTGATTATTCGACAAAAGCAGAGTCAGGATGGTCCTTTATGGGAGACAGAAATATAGATCAGGGTGTACGGGGTCCTGGGGAATCATATGAAGACCCATTATTTGTAAACCAAGTCCTATTCCAGAACCCTAGGGATAACATTGCTAAAGGAGACCTATAAGGAAAATTCAGAGGATTCATAATGTTCCTCGCAGCAATTGCCTCTGACAAGACACAGAAATCTGGAGAAGGCTGAAGAATCACTTTTCACTGCATAGTCTTTGTATCATTTAATGAATTACCTTTCCAAAGAAAATAAGTATTTAGTATTTGAAAGTATAAAGAAATACTCAGGATATATATATGTATATATATATATGTACATATATATACATATATACATATATTTTAAAGTATTTACAAAACTATGTACAAGATGACTTCAACTCTGGAAAAATACATACACATGGAAAAGACTCGCTGGTGAGATCTGCAGCAATAAAGAAAGGTGGGCTGAGGTGAGTTGCTTGGTGGAATAAAAGGAAAGTGTGGTGTGTGCACCTCAGGTTGCCCAAGGGATGAGTTTAGGTTTTACGTGCATTGTGGTTGTTAATTTTAATATTTTTGCATTTATTTTATGAAGACCTCCTTTCTTGGCAAATGACATAAGCTTTTCATTTGTGGAAGTAATATAGTTTCCTTTTTAAATGCATTTGCTTTTAACGTGAGTCAATTTATTTAGTTAGTTATTTTATTTCTTTTTGAGATGGAGTCTCTCTCTGTCACCCAGGCTGGAGTGCAGTAGCATGATCTCGGCTCACTGCAACCTCTGCCTCCTGGGTTCAAGCGATTCTCCTACCTCAGCCTCCCAAGTAGCCGGGACTACAGGCGTGCACCACCACGCCCAGCTAATTTTTTTGTATTTTTAGTAGAGACAGCATTTCACTATGTGGGCCAGGCTGGTCTTGAACTCCTGACCCCAGGTAATCCGCCTGCCTCAGCCTCTCAAAGTGCTGGGATTACAGGCGTGAGCCACTGCACTTGACCTGAGTCAATTTAAAGAAAAATAAGTGAATAATGGGACAGGTGGTATGAGGATATGGGAACACATATAGAGGTTTTGGGCAAAGGCTGAAGTTGAGGATTGCTGTATTTTTTCCCACTAGGCTCCCATGTAGGGGGGTTACAGGAAGAGAGACTCCAATGTAGGTACTCTTCTTTCAGGAGGAGGGACCATGCTGTTTCTCCACTCAACAAGCCCCTCCACATCCTGGGGTCTGTATGCTTACTGTTCCCTCTCCTAGAATGTGCACCAAAGTTCCTCGCCTTTGTTGATTGATCCTTCTTTTCATTCAGCTCACAGATCGCCTCCTCAGGGAGGCCTTACCTGGCCACCGTATTTAAAGTGGTCTCCTTCAGTGACCCTCCTTCCCTTCTCCCTGTGTATTTCCTTCGTGCTGAGCGCTCTGTAACTGACTGTTTGCCTGTGTTGGCATCTGTTTCCTCCACTAGCCTGTGAGTTCATGAAGGGCAGGGACTTTTGTTTGTGTTGTGCCTGGAGAGTCACCCAAGGCCTGGACCACCTTGAGTTCCAAATATTTGTTGAATAAACATGTTCTAAGTTGGGATGTCTCCACTTCAGTTTTAGCCCCTCCCACAGTGCTGACTTGTACCAGTGGCCAGAGAGAGACAGTGAGAGAGAGAGAGAGAGAGAGAGAGAGAGGAGAGGTGCCAAGGAAGTATGGTTCAGCATCAAACACATTTATTTCACTTTTATTGAGTATACAAGAACAGAGAGCACACGCATACAGCACGGAGCACTGAGGTGGGGGAGCATGGGGACAAGAGAGGAGAGAAGGGTGTGAGTAAAAAGGAACAGGACAGCATCGCAATTGGTTGTTAAGGTGCTTTTGGAAAAAAAAGTTATTTCGAGTGATGTTGCTCATGCAATTTCAGGCCAGTCTTGGAATGTGCTTGCAGGATTCAAAAACCGAAACAGGTCCTGGCACTTCCTGTACCCTCAGATGGAAAAGATCCAGAGAAAACAAAATAAGAGAAAATGAAGACCCATGAGATGGCAGAGTAGAAAAAGACCCTGGAGAGCATCTGGTTCTTTCTGCTTATTTTGCAAGTCGGGAAACTGAGGTCCAAGAAAGGGAAGGGGGATAGCCTGATGTCACATGGTGAGTTAGGAGCTGAGCCAGATGGTCACCCAGAACTCCTAACCGCCCTCAGGGACTTTTTCCACTATGCTACATGGCCTCCTGGGTGGAGAGGCGGCACAGAGAGGATGAGAAACGAAAAAGAGAAAAGGAAAAGTAGGTTGAAGACAGACAAGACACACATCTCTATTCTCTACAAAGAGGAGGATGGGGAGGAAACAGTGCCCTAGATTCTAGCTTTGCAGGTCCCCTCCTCCCTAGTGGCACTGCCTGCATCTCCGTAGAAGGGAGGTCAGAGCATCCGCGGAATGGCGATTTCCCCAAACCCTGGTGGCCCACAAACTCCACAAGCTAAGCCTGGTCATTTCATCCCTGCCCCGAAGCCAGGTACAAAATCCAGAACAAGGATCCTCCCTCTGAGGTGTGTTCAGTGTGCTCAAGACTCCTGGTTCCTACAAAGATGAGTTCCTAGACCGAAGTGGCCCAGAGAGGATGGAGCCACCACTCCAGCTCTTGACCCAGAAAGAGTGGGAGCTCTCAAGTTAAGAAGGGCAGGAGAAGGTTCTGTGGCTTTTCCACCAGGATTGTAGAAAGAACCTGGTGTATGGAAAGTGTGCTGCTGCACTCAGGGGGAGTTGGAGTGGGCCCACCGGCCTGCACCAGGGGGAATGCTGCTGATTCTGCTGCCCCGCTGAACTTCCCATTTGCCCAGAGAAGCAAATGCTATTCTGATTTCCTGCCCTGCCTCAGGCCAGCACCAGCTAAGCAGCTAAGGTGTATGTCATCACTGACAAGCAAGCCAAAAGGACGTATCTAACCTGGGCCTCCTGGGGGCATCCCTGGGCAATGCCCCGATAGGTTGGCGAGAGTGGGGAGATGCTCTCAGATGGGCCAGCCATGGTTGAAATACAAAGCTGGCTCAGGTGGCTCCTCAGGCTCCGCCCTCCCCTTGCACCTTCTTCAGCCTGAGAATAGTCCCTGGCACAAGCAGGTAATCAGTAAATACTTGTGGAATGAATTTATTAACTGGTTTAGAAGGAGGACTGGGAGGTAAAATGGAACTGAGAAATTAGCAGTGCAGTGGGACATTTTCCCTTATCAAGGGGCACTTTCTGAGCTCAGAGAAGTCGCGTGTGGCAGACAAGCCTGAGGAAGCCCACATGTGGCAGAGGGCAATGCCAAGCTTGTGATGGGAGCTTCTTGAAGGGCTCCTGTGGTCTTGGGGCAGTTTCTGGGCACAAGCACAGAGTTCAGATGTTGACTGAAAGGGAGGTCTCCAAGCCAAGGTCTTATGCAGAGCTGGAGCCTTTGAGCAACATTGCCCATCCGTCTCAGCTTTGTCCCGGGACAGAGGAGCCCTTTGCAAATGCAGTTTTGATCTCTCAGGGTCTGCCCCATGAAGCCTCCTTACCATGGTTACTTTGGCCCGAGAAGAAGAAATTATTCAGAACCAGGAAGAGAGTAGAGGAAAAGGCTGAGCTGGGACTTTTTAGACAGTCAGGTTAAAGCCACCATCTTCTACAATGGCTGGGAGCACCACCTCCCTTTGGATATGGAGTTGGTTATTACAGTGGGGTCAGGGAAGGGCAGGATGTGGCCAAAAAAAAAAAAAAGAGAGAGAAAGAGAGAGAGAAGACTGAAAACCAAGGCAAGCCCCGTAGGGAGATAAAGACTAAGCTAGGGACCTCTACTGTGGCAACTTCAGCAGCAGAGTCCCAGATTGGGACACGGTACCTGAGCACAGACCAGGCCCTGACTGCTACTACTGGGGGGCAGGGAGAAGGTGTCTCGAACTGGCATTTTGGGGACAACATCTGTGTTGCTTCTTTCTTGGCAAACCCACACCTCTCCATTAGGGGCCCCCACCCCTCCCCACCAATCAACCAATTACAAACACCACACACAGTATTACTACACTGAACCCGTCAGCCCCTACTGTGAGCCAACCCACACCCAGAGTCCAGGTCTCCTTAGCTGGGCCAGTTCAGTGAGATCTAGGAACCTCAGGATATATCAATCACAGTCAGATAATTATAATTTTAGAATGTCAGCTTCATACTTACCAGCACTGTTTATTTTAATATTTTTTCCTGTTATATGTAATATACATAACTTAAAAGCACATCCGTAAAAACCTCCTACAAGCTGCACCTTCATAATGAGAAACCATAAACATACAATGTCTACTTCCCTTCCTGTGGCTTCGTTTTCTGTTCTTGCTTTCTTTTCTTTTTCTCATTTCAAAGGAGAGTCATCTGCATTGACCCTCAGAAGGACCAGGACACAGAGGGTGAGGGGTGTGGGGTGGGGGAAGGGGGAGGAGGGAGCCGAGACAGAAAATGACAGCAAGACATTGAGAGTTGAGGGTGAGGGGAGGCGGGAGAGAGGAAGGTGGATTTTGCAGCCCAGTGTCAAGATCCAGAAAGTAAGAATCCAGTGTTCCTCCTCTTTCTTTCCAAGTGGGGAATTTTCTTTTTTTTCCCGGAAAATGGTTGACTGTGCGTGTCTTGCTGCTGCGACTTCTCTTGCTTTGCTGCGCGAGTGTTTTCCTTTGCATTCAAGTGGGCCTCAGAGATGCTGGAGAAGAACAAATGGAATTGCTCGTCTGCTAACTGTAACGTGCAGAACCAGGGCGGGAGGGACTTCTACAATCATCGTGGTCTGGCTTGCGTTTCTTATTTGGCGGGGGAAAGGGGTGAGCAAGGGATTATAGTTATTATATAATTTTTTTTTTCTTGAAAAAAATCCCACCAGTTCTTCAGTTTGTCTGCAAAGGAAATGTAGGTGTTCAGATGTCGGTTGTTGCTGTCGGCCAACTGCTCTGCCAGCCCCAGCAGCAGTGCAAGGACGCGGTGTTTCCTGTATATATATCTATATCTCTATATATCTATATATATATGCTTTTCCCTTCCCAGTCTCTCATCAGTGACAGTACGTCGCAGCTGGGACGTCAGTGTTGCGTCGGAGAATCCAGAATGAAGGCCCCTTCTTAATGGTTCTCTGGCTTGGGTTGGACCAGAAATGCCAGGATCTCTTCACAGAGGTCAGGATTCCTGGAAGCCAGAGGAATGGGGTAGAATGGGGGGTGGGGAGTGGGGAGAAAGGAAGGAAGAGGACAAGAAAAATTAGTAACTTCTGTCACTTGTTTTAAAATACATGGCAAGAGGTTGTTTTTGCTACCCTTTACCATATGCCCTTTATTGTGACTCAGCAAGGTAGAGTGACTTGCACCTGTAATCCCAGCTACTTGGGAGGCTGAGGTGGAAGGATCTCTTGAGGTGAGAAACTCAAGGCTGTAATGTGTAATCATCATGCCTGTGAGTAGCTATTGCACTCCAAGGCCACACAGCTTGTGTGTGGCAGCAGAGAACCGAACCCACATCTGTTGGATTCCAGAGCCCATGCGTGTTTGCTTGCTTGTTTCCAGGGAGGTGGTAATCTTTTACTTTGGCCTGAAAATGTGTTAAAATGTCCTTTAACACCAAGAAGCTAAGATCATCATCATTTCACTTTTTCTTCCTATCTTTTGACAGCTCTAAGAAATGTTTAGTCACGATTGCAGATGTTCTTTTTTCATTTGTTTTTCCTTTCTGTTGTCCGTGGGCTTGCTGTGTCCTGGAGATTAAACCACAGACAGCAGTGTTTAAATAAAGAAATGGAGCCTGGATTCCAGGTTTGGCTCCAAAACTCAGTATTTAGGGGAGCAGGCTCTGAAATCAGACTCCCTGAGTTCAAATCCCACTCTATGGGCCTGCTAGCTCTGTAATCTTGGGTGAGTTTCTTAACTTCCTTTACTTTAAAAAATTTTTAACAGACGAATCTTACTATGTTGCTCAGGCTGGAGTGCAATAGCTATTCACAGGCACAATCAATGCACATTACAGCCTTGAATTCCTGGCTTCAAGTGATCCTTCTGCCTCAGCCTCCCAAGTAGCTGGGATTACAGGTGCACGCCACAGTGCCTGGCAAGTTTCTTAACTTCTTTAAGCCTCAATTGCTTCCTCTGTAAAATAGGTTCTGCCTCCCATTATAGGGAGGAATCGAAGCAAGGGCCCAGCATATAGTAAGTGCTGAATAAATACTGGCTGTTATTATGATGATTGTTGCTGTTGTTAACTTAACCACATCCTACTCTGATCTCCTTGAGGGCAAGGGCTGTCTTTTAACTCTAGTCTTTCCAGTGTCCAACACTGTGCCCGGCACATAGCAACTACTCAAAACCATTTAATGGATGAAACATCATTTCTGCTACTTGCATACAGTCAAGTGCTAACGGAATCACAGAAAACGGATCTTTCTTGGCTCATTTGACAGATAGGAAAACTAAGGCCCAGAGGCTTCAGGCTTAGTAAGTTGGCAAAACCAAGACTAGAGCCCAAGGTTCCTGTTTTGGAACAGGTCAATTTTTTCCCATTAAATTTTGGAAGGTTAGGAAGCTGGGCAAGTGCTGCCCTCTTGCTGGTGGTGTTTGGGAGACAGGTCCTCTTTGAAGGAGGTGGGCCAGTGGGAGAAGATGGAGCAGAAACCACACGTCTGACCTGCGAGGTTGCAGGGAGAGAAGGGAAAAGGTTCTGTGTGACATGGGTGACTTTGTGACATGGGTGACTTTCCACGCTCACAGCAAGAACTTCAAGCAGGAAGAACTTTAAGAAGGAAGACAGAGTCAACTGAAGCAGGGACAGATGTTTCTGGAGGATTTGGGGAGGGAACAGAAGATGAAGACCGGCAAGACGAACACCCTCATGGAGACAGGGCCTCAGGCACCAGGCTGGTGGTGGACAATTATGGTCTGACTTTCTCAGTGCTCTCATCAACCTCTAAACATGGAAAAACCTCAGAGGGACAAGGAAGCAGGTTCACCTTGCTGAGCCCCTTCTGTAGGCAAGACACAGATCCAGTATATCACAGGTGTTGTTTAGTTATTACAGCAACTCCAATGTATACATTAATGACATTTTGCAGATGAGGGAACTGAGGTCAGAGAGGTTCCTCTGGGCACACAGCTACCAAGGTGTTTCTAGCTCCAAAACCTAGTTGTATCCATCTATTCCTTCCTTCCTTCGTTTTTTTGTTTTTTTGTTTTTTTTTTACAGGGTCTTGCTCTATTGCCAGGCTGGAGTGCAATGGCGTGATCATAGCTCATTGCAGCCTGGACCTCCTGGACTCAAGCAATCCTCCCACTTCAACTTCCCAAGTAGCTGGGACTACAGGTGCCAGCCACCACACCCAGTTAACCTTTTAAATTTTTTATAGAAACAAAGGTCTCATTATGATGGCCAGGCTGGTCTTGAATCCCTGGGCTCAAGTAATCCTCCTGCTTCAGCCTCCCAAAGTGCTGGGATTACAAGTGTGAGCCACTGCGCCTGGCCCCTGGTCAAAATTGAGTAGAAAGAATACTACTCAAAGAATACTACTCATGTAGCAAAATTACTACATCCTAACTGGGCATTGGTTTTGGTTTTGTTTTGTTTTGTTTTTCCTTACAGTAACAGGCTGCACTTTAAGTTTGTGTATCAATTAATGAAGTGGCTGTCCTATAAGTCAGTGTAATCATTATTCTGGGTATGTGGGATATCTTCGTAAGCCCATAGACACTTCATAAGTACCAAAGACATCTAAACAATACAGTGTTATGATTTATTCTTCTTGGTTTATTACAGCACAGCACAGTCCCTGCATGCAGCATTTTGTTAGCCTATTTCAAGTTAATAGTAGTCATAATGAGCTTTTATTAAGCACTCACGATGTGCTAGGCAGTGTGCTAACTACCATGCTGCATGGATGATCTTGGTAGCCCTAGGAGACAGATGTTCTGAAAAGTGGGTGTGGTGAAAAGGTCAAGACCATTGGGTTTTGGAGTCTAACAGATGGGGTTTCATTCTCTACTCAATCCGTCCTGTTCACAGCTTCATGACTGTGAGCAAGCCACTTAACATCTCTGACCCTCAGTTTCCTCATTTGTAAAATGAATGAGCAGGTAACAGTACTTGTGTTGAGTGCACGGCCTGGTGCCTGGCACAGTGTAAGCTTTCCATAAATTATAGTGATTGTTATTACTGTGATGATCATTGCTGTTTGGCTGACAAGGAAACACAGGCTGAAAAGTTTAAATGATTTGCTAAAAGGTCACACAGCCAATAAAGGGCAGGGCTTGAGACTCTGCAGGAGTACAGAGCTCTTCCTTGGGGTACCAAGAGGCATCCATCCATTAAGCCAATGTTTCCAAGCACTTTAAAAAGGAGTTTTCGAATTCAGAGGAGACCTCTTCTAGAATTAGTGAGTCTGAATGTATTAAGAGTCAGACGTGGGTTCTACTTGACCATAACTACTGGTAAAGCATGTGGGCAGAAAAGGCAAGGGAGAGAAACTTCTGGCTTGCCAGGGCAACATAAACAAGGTGACCTTTACAGAACAACCCAGAAAAGAGAGAGATGGGGCATGGTGGTGCGTGGGGCAATGGCAGCAAAGAAAGAACTAAAGAGAGGCGAGGAGGAGGGAATGAGACAGCAAAGGGAGCAGCGAGGTGGGCAGATGTGAAAGACTGCATCGCGGCGGGGTGGGCAGGATGTGGAGGCCAGGATGAGAGCTCTGAATGGCTAGGGAAATGGGAAGGCGGGAGCCTGGGGGCCTGGTTCTGAATGCCCTGGGAAAGATGAGGAGGTGTGAGAGAGGGAATGGAGAAGAGATGAGAAACACACAACAGATACCCCAGGAAAGCAAATAGCCAGAGGACTATAATTGGAAGGGGGCTCGCTCCACCTCTTCATTTTGCAAATGAGGAAACCGAGTCCTCACGCGGGAAGAAACGGACCTATGGTCACACACTAGTCAGTGGAACAGCTTTAGAGCCAGGTCCCTGGATTCCCAGCACAGAGGTCTTTGCATCAGTGCTCCTATACCTGGCTGCACGGGGACTCCCTAAGGACCAAGGTAAAAATGAAGATTCTCAGGCAATACAGATCCCAGGTCCCAGTCCAGTCTTTCTAAATCAGACTTTATGGAGAGGGTTCTCTAGTGCCTGTATTTTAAACAGGCTTCCCCAGGTGGTACACTCAGCTCAGCAAGTGGCCTACACTCTGCCGCTCTGAGATTTGGGAGGAATAAAGGAAGAATGATTGAAAAACTGAGGGGATAGGAATGACAATCACTTGTATGAAGGTCTGAGGAAGGCTGGGAGGTAGGCTCCACCCATGGCCAACCTACACTTCTAGACCAGTGCTGTCCAATAGAAATAGAATGTGAATTACATATGGAATTTAAAATTTTCCTAGATAGGTCCGGGTGCAGTGGCTTACACCTGTAATCCTAGCACTTTGGGAGGCCGAGTCGGGCAGATCACTTGAGGTCAGGAGTTTGAAGCCAGCCTGGCAAACATGGTGAAACCCCGTCTCTACTAAAAATACAAAAATTAGTTGGGTGTGGTAGCACACGCCTGTAGTCTCAGCTACTTGGGAGGCTGAGGCATGAGAATCACTTGAATCCAGGAGGTGGAGGCTGGGGTAAGCCAAGATCGTGCCACTGCACTCCAGCCTGGGTGACAGAGTGAGACTCCTTCTCAGAAAAAAATTTTTTTTTCCTAGATAATAGATTTTCTAGATAACACTTCCTAAATTTTCTATATATTTCTATTTTTCTAAAAATTTCTAGATAAATAGAAAATTTTAATTTCACAATTAAAGTTCTCAATTTTAGTTTACATTAAAAATGGTTTAAAAAGAAACAGGTGAAATTAATTTTATTTTATTTTACTTTTGAGACGGAGTCTTGCTCTGTTGCCCAGGCTGAAGTGCAATAGTCCCATCTCAGCTCACTGCAACCTCTGCCTCCCGGGTTCAGGCAAATCTCCTGCCTCAGCCTCCCTAGTAGCTGGGACTACAGGCACCCACCAACCTCCCCTCCTAATTTTGTATTTTAGTAGAGACAGGGTTTCACCACGTTGGTCAGGCTGATCTCAAACTCCTGACCTCAGGTGATCCACTTGCTTTGGCCTCCTAAAATGCTGAGATTACAGGTGTGAGCCGCTGTGCCTGGCCAGATGAAATTAATTTTAATAGTACATTTTACCTAACCTGATGTATCCCTTATCATTTAAATATGTAACCAATGTAAAAATTATTGAGATCATTTACATTCTTTTTTCATATTAAATTTTCAAAATCCTGCACGTATTTCACCCTTAAAGCACATTTCTTTTTAGACTAGCCAATTTTAAGTCCTCAATAGCCACGTGCGGCTAGCGACTACCATCCCAGACAGCACAGAAAGAACACTTCCATCACTGCAGGAAGTTCTGCTGAACAGCCCTAGTCTAGACCAGAGGTTAGCAGCCTTTCAGAGCAGCAGGAAAATGTTTCAGTGCTTTTTCTTCTGACATTAAGGGGTCTGGTAATCAAAGGAAGAGAAACATTCTTGTATCTTTCTGGAATAGACTGGTTTCATTCACTTAAGGAAAAGGGCAGAAAGGAGACCAGCAATTATATTTGTGGGGTCTTTGAGATGGATTTTTTTCATTGTGGTAGAATCCGTGAAACGTGTGAAGTGCACAACTCTAAGTGTGAGAAGAATTTTATAGATGTTCTTATATGTATACACCCATGTAACCCACCCAGTTGAAAATAGTGACATTTCCAGCACCCTAGAAGGTTCTTTTGTGGCCCTTCCCTCTTCCTTGTGAATACTGCATCCCAGAAGTAACAGAAAAATCGGAAGAATTTTTTCTCAGATAGAAAATCAGAAATATTCTGATTTTCAACATTGTCGATTAGTTTTGCTTGCTTTTGGACTCCCTACAAATGGAATCATACAGTTTATACTTTCTGTGCCTGGCTTATTTTATCCAACTCAATGTCTATGGGATTTTGTTTTAAGATCTGATAAGATCTGGTAAATTTCCAGAGGGCCCAGAAGAACCCTTCCCCTAATGTAGGTTGCTAAAGGCCTATCTGCCCCAACATCATCTTATTTCTCTTATTCACCAAAGCATTGATGGCCCACAGTGAAACAAGAGAATATTAGAGTCCCTAAGATTTTGGCCCCTGCAGGTCTCAGAAGTCAAGATGCAATCATGCCAGGCATGGTGGCTCATGCCTGTAATCCCAGCACTTTGGGAGGCTGAGGCAGGCGGATCACTTGAGGATAGGAGTTTGATATCAGCCTGGCCAACAAGGTGAAACCCCGTCTCTACTAAAAATATAAAAATTAGGCCAGGTACAGTGGCTCACGCCTGTAATTCCAGCACTTTGGGAGGCCAAGGTGGGCAGATCACGAGGTCAGGAGATCGAGACCATCCTGGCTAATACGGTGAAACCACGTCTCTACTGAAAATACAAAAAATTAGCTGGGTGCAGTGGCGGGTGCCTGTGGTCCCAGCTGCTCGGGAGGCTGAGGCAGGAGAATGGCATGAACCCAGGAGGTGGAGCTTGCAGTGAGCCGAGATTGCACCACTGCACTCCAGCCTGGGCAACAGAGCGAGACTCCACCTCGAAAAAAATAAAATAAAACCTAGAAAAAGCAAGACATACTATTCATAAAGAAGAAGAAAGGAAATAACAAAAATTAGGGTGGAAATAAGTGAAACAGAGATTTTTAAAAAAATTATAGAGAAATCAACAAAACTGAAACTGGCAAACCATTAGCTAAACTGGCCAAGAAAAAACTAGAAAAACGAATTAATATAATCAGGAATAAAAAGGGGATATTACTATTGATATTAAAGAAATCAAAAGGATTATAGGATAATTTGATGCTAACGAATTAGATATAAAAGGGAATATTACTATTGACATTAATCAAAAGGATTATAAGGCAATTATAGGGTTAATAATTTTATGCCAACAAATTAGATATCTTGGGTGAAACCAATAAATTCCTAGAAAGATACAAATTATCAATTTGATACAAGAAATAGAACATTTAAACAGACCTATAACAAGTAAAGAGATTGAGTTAGTAACAAAAAAAAAA
>NW_026652296.1:24551521-24582360 GCF_009828535.3 Hylobates moloch
AATTAGCCAGTGAGGTGGTGCACACTTGTAGGCCCAGCTGCTCGGGAGGCTGAGGCAGGAGAATCACTTAAACCCAGGAGCCAGAGATTGCAGTGAGTCAAGATTGTACCACTGCACTCCAGCCTGGGCGACAGAGCAAGACTCCATCTCAAAAAAAAAAAAAAAAATTGCAATCAAGCAAGACAAAAGGGATCAAGGGCTCTGGTCATCATGTCCCCTTAACAACATTCAGTGACTTGCGATAGAGAGAGAGACTCAGGGCCAGGAATGTGGCACTGGGCCTAGAAGACCTTTTTCTGACTTCTGGTTTACAGGAAATGCCCAAGGAGATAACGAGGACCTCCATCTGTCCCACCTCAATATCCAATGTCAATCCTCTCTTCATTTCCCTCCCTTTAAAAAAATTTTTAACCACTTCTGCATTTATTTTTCTGGATCTGGAGCCTGAAACCCCAAAGAAACCAAGGAACCAGTCTTCCTTCCTCTCCCCATCAACGTGTATCTTGGGGAGGTGCCTCTCTCCTTTGAGCAGCAAATCAGGAAGGCTGATGGGAGGAGGGTCAAAGCTGCACTAGCAGTCAAGTCACTGGGTTCTCGGATGGAAATGGCCCTCAGAGGATCTTGCTACTGCTCCCTCCTCTCTCTCATGGTTGCTGGGCCTCAAGAGCCTTACCTGTGGCTTCTTGTCCCTCTCTTCTGGGGATGGGTCTGTTTCTCTGTATACGACAGCTTTGGTTACCAGCATATCAGGATGCTGCAGTTTGGCCTCCTTGATGGCCAAAGCCAGGGCCTGGTGGTAAAGAACAGCAAAGGAAGGAACCATGAAATATCCAAGATGAGAGAGACTGTGAAGAACAGCAAGCCCTCTAGTGCACAGCTGGAGAAACTGAGGCCCAGGGAGGGGCAAGGTCAAACAACTAAAGGGAGAGACTAGAGCTCAGGTCTTCTGGCTCCTTCTGGCTCCCATCTAATGCCCCTTCCTTGGGGGTTTCTCATCTGAACAGGGTCAGCAAGAAGTGGACACCTTCTCTGCCCATGAGGGTAGCCATCCATGGGTAACCCAACATAGGAGGGATTGAGGACTGGGCAGTGGCACTGGGAAGAACGGTCCCTACCCCCATACCTGGTCTTGATCAACATCTTCATCCCCAGTAATGATGATTCGCTTCTCGATTCTTGTCTCAGAAAACCCTCCTTTCACAGTCTGCAGAGGGAGAGGGAGGTGAGGTCACTCTTGGGTCCTGTTGGGGCAGTAGCCTCAAGAGGGGACCTATCCAAATCATCTCTCAAGGGCAGGGCTGAGAACCAGCAGTTACCTTCTCTCCTGACTTCCTCAGATTTTTTCTTTTCTGGTTTTGGACTTCAAACTGCAGATCTTGCCTGGTTGCCACCACTCCCCAAAACTACCAAACCACCCCATCTAGGTCTTCCAAGCCCAGCTCCAATGCTGCCTCTCAGATCCTGATTGGCAATGCTTCTGTCTTCCTGCCTTGATACTCCCCGAGCACTGAGTCTGTCTCTCTCACAGTTCTGGACCTCTCTGCCTGGTGCCGACCATATGTGTGTCTGTGGCCTTGCTCACCTCACCAGGCTGCCAGCTCTTGAAGGCAGGGTCTGTATTTTGTTCATCTCTATATCCCCTCTCCCCCACTCCCTCACCCAGTCTAACCAGGGCAGTGCTGAATGCAGATTTGTTGAATGAACACATGAATGAAATGTGAATGGTGACAAGGTTCTGCCTTAAGCGACTTCAAACAATACTACAAGAGAAAATTAGATTGATGATACTTATGACCTCCGCTGTTTTCTGAAGGCAAGGGGTTTGGACAAGTTTAGAAGTAATAACTGAGGCAGGACCTAATTGTTTGGCATGTTAAAGCAGGGTGGTGTCTGTGGGGAATCCCAGCTGGAGTCAGGAGTGGATAGAAAGAAGAGGGGGCTCCCAGTTGGCAGGGACTTTGGGAAGAAGAGTTTCCTGAGCTGTCTGCTGTGGGCGTGGGATGTAAAACCTCCCATAAAGCTTTCAGAGAAGTCAACATTGCTCAGTAATGCTTTTGCTGAGAGTGGGTTCTTTGTGGGGTATGTGAGAAAGTGCTGAATCCTGTAGAGGCGCAGGCAGAGGCCAGGAGAGTCTGTGCATGAAGGCCCAGTGCAACTGACCAGAGTTCTCCTCTGATGGTTCATCAACCTGGCTGCTCCAGGCCTCCAGCCCTGGCTAGGCGCCCTCCTACCTTCCTCCTGGCCACATAGGTGTGGACGCATCAGCCCGCCTGCCTCCCAACTAGCCCTTGTCCTTATTGCTGGGTAACCCAGGAAGGCTTCCCTCCTTTGCCCCTACCTCTTCCTGCCTGAGCTCTGACTCACACCCTGGTCCAGGCCCTCCCCACCAGGCCTGAGTTATTTATTATCCGTCTCTCTCCATACTTCTCCCTCTTCTTTCTCCCACCTATCTACACATCCTGGTGGACCTGATATTCTCTCCTTAAACCTATGTTCACTGGGTTACTCTCCAATCTAAAAACCTTCATGGCTTTCCAATCTCCCTGAGGCCCAGATCCTCCAGAGTCAAATGTGTCCTGGTATTTGTTATTTGCTCTATATTCCACCTCCCTGCCCCCAGTGCAACCTAATTTCCCAGTTACACCCCCTACATGTGCTTCTCATGTCCCATAAACAGGCCTCACTTACTGCTACATCCAGCAGCCCCTGGCACAGAGGCCAACACAAAGTTGACACTCACTAACATCTGCTCAACGAACAAACAAATAAGCAAACACACAATTTCTGCTTCCCTCTTCTGCTTTGCTTAGAACACCCGCATCTGTCTTCTCCTCCCTCAGGTGTCCTGCCTGGCTTTCCAAGACTCTACTCAGTCCCTACTTCTTCCAGGAGATGCTTCCTGACTCTTGCAGGGTCTCCCATATGTCACCCCGTCTAGATTCCTCCAGCACTTTCCATCTACAAGGTGCACACGCCATGGTTCACAGTTACTTCAAAGAGGACAGTATTGTTCCCCCTAGCCTGGCTGTCAATGCCGTGTGGGAAGGGCCCGTGCCTAGAACAACATGTGGCACAGGACAAAGCGCACAGTATTCCAGAAGCTGGTAAACACTACAGGTTTTCTCTGTCCGCTTTACAGATGGCGAAGCCAAAGCAGAACAAGTCATGACCTTCTTGCCTGCAGCTCGGCTGGGGGCATGGGGCGCCCTGCTGCTACTCACTTTGGTGACATGGGTGGTGGTGGAGGTTGAGAGGGTTTCCGCAGTGGCGCCGTAGGTGCTGGTGAGGACATCTTTCCCGATGATCTGCAGAATATAACCACCCCCCACCCAGGGTGTCAGGTAAGGACACTGGGCTCTGGAGGGGTGGGGGCGGGGTGGGGTAAAGGGCCCCGTGAAGGTGACGTTTTGAAGTCAAGATGCTTTGAGCCATTAAGAATTCAAGAATACTAGAATCTTCAGAAAACTAGACCCATCAAATTCTCAAACCCTGGAATCTGAGATTCCTAGACGCTAAGATTCCTGAGGCCCAGAATCCTAACAATACCCTAGAATTTAAGAATCCTGGCATCATGGAAGAATGACCAAAAGGATCCAAGGTGGAAACAGAGCCCTCCTGATGCCCCATCCTGTCATAGCCAGGTGCACGCTGTCTGCAGAGCTAAACAATGAGAACCACAGACTTGGAGAATGCAAGAGCTGAAAGAGACCCTACAGTGACAGACGCAGGGTCACCGGGCAGGCACCAACAGAGGCAGGTCCAGAATCCAAGCCTCTGGCCTCCTAGTCCATTGCTCTTCCTGGTTAGTAGGGAGGGCAGATGCAAAAGAACCATCAGCAGCACCACTAAGGTGAGGGGCCGCTTCACCCTCACACGCCACCAATGCCCCACTTACATGTGTGGGCGGTGGGGAAAGGGCCACTCATGAGATTCTAGCAGGCACCAGGGAGCCCTGTGGGCATCTGAAAAGGGTCCAGCTTCCTGGTTCTGCACCTAGAAGGGTGCCTTCTGGGCTCAACGCTGCACTGCCTGCCAGCCATACATGGGTCCATGCCCATATTCTCAGTGCGAAGTCCCCTAGCCTGAGCTGGCCTTGCCCACTTACCGGAGAAAGAGAACGGATTTCCGTGGCCACCGTCTGTGGGCCTGGGATCATGGCAGCTGCCCCCTTCCCGGACTTGAGACTGTTCTCCTGGGGAAACAATAGTGCTCAGATGGCCAGCTCTCAGCCGGGTGGGCCCCCAGGATGGGCGGAGCACGTGGCCACATAGCTATCACGACCACAAGGTTGAGTAGAAACAGTAGAAGCAAAGGACTGAAGGCATCGTTCAGTTCCGCCTCCTCTCATTCATCCCTTGCTCACTCAGGCACACACTTGTTCACTTGCACACTCGCTCATTCAACAAACATTTACACACTGTCTGGCGTTAGGAACACTGTAGTGATCAAGACATGGCATTGTTCTCCGGAAGCACTAGCAGAGGAGTTGCCAGATTCAGGCTCGTGTCCTGCCCTGCCACCTTCGAGCCATGTGACTTGGGGCAGAGCCACTTCCTCTCTATTCATCTGTAAAATGATGAATGATGGCCTCACAGATTCATCTGTAAAAAACGACCCTTGCCCCAATCCCACAGAAAACCTATGAAGCTAATGGAGTAGAAAAGGTTTTGCAAACCAAAATACATAGGATAAATATAGGGGCATAAGCTGGCTATTTAGAATATAATAATAATAATGACTTTCTGAGTGCTTGCTATGTGCGAGGCATCATTTTAAGGATGTTACATGCCTCATCTCATTTAATTCTCATAACACCGGTCGGGCATTATTTTTAATATTCCTGATTTACAGATGAGAAACTGGAGGGCAAGAGAAACTTAAGTGTTCAGTCTCCCAGCAAGTTAGTGGTAGAGATGGAACTTAACTCCATGTTGTCTGACTCCAAGTCCGACACACTCTGCACGCCACTCTGCCCTTGGGAATCTTTCCCTTCAGACAGCTCTCTTGGCCCTACCTTAAATTCTAATTGCTAGATCTTCCTGGAATTGTCCCCTGACTTACTGCCCCCGATCTGGCGCCAGGGCCCAGCTGCCTGCTTCTACCTCCTACTTTCTGCACCATCTCAGGGCTCAGCCTTGTCTGTCCAGGGGCCCAGAACTGTGTCCATTCTGCAGGTCCTCAGTGGCCTGACCTCTGGTTCTGGTCCGGGCATGGCACTAGATCTGGACTTCTGCCTACCAAGGGACAGGTGAGGACAGAAACTCTCTGACTTTCCCCTGCCGCTCCCACACCTGCATCCTGCTAAGGCTGCCAGCAGCCTGGTTCCTTGGTACTGCACCACAAGGCACGTTCCCAGATGGCACCCGCAGTTCCAGAATGTGGCCCAGCAGCAGGCTTTCCAAGGGCAGCTTCCGGGCTCAATGCTTCCTTTCCCCGTAACAGCCACTAACCCCTCTGAATCCTAGCATCATTCTGGGAAGTTCTCCCTTAAAGCCTCTTATTCTCTCATTGTTCTGTCTTTCCCAGGGCAAAGCCTCACCTCCACCTTCACGCTAAAAACAGAGGCCACCACTAGGGACATCCGTCATTCAAAACAAGGCACCCTCTGCTCCTCCCTTCCTCTCCTGTATCCTTGGCCAGTCCCATCACCTGCCTCCAGGAGGAGTGGTTCCTCTCCCTGACCAAGGCAAATTCAGCCCTCTCTTCCTCCACATTCAGGCGCTCCTCACTTGCCACCCGCTCTCTGGGCCACCTCGGCTACTCAACAGCTTCTGCTGCCTCATGAAGGTCAAAGTCTCCTATCCCTTCACCTGTAGCCCAGATCTTTCTTGGACCCTAGGCCTTTAAAACCAGTTGTGTCCTAGACATTTGCCCCTGGAAATGTTCCACAGGCACCTCAGACTCATCCGATCTCGAACAGAATTCACTGCTTCTTCCACTTCCAACACACGCTTGTCACTAAAGAGCACTTTCCCCCATCGCTCTGTTTATATCAGCAGTTCTCCAACTTCAGAGGCATCAGCTGGAGGGCTTGGAAAAACACACACTGCTGGGCCCCACCCTAGAGTTTCCAAGTCAATAGGTCTAAGGAGGAGCCCAAAGGACCTGCCTTGCTAACAGGTTCCTGGAACCACATTTTGAGAACCACTGGCTAGTGAACAGTGTCACGAGCTCATCTTTCCTCTTGTCCCCTGAACATCCTACCAACCACCAAATCCTGTGCTTTCCCCGCTCCAGGCATCTCTTAACCCTGACCCCTTCTCTGCATCCACCTCCTTGCACTCCAGCCCCACCCCAGCCTGGGCACCAGCATCTAAGCTGGTTCCCTGCCTTCTCTCTCTGTCTCTCCCAGTGGCATGTGGACCCCAGAGCTCAAGGATGTTCCCTTCTTCAAGCTGGATTCACAGTGGCTGATACAGAACTGTACACATCATAGGTGTTCAATCAATACTTGTGGAAGGAAGGAGAGAGAGAGAGGGAGGGAAGAATTTTTTGCTCAAGTCCCTCCTCCACAGAGGTTGCTGGAATAATCTTTCTAAAACACGCAAACACATATCTGATGACATCATGTCCCTAATGTAAGAAATTTAAGTGATTCCCTATTGTCTGCAGGACAGAAGTTCGAACTTGGTATATGACATTTGAGGCCCATCAAGCTCTGGCCTAGCCTTCCTTTCCAGCTCTTCCCTGCCGACTCCTCCTCTATGTGCTTGACATCTGGCTTTCTTCACCACTGGTCCTTCCCCAAATGCTGCACTCCTTCCCTTCTGCCCTTTGCACTTGCTCTTCCCACTGTCTAGAATGCCTTCCCCCCGGGACCGTACTTTAATTTATCCTTCAATCATAGCTCACTCAAATGTCCCTGCCTAGGGAAAGCCTTTCCTGGCTCCTCCTGGCAGAGCTGTCACCCCATAGCCGTCCTCCTGGTGGCCCCTAGGATAGTGTTATTACACTGTCCCATGAAGGCAGGAAAGAAGTAACTGCAGCTCACATCTTCAGACTACTTATTATGCGCCAGGCACTGTTATCAGGGCTTTGCACAGATTGCTTTGGTTCCCCCTCACATCAGCCCTTTGAGGTCGTGCTATTACACTGCCCTCTACCCTCACCCATTTTACAGAAGTGAAAACTGAGGCTTGGAGAGGTTCAGGTGACTTGCCCAAGGTCATCCAGCCAGGAAGTGGGACAGCTGGGCCTTGTTCTCCACTGTATGCCCAGAACCTAAATACACGGGCACAGCACATTAAAGGTGCTCATGACGGTCATTTGAATGAATGAATTCCAGCAGGCAGTATAGTTTCTTCAACTGTATCCCCCATACCAGGCAGATAGTAGAGACTAATAAATGTTTTTGGAACAAATGAATGAATAGATGGATGGATGGATGGATGGGTAAATGAATGGTATAAGTGCCTGCTCACCATATGAACGGATTTAAATTTAGCCCTACAAGCATCCCAATGACACATGGTGAAGGACTGAGGGGAGAGGAGGAACTGAGTGACCAGGGAAAGGTGTGCAAGCTGGTAACTAGTTTGGACTTACTGATTTTAAAATTTCTGTGTATTCAAAACCTACCTGCTGGCTAGTCTAGATTGATGGAATTACCTTCCTATGTATATGTCAGGGGGTTGGCAAGAAAAAGTATTTGAAAACAACTTCTCAGTGGCTCAAGATAGATCTGGCTCCAGCACTGCTACCTTCCCTAGCCCGAGTAGCGGCTGCAACCGCAGCCCCAGCCCCATGTGGCCGATGGTCAGGATTAAGGGAGCAGAGCAGAGTGGCTGGGTTTGAAAATGGGGCTCCTGGTGTCAGAACACCTGGGGGTAACCTGGCACTACCACTTATTGATTGTGTGACCTTGGGTAAGTTGCTTTACCTCTCTGAACTTCAGTTACCTCATCTATAAAGGTTGTGGAGGGAAAAGCATCCACCTCACAGTGTCTGTGAGCATCCACTGAGATTTCACTCAGGAGTCTCAGCACATTGCCTGGAACCACAACCTGTGTACCAAATGCTATCTGTTCTGTTTAATCATGAAGGGATCTAGTGTTGCTGGGGTCTCTTAAGAACTGCAGAGTGGAGATTATTGCCATTTTACAGATGAGGACACCTGAGGCCAAGGGCCTTGCTTCATGGGTCAGAGAGAAAATAAGTAGCAGAACCATGAGGTCCCTCAATAGGAAGGTCCAAAAATCCTGTTTCCAACTTAGGGTCACCGCACGCCATCTACTGACCAAGGCAAGGAAGTGGTCTAAGGCACGAGACAATGTGCAGCCACCAGGATGGGTCCACAGGAAGGACTCCAGCCTCACCTTCAGAGTGGAGGTGAGATGAGCCAATGAAATCTCAGTGCAAGATGAGATTCGTGGGTGCCAATAACCAAAGAAGACCATCCTCTCTCTCTCTCTCTGCCGTGGCTGAGATGGTCTAGATAACTGACACTATCAGTGGGGATTCCATTACTCACTTCGGAAAACTGAGGCCTGACTGTATGTCCTGTGGCAACTAAAGCCCCAGATAATAAACGGCTGACTTATGTCCCGTGCCTGATGCAGCGAGGGCAGCTCACAACTTCCTGAAGCAGCCAGGTGATGTTAGCTTGTTCTCTGGCTGTTTGGCGGGGCAAGGGGCTGGTCAGAGAGGGAAGCCTCCTGGGTTCAACTTACCATGGTGGTCGATACGGTCTCCGTGGTGATGGAGGGAGTGGTTGCTATGAACTCCCTCCCCACTGAGGCACTCCCATCAACCTGCTGACCAGAGGAGGAGTCATTAGAGCTGGGGAGAGCCAGGTACACCTGCAGCATCTGTCACCTGGGCTCACGGCCTCCCAGTTACAAAGTGACAGGCTGTGTAAGTGAACATCACTGGCAGGGGGCTGCACACAGACCAAATCACAGAGGTGCAACAGGCCCTCATTACATTTCAACCAGTGTATTTCATAAATAAAAAATAATCTCAGACTATCTGGCAAATTCTATCCAAATTGCAATGCGTGTAATCTTTGACCTAACAATCTCTAGGAACTGACTCTTTGGATATAACCTTTGAAAAGCTCGCCAAGAAGTACGAGCAAGGAAATTCACAGCAGCGCTGATCATGAATTGCACAAAACAAAAACAATCACAGGGCAAGCCATTGGGAGACAGCGAAATAAATCAAGATTTGCCTCCTAACTGAGATGATCAAGAGTAAGGTGGGTCTATGTATGCCAACAAGGAGTGATCTCCAAAATAATTACTAAGAAGAAAGGTAAGGTGTAAGAAAATGATCGCTTCTGTGTAAACATTGTTAAGTATATAGAGATGTAGGTCTCTGTGTTGGAATAGGCTTATATTTTTTTCTGGGTGGTATTATAAGAAAAATCCCATTTTGTTCTGCTTGAATTGTATAACTATAAACTTTTTTTGTTGTTTTGTTTTTATGTCAATAAGGGTTACTGGGCTGTGGGATCTAGGGCCAATTTTAGTTTCTTTATACTTTTCTGTATGAAAACACAACAGAAACACGTGTTACTAAAAACAAAACAGGTCAGAGGGGGAAGCAGCTTGCCCAAGGTCACACAGCTCATCAGAACTCAAGAGTCCTGACCTGTAGTAGGCGGCCTCATAAACTCCTACCATCATTATAAAAGCGGGAGAAAAAAATCTGGAAACAAAAGAATTGCCCATGTTGTATTGGTTTATGTCTTATTTCAGTTTTCTCTCTTTTTCTTTTTTTTCTCTCTCTCTTTTTCCCTGTCACCCAAGCTGGAATGCAGTGGTGCAATCATAGCTCATAGTTCACTGCAGCTTCGACCTCCTGGGCTTAAGTGATCCTCCTACATCAGCCTCCCGAGTAGCTGGGACTACAGGCATGTGCTACCACACCCAGCTAATTTTTGTATTTTTTGTAGAGCTGGGGTCTCCCTATGTTGCCCAGGCTGGTCTTGTACTCCTGGGCTCAAGTGATCTGCCTGCCTTGGCCTCACAAAGTGCTGGGATTACAGATGTGAGCCACTGTTCCTGGTCTTATTTCAGTTCTTGAGAAAAAGGTTAGTCTCAGAGCAAAAAAGCTCCTAGCATTGTAGTTCTTCTGGCCAGGAAAAACCAGGAGGGCATCTATCAGCTCCTCAATCTTAACTTCCTAAGTTTAAAAAGCACGGAAGGAGTGCAGGGAATGGTCTGGAAGTCGTGGGCCTGTGCCTATGCCTGATGGCTTTCTCCAGGTGGTCAGGATGCTGCTTCTTGTCAAGACACACGATCTTTGGTTTTCTTCTTTCACTTTGTTCATTTTACTGATCTGATGTGGAACTCTAATGCATAAAAAATGACCCAAGGTGAGCTATTCTGACTGAAGCTGAATTGGGATCTCTCCCTCTTCTCTCCCAGGCAGCCCCCGAGATACCTCAAGAAACCTCTCCAACTCCTCCAAGCAATGTGAACACCAAGGTCCCAATCCACTAGTCAGTACAGTCCTCCCAATATGCCCAGGAGGAAGGGGTAGACAGGGTCATTCCCATTTTATGGATGGCTAAATGGAGGCTTTAAGAGGTATGGTCTGCCCAGGACAGGAACCTGCTTTACCTGTTGCCCCTCCCCAGAGCTCAGGGAGGACACTGAGGCACAGAAGAGCATCAGGATTAACATATGGGTTCCAGGGAAGCTGAGATTAAAAGAGTTGGCCAAGGGGTTTGGCCACAGCAGTGGGGACCCTACCACCAAATGCCCAGTACCCATGCTTAGGGTACTTTGGAAGGCACAAGTTACCTGGGTGTTATCCATAGCGGAGACTCTGGTCTGCAGTACAGCCTCCGGCTCAATCTTCTTTCTAATGGCCAGACTGCTGACAGTCATGGTTTCTGTTTTCACGGGCTGTAGGAAAAGGAGGGAGAATGCTCTGTAACTGAAACCCTAGCATGACCCTTGCTCACAGACAAAGTGTGGGGCCTGCAGGCTATCTCCTATCCCCACAGCTGGCCACATCTCTGGAAGGGTACTCAGGACAGGGTAAAAGAGTCGTGGTGTGATATCATAGACAAATAGCCCATGAGGAGAGCCGGGACCACCATCAGGACCAGGCAGGCCTGCCCTGCACCCCTGTGCCACACACCCTCATGGTGGCTATATGCTGTTTTTTAGGCTACTATTAGAACATCTACCATTTCATTAACATACTCTACGACAGGCCCCGGGCTAAGTGTTTTCCTTGTATACATAATGTCACCAAATCCTGGTGAGCTCACCACCTCTTAGCCACTTCAGCTGAACTCTTCTTTTTTTGTTTTTTTTCTTTTTCTTTTTTTTTTTTTTTTTTGAGACAGAGTCTCCCTTTGTCACCCAGGCTGGAGTGCAATGGTGTGATCTCGGCTCACTGTAACATCTGCCTTCCAGGTTCAAGCGATTCCCCTATCTCAGCCTCCCAGGTAGCTGGCCCTACAGGCCCATGCCACCACACCCAGCTAACTTTTGTATTTTTAGTAGAGACAGGGTTTCACCATGTTGGCCAGGCTGTTCTTGAACCCCTGACCTCAAGTGATCCACCTGCCTCAGCCTCCCAAAGTGCTGGGATTACAGGTGTGAGCCACTGCACCGGGCCTGGACTCTTCTTTAGAGCAAGAGCCACACATGCTTGGAGGCCTACAGCATCCAGGCAGGAAATGTCAATGAGTGAAGAGGGTTTGTTGAGGACTGGGGTGAAGTAGAGAGCATGTGGGGTCCATTTGGGTATGGCAAGCTGTGACTATGACCTCTAAGTATAGTTTTGTTTTGTTTTGTTTTGTTTTTGAGATGGAGTCTCGCTCTGTTGCCCAGGCTGGAGTGCAATGGCACGATCTCAGCTCACTGCAACCTCTGCCTCCCGAATTCAAGTGATTCTCCTGCCTCCCAAGTAGTTGGGATTACAGGTGGGTGCCGTCACGCCCGGCTAATTTTTGTATTTTTAGTAGAGACAGGGTTTCACCATGTTGGTCAGGGTGGTCTTGAACTCCTGACCTCAGGTGATCCACCTGCCTCAGCCTCCTAAAGTGCTGGGATTACAGGTGTGAACCACTGTGCCTGGACATTTTTTTTTTCTTGTTTTGTTTTGTTTTTAAGAGACAAGGTCTCACTCTGCCGCCCAGGCTGGAGTGCAGTGGCACGATCAAAGCTCACTGTAGCCTCGAACTCCTGGGCTCAAGTGATCCCCCTGCCTTCTTGCCTGAGCTCCTGAGTAGCTGGGATTGCAGGCACAAGCCACTGTGCCTGGCTGAAGGGGATTCTTATAGATGGTTGCAACCCTGTAACCCAGCCATTCATCCAGTTAATCATCTATTAGTGCCTAGTATATGCCAGGCCTAGAGGAGCTGCCACCTGGTGAGAGAGCAGGCTCGTCAGCCACTGACCTGACCGCTTTGGATAGTGCTGGAGCATAGGCATTACAGGGCAAGAGGGTAGGGGGGCAATACTTCTGCCCAGGGTGGTCAGGAAAGCAAGCCCCTGCTAGGAAACTGACATTTGAACTTGGTCCTGGAACATGATAGGTTTGTAACGCACCAAAAGGGAGAAAAAAAACCTGCTCAGAGAGTATAGCATGAAGTGAGAGCCCAGAGTGGCTAAGCTCATATTTCAATGCTGGGAATGTTGGGGAAAGGAGAGTGTAGGAGGGAGGTTGGGTCTAGAAGAGATGAGGGGGCAAAGGAATGATATGGGCAGATGTGCCTTAGAGAAATCCCTTCGCGGCTCTACAGAGGAGACCACAGAGAGGCCCAGAAACAGTCTGTCCCTCCTCAATGACCACATTTCCTCTCTTGCAGGAGCTTCCATTACCACCCTGAGACCCCAGGGCCAGATGGATTTAAACTGCTTCCCCTTCCCCGGGAAGCCCAGACCCCAGAGAGACAAGCCTGGGCCCGGATCAGGAAAAACCATTCAGCTTTCAGACCAGGCTGCAGGAGCCCCCAAGAGTCCACAGATGCATGCTCTCTGCAGGTGCCATGCAACACAGGTAGGGGGGCAGGGGGTCAAGTAAGACCAGACTACCTGTCATCGCTCGACCTCAGCAAGCGATGGGGTCACAGGGTTAAAACACCAAGGAGCGCATGTTAGGGGTAAACCGAGATGGCAAACATGCGAGCACAGAACCATGCTGTTCTGCAGAGGGGCAGTCATGCAACACGAGACAGAGCTTCAGGCTGCAGGCTGGGTGCTCGGTCTTCTCACGGGTGGCTTGGGGCCCTCTGAGCATGCGGTGCCCAGCAGGCCCGGCTCTTGAGGAAGCTCCACTGTACCTCAAACTGGGGCATATCCGGGGTGGAGCAGGCCCCTCGATCCGGGCTGTCCTCAATGCCCCCAGACTCATCATCCTGGCTGGGGGCCCCCTTGTTGAGATCCCGGGAAAACACCAGGCCCTCAGTGTCCGAGTCGCTTTTGTCCCGGTCGAGCTCAGGCAGGCTGCGGGAGAAGTCTTCGAAGGCGCTGCCGTGGTAGTCACCCATGACCGTGAAGTCCACTTCAGCCTCCAGGCTAGACGTAGAGCTGACCGTGATGCTGGAGCACTTGCGCTCAATGGCCAGGTGGTTGTCCTTCAGGAACACCGTGTCCCTCTCCTGGTCCTGGTCCTCATCGCCCGTGTCACTCTCTGGGGCCCGGGGACGTGGTGGTTTGACTTTCTCCTCGGAGCCCTCCCTCAGCCCTGCTCTCTATGGCCAGATAAAATCAAAAGAATGGGGATGTGGGGTGGGGAGAGAGAGAGAAAGAGAAATCAAGATGGTGAATGTCAGGAGAAATCTCGGGGCTGTGTCGACATCCCGAATGGAAGAGCAGGCCAGGAAACGAAAAACACCCCAGGAAAGGTTCCTTGAAATCATAACAAGCTTAAAAAAATCAAAAATGACTCAAGAGTGGAGATGCCCCTTTCTGAGGGTCTCACACTGATGGCAAAAGCAAGTACAAAGCAAACGTCCTGCCAGTGAGTCCTGGACAGGAGGCTCCATCCAAGGGTATTGGATCTGGGAGCTTATTGGAAGCAGCATTGCACGAAAGGCAGGGATGGAAGCCCGGACCCCAGGCCCATCCGTGCAGGCGGGCATTGAGAAACAGAAACTAAGGAGGGAGATCCAGGGATTCAGGGAGACCCAGGAAGCGAAGGCAGAGAGTTTGGAGCCAAGAACTTTGAGGAACAAAAGAGGAAGCCAACATGTTTGTCAATTCCACTGAGTCTCCGGGGGAGGGGTCAGCATCAACTAGAGAGGAGCAATTCGGGGTCAGGCCTTTTGGGCACGAGCTTCTTGGGAGCTGAGTGCTACGCCGGCTCCACCCTGAGCGCCATGAGTGGACCACGGGCAGGTCAGAGAGTAGAGGCTCTGGTCCCATCAGTGTAATTGACAACAGTGGGCCAAGGCAGTGCCTCGGGGAACCAGCAACTCTTGTCCGACATACATACCTCTCAACTGGCCTGTCAGGGATTAAACACCACACACACATTTTTGGCTGGTTCATAACATTCTTTTTAAAGACCAACCTAATACCCATGAAAGATTTGTAAAGAACTTGGCTTCTGGTTCTAGGGATTCAGTGGGCTTAGACATTCACTTGCTAAGCGAGCCTCCATTTAGCCAGTTTCTGGAAGGTTGAGAGGTGTGAGGGAGACATTCCAGACAAGCCAGAGTTGAGCAGCACAAGAGGTGCTGCCACAGCAGGTGGGAACCTAAGGCGGCGATGCATCCTGGCCGGGTGAAGGTGACCGATTCATCAGGGCACAGAGGGGCTGCAGAGACCTGAGGGCCTGAGGGGCTGGCGAATCTCAGGTGCCCCCCCTTCCCAGGGGTGTTGGCTGCTAAGTTGGTGGAGCGCTTCTCTTCCCTGATCGCATCTCCGGATTTGTTCTGGATTAGAGAAGACAGTTAGTCTTAAGGAGGCAGAAAGAAACTTGGCACTGGGACTGAGAGGGAACCAGAAGCGAAGGATGGAAACCTCTGGACTGTCAACTTTCCCAAGGGGGGAGAACTAGGGATGGGAAAGGATGAAGAAAGATCGCTGGACAAGCCAAGCAAGGTAGGCAGGAACCCAGCGGGTATGAGCGGCAAGGCAAAGCAGGTGTGTCATTTGCTGGTGGTGGCGCCACTTTCTCCATGGGGGTTGTGTGACCCTCTGGGCACCAGGTCACACCAAAAGCTGAGGGTCTTTGTGGCCAAGCTAACATGGGCCAAGCAGAGAAGCCCATTATTCAGCCTGAGCTACACCCAGGCCTGTTTAGGGAAAAAACTCACAGGGATGGATAAGCAGCCTCTGATTGCAGTAATGACGAGGGGCCACTGAAACATGCTTCTAAAAACTACAGAGCATGCGGCCAGCCCCCATGGGTGGGGAGCAGCGGTGGGGGCGGGGGCTCACATGGCCAGTTACCCCAGTTCCAGAAGCTTCTGCCAGCGTGGTTTCACAGCCTGAATCGGGGGACACGGGCTCTAGTTCCGTGCGTGCTTCCTGGTAGGATGCAGAAGTGTCCTCCCCGAAGTGTCTGGTAGCCAGAGGTATCACTGTGGAATGTGTGGCTTTGGGGCTGGCAAAGTTCCCTGGGGGCTGGAGTTGGGCGAAGCCCAGGTCTGAGAGCGTACTCCGCTGCTGCTCTGCCTGTCCCACGGGGGCCTCTGAAGACAAGTCATTTGGAAGGGCCCTTGCTTCACCCTCGCTCGTTCGGCGAGTTTCAGCTCCGTGGGTCTCAAATATCCGAATTTTGTTGGCCACTGAGGTCTTGCTAATATCTTCTAGGGAGCCCTCTTGGACCCCAGCCTGGAAAGAGGTCATCTCCCTTTGCTTCCCTGAAGGGAACCCAAACCCCAGAGGTATGCGCCCCTCAGCTTCTTCAGGGACTACTCTGGGCTTTCTGCTGATGATGGGAGGAGGCCTGCGCTCACCTCCTGTGACAGGGGACACCACAAACCCTACTTGGTCCTTGGGCTCTGGGCTGGCTTTCAAAAGATGGACATGTCTAAGAAAGGGCTCCCTGGGCTCCGAAGGCTCCCCTGACCCACGGGAGGTTGGACTTGGAGAAGCTTTCTCCAGAGCTGCCAGGTCCTCAGAATGACCAGGGGAGGCCGGCAGGGGAATGATCACCTCCATGTGAAGAAATGCTGAAGCCTCACGGTCCTTCAGCTCAGCCCCTCCTTTCTGGGTGGGAACCACTGCCCTCTCTTTGGGTGGGAAGTTGCCTCTGTCTGGTTTGGCTGGCTTCCTGACATTCAGAGGGATGGCCTGAGGAAGGGCGCAGGCCTGGGGGTTGGGACGCACACCCCGTCCTCTGTGAGGAGGGTGCTTCTTCAGTTCCTCTGTGGGACTTTCCTCAGCCTTTCCCAGCAAATCTCCACTCACGGGGGCCCCTTCCTCTCGGGCTGCGCTGGCTGTCAGGTGGGGAAATTCTCCTTCCCCTCCCCACTGGGCATCTTCCCAGCCTTCAGCAATTGTCTGTCCTGCAAGAGATCCCTTCAGGTCACCAGGTCCTCCAGGGTTCTTGGGGGTCCCTGCCCCTTCCGCTGGGGAAGTCATGTGGGCTTCGTCCTTGCTCCTGCTGGAAGCAGCAGCAGAAACCCTCAGGTCTAAGGAATTCAGCGTCGGCCTGGGCTCACCTCCAGGAGGGGCATCCAGGCGCCCTTTTCTCTCCTCCAGGGGTGGAGGGAGGACTTGGTCTTCTGAGTCTTTTTCTTCATAATTTAAATAGAAGCTCCTCTCTGCAAAGGAGGTATCAGTTTCATCGCTCGACTCAGCTCTGGCTTCTGCATGGGCTGGATCCAATAGAAACGACTGGAGTCCTCCCTTGTTGGAGGCTGGAGAGAGGACGTCCACCTCTGCTGGCCTGGTCCCTGGAGCAGTGGGTCTCCCACAAGTGTGGGGCTCCTCCAGCCCCTTCCTCAGCTCTGTCTGGCCCTCCTGCTGACCATCTGACATGCAGCGGTTCCTGATGGTTGCCTCTCTGGTGTCTGCCCTGGGCTCAGAGCCCTCGAGGAGCTTTTCTGCCAATGTGCGGCCGGAAGCCAGGGCAGCCCCTCCTGGGCTTTCTCTGATCCCGGGGCCTTCCTCCCCCACTGACTCAAAGTCTTCAGGACTTGCAATCATTTTTCCTTGTTGCTGGGTGTTTGCTCTTCTGTTCCCCACCATTTCTTCTGTGGCCACTTCCACTTTGAACTTGTCCACCAGAACGTCTACCTTGGAGAGTCTGCCGTTGGCAAGGATACCAGCAAGGCCTGCCTGCCTTTCTTCCTGCTGCATGGTGGTCACTTTTAGGAGACCGAGCTCTTCTGGCCTAGTGTACTGTCTTTCTATAAATACCCAATGCTCTGAACCCTGTGTTTCAATTGGAGCAAGAAGAGTTAACATGAAATATCAGGTACCTGAAGAATGGGTGAGTTTTTCCCTTTGTAAGAGGGGACCAATCTACCACTGAAATGTTTGACTTTGGGACAGCACATCCCCAGAACTGGCTGGGGACAGGAAGGCATGATGTGCCAGCCATTCTCATCAAGGTCCCTCTTCCCATCAGTCACTTGATAAATTATTGACCAATTTTCCTCAACCACTGCCCCCAACTTGATAAAATGGGATGGGGTCTTATGCCCTCCCCATGTCAGCCATGGGGAAATGGAGATCCACAGTTGGGCCAGGACCCTTCCTCTTCCTCTTTTAGTAACATAACTGCCACTGTCAGAGGGGAAAGTCATTTCCATCACATGGAATCTTTGAATGTTAGAGTCAAAAGTACTCTTACAATGTTATCCAGTCTCATTTCCATATTGTGTAAATGAGGAAACAGGTCTAGAGAAGGTCAGTGACTTGCCCAAGGTCACTGTTAGTAGAAGACAGAGTCAGGAAAAGGAAGCCTGATTTTTGAGGCTGGAGATCTTTGCTAACTTATTTCACAACCACAGAATATGGGTGCCAACTGTGATCCAATGGCAAATTGAAGGGATGCATTAAGTTCCACAGGCCACAGCCTGAAATTGAAACTTTCTACGAGGGCTTCTGGGAAGAAAGCAGAGTAGTCATGGAGATATCACATGACCAGGTTAGTGCCAGGCACCACAATGGCTTAAACAGCTTGAACACTGTGGTGTTCAATCTAAAAGAAACAAATACCAGGGCCCATTCTAATTCTAACAAAACCCATGGAAAGAGCAGAAAAGGACTGAATAGAATGCATCAAGGAAGGGAGAGAGTTAAAGATCTAAGCATCATCTTGCATCAAAAGCACCAGAGGGCAAGCGTGGTGGCTCACGCCTGTAATCCCAGCACTTTGGGAGGCTGAGGCTGGCAGATCATGAGGTCAAGAGATCAAGACCATCCTGGCCAACATGGTGAAACCCCATCTCTACTAAAAATACAAAAAATTAGCCAGACATGGTGGCATGCCCCACCTGTAATCCCAGCTACTTGGGAGGCTGAGGCAGGAGAATTGCTTTAACCTGGGAGGCGGAGGTTGCAGTGAGCTGAGACTGTGCCACTGCACTCCAGCCTGGTGACAGAGCGAGACTCTGTCTAAAAAAAAAAAAAAAAAACACAAAAGGCCAGGCGCGGTGGCCCACACCTGTAATCCCAGCACTTTGGGAGGCTGAGGCACGAGAATTGCTTGAACCTGCAGGGCAGAGGTGGCGGTGAGCAGAGATCGCACCATTGCACTCCAGCCTGGGCAACAAGTGCAAAACTCCATCTCAAAAAAAAAAAAAAAAAAAAGCACCAGATCGCAGCACTGTTAGGCCATCTCCCAATAGCCTCTACCTCCCCCAAGAGTTCTTCAAACAATGCCTGGGAGGGGATGGTGGACTTCTAGGGTGGTTAGAAAAGCAGGAAGGTCATTGGGTTTTTCATCTTGTGGCCACAGGATACTTCCCACAAAATTTTAATGCAAGTCGGCTATGTGACAGAAATACAGAGCTGCCCTGGTAAAGTTGGGAGTGTAGGCGGCCTTAATGCCCTGAGGTACCTCCCTCCTCACTGCCCCAACTAGAGCCCCTCGTGATACAGATATGGAAACTGAGACCTGGAGAAGCATCTTGCCCAAGGCCATACAGGGAGCAAGTGGAAAGGCAGGCCTTGAACTCAGTCTCTGACGTCAAGTTCTGTGAAGTGTGTCCTCTCCACCCTACCATGACCACCTCCACAGGGAGACATGCCCAAAACTGCTCCTGGCAGCAGAAGGGGGAAGGTTTATATGACCTTGGGCTCCTTTTCAGGTTATGACTTGGTGAAGAGTCTGCTAATCCCACCCCACAGAGAGGAGTCTGTCAGATCCCATAAGATCTGAAACATTTGAAGGCCCAAGACAGCATCATAAACCCTCTGTTCCCCACTGTGTTTTGAGAAAATCTCTCTGATTGTCAGGGAATCAGAACCCATTAAAATAATCTTGTCCATGGGAAAGCGAGATAAAAGGAAGGGGGGAAGGTCTAGGTAAAGTCTGGGGTGGGTTTCTGAGCTTTTACTTCAGGTCATTAAGCCTTCAGGACCACAGCTCCTGAACCATCCCAAAGGGACGTGCTTTGAGAGCCTACGGAAGCTAGGTCCCTTTGCTCATTTCCTTGAGAAGTAGGTTCCTTCAGCTGCCTCCATTCCAGCTGTACTGACATCTGCCTGGCAATGATGGCCAAAGCTAGTCAATGCGCCTCCTTCTGGAACATTCCTGCCCCAATTCTAACTAGCAACTAGGCTAGATAAGCAAAAGTGAGTGGCGCAGGTGCTGGCAGAGAATGAAAAGTAAGACTGCAGGAAGAAAGGGGAAACGTATAGTGATTGTTAGTTGCTATGTGCCAGGCAATGCCAGCCCTTTGTCTAAGTTATTAAATTTAATCCAAATGGCAACTTGTGAAGCAGATATCGTTATCCTTATTTCAGAAGGGGAAACGGTATCCCAGAGGGGAGAGGCCATGCTCAAGATCACAGGCTGAGCAGCAGGGGACAAAGTAAAACGTAGGATCCTGAAGAGGAAAAGAAAACTGAACAAAAAAGAAAAAAACTTCTACGGTGCCAAGGCACAGGTAGAGCCACACACCTGGCCCGAGGGGTTGACGTGAAAGTCGTTCTAACCCGAATCACAAGATGGGATAATGTTAGGGTAGCCCCAGGTAGCCGCAGCCCTGCAGCCATTCTTTCTCGAGCCAGGGGACCGTCGGTGCCTTGCTCAGAGCGCCCCCTGCCGTCAGATAGGGGCACTGCAGCAAGAGAAGCTAGCAACAGGGGTGGGGAGAAACAGAGCCAGTTGGGCTCACAGCTGTCTGCACCCAAGGCACAGACAGGAAACTCTCCAGCCTGGCTGTTCTCCTGACTCCAGGCTGTTCAGGCCCCTCCTGGAGCTCTGGGTCACATTTTGGGGCCTGCCTTTTTTTTTTTTTGAGACGGAGTTTTGCTCTGTCGTCCAGGCTGGAGTGCAGTGGCGTGATCTTGACTCACTGACACAGCCGCCTCCCGAGTTCAAGCGATTCTCCTGCCTCAGCCTCCCCAGTAGCTGGGATTACAGGCACGCGCCACCACGCCTGGCTTATTATTGTTATTATTAGTATTTTTAGTAGAGATGGGGGTTTCACCATTTTGGCCAGGCTGGTCTCGAACTCCTGACCTCAGGTGATCCGCCCAACTCAGTCTCCCAAAGTGCTGGAATTACAGGCGTGAGCCACCATGTCCGGCCAGGCCTGCCCTTTATAAGAGGAGGGGTTCCAGGGTAAGAGGCCCTCCAGAAACCATGTCCTGGGAGAAAGTGAGAAGAGAGTGAAGTGTTCTAGGGAAGGGGAGGTGTTCAAGTCTCCGAAGGGCTGGCCTGGAGGAGGATGCAGAGCGGCAGCGGGCACCAGCGGGCAGAATGAGACCTACAGGCTGCTGATTTGAAAAGGCAGGTTTTAATTCAACACGAAAACTTCCCAATAGTTAATGGGCTGCCGCCAAGGACAGCAAAAGTGCCTGCTGTGGAAGAGGCTGGATGGACATTTGCAGGAGAATGATGGGGGGGTGGGGTGCAGGTTGTGGGCTCTGCTCCCCAAACGGGCACCTGTCCTTGGTCACAGGAGCATCTCTGTGTCCAGGGCATCTCTCTGGCCCTGTCCTTGGTATGCTGTTGACTCCTGTCCCATTTCCCTCAAGAGAGTATGCAGATAGTTTTGTTTTTATTTTTAGATTGAGGAAAAATTCATAGAGTAGAAGTATGATTTACGTTTTATCACTTATGTAGCTCATTTATGTCTTTCTTAAAGTTCCAGCATGTTTGCAGCAGCTACAGAAGTTTTCTCTGAGAATGGAGAAAGGTACAGGCCCTCAGAGGAGAGCATACGTCAACAGGGGAGTGGCAGATATCGGGGAAGAAAGTTCTGCCCAGATGATCGCTCAGTACCTTCCAACCCTGACAGTCCATGAAATCCCATCAGAGGAGGGAGTGCAGCCTCCTGCCTGGGCCTGGATTCTACGCCCAACATCCATGCAGGGCCACAGGAAGTTCAAAGAGCCCTCCACTTGCTGCCGCCCTGGGCATAGAAGCAATGGCCTCCTCATTTCAAACACTTGCCTGACCAATCTCTCTACAAACCTAAGGATACTCCTTAGAGAAAGATGTCCACTTTTGACTGCCTCCTTGATGGGCCCAAGCTCCAGGGGAGTTCAGAGAAGACGCAGGCAGGAGATGCCTGGAATGTCATGCCCTAACTAGCCGCTGCTAGACCATTCAGGCTTCTGAACAGAGACAAGACCTTAAGGCAGAAGGCATTTGGGTGCCATGACCCCTGACCCTAAGCATAGAAGTCAGAGCCTGCCTCTAGAGTCACCTGCCTCACCAGGGCCTGAAAGAGGGAGATCATTCCTGCCTCTCCTTCAAGGCCAAAGGCAATGCAGGCTGTTCTGTCTTCCCAGAATGGTTGCAGTCCTGTCCCTCCTGAGAAACAATGGATGAGGGAGGGGCTGGCCCTTTATGGATCTCTGGGATGGGGACATTTCCTTATCACAGCATGGGGACAGCGTGGGTTACCCATTGCTTCCATGTGCTTGGCAGAATCTGGTACATTCCCCTCACCCCAGAGAAAGGGTTTTCTTAAGACCACAGAGGGTGGTTCTGGGTGGGCAGGAGGAAGGGGCACAGAGGAAGGTGAAGACAGTAACCTCAGGAGATGCTGCAAGGCTTTTCTGAGTGAACACTTCCAAGCCTGCGGCTGCTCCGGGCTCAGGTACCAAGTCCTGCTGAGAGATGTCCTGGGTCCTCTGGGACTGCAGGGGAGGCCCAGAGCCAGAAGAAAGGGGAAGAGGGAGGAAGGGAAGGAGAGACAGAGACAGGAAGAGTGGGAGAGAGAAAAAGTAGGAGAGAGAGATACACACACAAAGTCCATAAATAGCCCAGCTTTTTAAGTCCCATATCTGTAGGATTTGTGGATTAGGTCAGGGATTAGGTCACTCTGTGGGGTGAGCTCGGGAGGGACTGCCCTTCTGAGCCACTTAAGGGAGGGAGGCCCACAGTCAGCCCCAGTGCCCTTCCCCCATGGCCTGCCCCCTCTCATTCAGAGATGTTGGAGCCATACCATTTAGACTCTGGCTCCAGATGTCTCTGGCTTAGGCTATGGTTCAATCCTGCAGTTTGGATTACAGCCCCCTTTAAACACTGAAACTTGGGTTTGGCAAATGGGAACAGTTAAAGTTCCCTCTGTTTTCCCCTTGGCCCAGATGAGGCCCAACAATATACGAGGAGGCGGCTAGGAATTCTGGATGACACAGGCATCTTCAGGATGCCCCCCACAAAACTGATTTTGGGATCAGGGATTCTAGTCACCACAGCAATAGCCCCATGACTGCCCAGCACCTTCCAGTTGAGAAAGTGCTTTTATATTCATTATTTCACTCCACTTTCCCAACTACCCTATGGAATGACCATTTTGGTCCTCCTGTAGATGGACTAGGCAATGCGGCTCAGAAAGGGGAAGTTACTCACCCAAGGAGCCAGTCAATCCTTGTCTATGGCACCTCCCCATCTCCCAAATCTTCAAAGGCCCCTAAATGCCAAGGGGGCCTGTAAGCCAGTTCTGAATGGTCCATAGCTCCAGAGTGAGCTCCTGGACCACAGAACTTTCCAGCAGTGGACTATACTCCTTGGGGCTGAGCGGGGCTGGGAGGTGGAGCAGATTGTACCTTTTAGTAAGACCCATCTTCTAGCAGTTCCAGCTATCACCAGCAGGTGGGGCACACCCTACACCAGGCTACACTGAGACACTCCAGAGCTGTAGACCTCACTTCCCAGGGCTCATCCTCCCCTTCTCTTCTGGAGACTCACTCTTTCAGTAGCCTCTGCATCCCACCTCGCCCACAGCCAGGCCAAGCTTGGCCAGCCCACATCAGGATTGATTAGAGGCCACGCTGAAGGGCAGAAGAGGGTGCTGTTCACTGGATCACTAGACCAGCCTCCACCACCCAGCCCAGGGTCTTGCTTGTGCCAGAGGCAAACAGAGGCCCTTCGTGGATGCAGAGGTCTGCCCTTCTTCCACGGCACCAGCCTTAAAGGCCCCCAAAGCATCCCTAATTCTGTGACTCACAAACCAGAAAGCCACCCCAGTAGCTCTCTCTGGACTTATGCCTTACTAGACAAAGCCGTCTGTTATCTGGAAGGTTCAGGCCATGGTGGCACTGATCCAATAAAATGCTCTGCTAATTAGATCATGGGTGCATCACCAATTTTCAAAGCATTAGGGGGCAGCACACATACAATTGACTCTCTACCTGGTCTTTATGTAATTTGGTCTTGCTCCTAGGCAGCTGTGATTTAATAGCAAATACAATAGCCTGGGTCACAAGAAAATTGGGTTCTGGCTCCTCTTCCATCAGCTACGACACTGAATAAGTCCTTCCTCTTTCTGGGTCTCAGAGCCCCTATCTGTAAAATGAAGGTTCTGAGCAGGTTCCCAGGGCCCTTTCAACTTTTATTTTATTTAGGAAAGGGGAATTTTATTTGTTAAAGAAAAGTCATCTGTGAATGCCTCTAGTTAAATTAGTATGCTTGACTTTAACACTTTGGATTGAAACATGCTCTCTTTATCCTGATTTGAAGTTAACCTCCTCTGTGGAAGAGTCTGGAACTCTCAAGTGAAACAATAACTCACACTGCGCATCAAGGTACTCTGCTAGTCCCTCTATGTGCGTTATCTCATTTAATCCTTACAGCATCCCCATGAAGTAGGTGCTTTTATTATCTCTACCCGACGAGTCTCAGAGAGGTTAAGTAACAAGCCCAAAGTCATCCAGCTGGCAGGCAGCGGAGCCAGAATTCAAATCCAGGCAGTGTAAGTCTACACCACAATTGGGTTTGAGACCAGTAAGCAATAGCTTCAGGGAGAAAACACCTAAGTATAAACTGGGGTAAATTTTGCCAAGATTTAGCAAGGGCTAAAAATACTGACTTGAGAGTCTAAATGCAGGGCTTCCCCAAATCCTAACTTCATCTCTTCTTCAATCAAGAAAACACCCCACTCTTTCCACTCAGAAAGGCAGGTCATGTGAGATCCTTTTCTGAAGCCTGAGAAGCAGGTCTGATTTCTGTGAAGGGCCCATTCCCTTCCAGTGGACTCCGAAGCCCCTTCTAGGAGGGACCACACCCCAATCCGTGTTTTCACAATAGGCACAATAGGGTCTGGTTCTGGAGAGAGCTATTGGGATTCTCAAAATGTAGCGTGCATGAAAAGCCTCTGCAGCACTTGTCCAAATGCTGATGCCAGCACTGAGTCCAAATATCTGATTGAGTAGATCTGGGCTGGGGCCCTGAAACCTGCATTTCTAACCAGCACCCCTTCCCCATTATACTCGGGCTGATGGAAGGAGAGTACGCCAAGCTACCATGAGTCTTGAGCTTTTCATGTTTTAAGTTGGTCTCCAGGACCCAGGATTCCAAGATTTAGTGAATTCATCTCCCTCAGCCTAATCTACCACGCTCTCCATCCCCACCAGCCCCTAAGCAGCAATGGGGGAAGCATATTGGTGTGGAGGATAAGTGTAAGTCAGGATGTAGCAACCCAATGCCTCTTTACCCAAGGCCCCTATCGAGGGGTTCAGGGCGACACCTACCTCACTGGCTTTCTCAGGGGTGCCCTTGGGGGAGGGGGAGGCGGGGGAGGAGGGCAGCCTGCGCTCCCGTTCCCAGTCTCGATCCCGGTGGATGAGTTTGCTGTTGGGCTCCTTCAGGGTCCTCTTAAGCTCATTGATGCTGGCCTGGTGCTTCAGCAAGACGTCCTCTGGCTTGTCTAAGAACTAGGGACAGATGGAGAGGGTGGTGGTGTTAGGGGAACAGCTCCAAGCGGGGGATGCAGGGTGCAGGGATGATGGCAGCAGTCACCATCACCACCCTCCACCAGCAACGTGATTCCCACTCTGACCTGTGTCACCCTCATGGCAGCCCCAGAGACGAACCACCCCAACAGGTGCACATCCCAAGGCACAGAGCACTGAAGATGAAAAAGAGGAGATGTCTGGTCAAGCCACCTTTGCTTCTCCCTTGCCTGGCTCTACAGCCTCTGAACAGCCAGCCTCTACCCAAAGCCCACAGGTCTGGGTGAGTTCCTTTTGGTGCTATAAGCCCGGTCTTAGTCACAGAGGCGACTTCCCTCTGTTACAGCTAAGGCATAGCAGGTGGCAACTGCCAAAGAGCTATAATAACTCACTAATCCTGTTCACTGGGCTGCTCTGGCTCATTCAGGGGCCTCCTAGATCCCTCCTGGATCCCAGTGTCCACTTTCTGGCCAGGACTTGGGCCACTATACTTAGCAGGATGTCCAGTCTGGGCCCCTCCTAGCCCAACATGCACAACTGCCCAGGCCCTGGGGAGGCCCACAGTACAGATCCTCCTCAAGCCAGGGACATCAAGAAGAATGGCCAAGCTCCCACACTAGGGACCAGGGGCAGGAAAAAATTGCATCTAGTCTCCTCTGTGATGGGCCACTACCTTCCCCAGCCACCCTGGACCTTCCAGATACCTTTCAGGTACTGACTCACCAATAGCAGACAGGGTGAGATACAGCCAGACAGAGAAACTAGAATGCTGTGGAGTGTTCGGGAAGATTAGGAGAATTAGAGACCAGGAAGAAGAGCAGTAAGTCCCACGGCTGAACACAAGAATTGAGCCAGGTATAGCCGGAGTTGTAGGATTCTACCTATATGGGTAGTGTTCCCCATTAAACTACCAAGTCTGTGCTCAAACCAGTGCAGCATGACAGAGTCATCTCCTTAGGTCAAGGGAGGACGAGCTTTGTGCAGGAGCTGGCAGGAACCTGCCAAAGCTGTTTATCTGGCTACTTCTGAGGCAAAGTGGTGGCTGGCAGCCCAAGGACGCTTATCTGCAAGGCTGCTTAAAAATTCATGTTAACTCAATTCAGGACAAGAAATGGACAATCTCAGCTTATTAAAGTCAGATCAGGTACTTCTGGAAGAACCACTGGAAGGTAGGCTTACCCTTGGACAAAGCTAGAATCTTCCCCTGGGCTCATCTCTGGTACCCAAGGATCCACTATGGCTGACTCCTAAGCTACCTCAGGAAGGAAACCAATCCCAGTGAGGCTCCTGCTTTCCCTCCAGACATCTGTCTGTTCCTCGGGCATCCCTTCCCAAGCTGAGCTGCCCTCTGGACAATGGCTGTCTGAGAAGTCAAACCTGATGGTGCTTGCACAGGGAGAGGGTTTGGGCTGCAATGGGTAGTGAGTCTCAACCTGAGATGTGGCTTGTCGTCTTCCATCGCAAACCTGCCCCACTGCCTCCGTGGGTGTGTTATGTCCCTGAAGGCTGTGGGGAGCAGTGGGATCCTGGGATCCTTAAAGGTTAAGGGCATTGGAGAAACCTAGTCTGAATGCTTTGCTGTGCAGACAGGGGACTGGGGCCTGGGGGGAATTTCCCAAGACCTTCAAAGAGTTGGTGGCAGAAGTGGGGTTGAAACCCAGATCTCAGGACTCCAAGGCAAGGCTCTTCTTATGTCCCAGCCTCTGGCCCTTTCCCTTGGCGGCCCAAGAATAAACCCAGTTCTCTTGCAGTTAAAGTTCAGATGAAGAGTTTGTGACTGTGTGAGAGGGAAGAAGTGGTTAACATGGAAGGAATAATTTGGGGAAGCAACAAATGGGAAGAAGACGAGGAAAGGAGGAGAAAAGGAGGAGGTTTTTGCCATAGCTGAGCAGTAGTCGACCCTGCCTGGGGGAGGTGTAGGACTGGAGTTGGGGCAGATGCAGATGTGCTCTGAGGCACCTCCCTCCCCCACCCCAATCCCCACTCCCACATCTGGCTGCCAATAGATACAAAAAGAAGCTAGGGGTGAGGACACAGGGGACACAAATGAGATGGAGGCGAGACCAAACAGTGCTGTCAGGGAGGAGATGAATCTAGGGAAGGGGTGGGTCAGGGGAGATGTGCTAAATGAAAGCACAGAATGGCCTGGAAGAGCTGGTGGTGCAGGTGGGATGGTTAGCAGGTGAGCTGCAAGTATGGAGGACCGGGTGAGCTGGGGAGAGGGTGGGAGGGCTGAGGAAGGAGGGAGAGATGGCCGATTGGCCAGGAGAGTCTAAGAAGGGAGCTGGAGAGATAAGCTTAGCGGGTGGTGGAGTGGGGAGCAAGGATGGCTGCAGAGGGGGATGACTGAGGAGCAGAGATGAAGTTGAAGCTGAGATGGTGCCAGGGAAGTGAGCCTGGGATGGACTGTGGGATGGTGACAAATGAGCTAGGGATGGGAACAGCTGGGTAGGGAGGGACAGGTCCCATGCAGTACCTCCTGCTTGTGTCTCGGCGTGGTTTCCTGCTCCGGCTAGTGGGATGTGGTAGGAGGGAAAGAAAGCAGCAGGGTCAGTAGAGCAGATGGATTAGAGATACCACGATGGGCTTGGTCCGGCAAGGAGCCCAGAGCACTCACACTTGACCAAGTGGAGGCCAGGGCAGCTGGGTGGGCCACCAGCAGGGCAGTGAGGTAGTCAGAAGAAGGTACAGGTGTGAAGCAGGGCGCTGTCCCAGGAAGGCAGAGAAGGGAACTAGAGGCCAAGTGGGCAGAGCCACACTGGGCAGATGGGATGTGAGAATGGGGTTTCCTGTCTCTTGCTGTCAGTGGGAGCATGTTCAAGACCCTGTGCTCACAAGGTAGATGGAAAGAAACCTGCTGAACAACTATACCAAGAGGAAGCTCTCCCTGGCCTGTGTGTGTACACACCTGTGTGTATGCATGTTGTCTGCACATCTGTGTGCATGGATCTAAGGGTGATGGGTGCATACATCTGTTATTAAATGTGTGTGAGGCTAAGGTCATGCACTCCTGCATGAGCGTGTACACACAGATACTGGGAGTGTGTGTGTGCACCTGAGTGGGGCATGGGGAAATAGGAAGGGGACACACTTGAACCTCACACTCCTGAGAGCTGTTGGTGACACCTGGTCATGCTCTGAGGAGGAAGAGAGCGGTGCAGATCCAGATCTCAGTCAAAGGGGCAAATTAAGAGCATGCAAAAGGAGGCCTGAGTCCTATAGGGGACAGAGTGCCCCTCTGGAAAAGCAGGGCAAAGCTGCGGAGAGTACAGGGCAGACAGCATGCCCACTCCCACGCCCACCCCATCCCGGCAAGGGCCAGGTATTGAGAGATGACCCAAAGGCAAGGCCCTGCCATGGTGCACTCCATAGCAAGGGTGCTTGGCCACAGCTGGAGGCACGTGAAGGCCAAGGCCGAGGCTAGACCTCAGGACAGCCTCCTGATCCCCAGGGCAGAGGGTACGAGAAAGCCAGGCTCCTACCTTTAGCTCCTTGATCTTGGTTGGAGTCCTGACCTCTCCCTCCTCGGCCTCTGACCGTCGCCCCCCAGACTCGCCATCCTCATCCCGCTTGTCACCATCAGGCCCTGCATCGTGGTTCTCGCTGACAGAGGCTGGGCGGGAGAACTCTGCTGAAGTGGGTGGAGATAGCCAGGCAACCATGTGAGACCCCTCCCAGAGAACAGAGAGAGAACCAGCCCAGCCCTGCCCAACCACGCTGGGAGTGGAGCCAACTCTTCCACACCCCTCACCCGTTGCCCAGAGGGGTGAAGTAGACTTCTGATCACATGGCCAGTGAGTGGCAGAGCTGCCTCCCAGCCCAGGACTCCTTCCTGGTTTCTACAGCACTAGAGCCTGGGTTCAAATCTCAAATCCGCCGGGCGCGGTGGCTCACGCCTGTAATCCCAGCACTTTGGGAGGCAGAGGCGGGCGGATCGTGAGGTCAGGAGATCGAGACCATCCTGGCTAACACAGTGAAACCCTGTCTCTACTAAAAATACAAAAAATTAGCCGGGCGAAGTGGCGGGCGCCTATAGTCCCAGCTACTCGGGAGGCGAGGCAGGAAAATGGCATGAACCCCGGGGGGGCGGAGCCTGCAGTGAGCCGAGATTGCGCCATTGCACTCCAGCCTGGGCGACAGCAAGACTCTGTCTCAAAAAAAAAAAAAAAAAAAAATCTCAAATCCATCTCTTCTTGACTGTGTGACCTTGGGTGAGTTACATAATATTTCTGGGTCTTGGTTTCCTCATCTAGAAGCAGTGCCTGCTTTAGAAAGCGGAGGTGAGGAATGAACAAGCTAATGTATATAAATATTTATGGAAGAGTAGCTGGCACAGAGTGAGCCTTCTATCAATGGCGGCCCATAAATGTTGCTGTTTTGGTTGTGGTGGTTGTGGTAGAATACTCATTTGATCATCATTTAGCAACGCACAAATATTGTGAGATTAGCTTTACTAGTGAAAGCTAAAGTCCTAAAATTTGCAACTGATTTACCTTCTTTATAAATTAGGGAGAATTCGGGGAGATGCCTGCAATAACACCTTTCTCACTCACTGGTATTTCAAAATGCTTTTCTGAATAGGAAAGGAAGGGGTGGAACTAGACTTCGCATCAGGCATTGGGCATAATCCGACTATGCCCATGGATTGTGTCTTGGTGGAAAATAGGCTGAAAAACACGGGTTTAAAATAACCAGAGCTCAGATTATCCTTGGGGTTGGCCTAGATTTTAAAAAGAGGATAATTATCCTTTCTATTCATATACACTCACTTTGCAAAGTACGCATTTATGCATATATTTCGTTTGACATACACAGTACCCTATGTTGATGGCTGGAATGGGACTGACTTATCCCCATTTTACAGAGGATGACTGGAGACATCAAGGGGGGAAGTATCCCACTGGTGACCTTTTGGTGAGCTGGGACAGGGACTGAGGCCTGCTGGCTTAGAGTCCATGCTTCTGTTCCTCTCCGATGAGCTTCCCCAGCTCTGGGCTAACCTCTGCTGCCTGACAGAATCTGGACTTCATTTAGCTCCTGACATAGTAATGGAAGCTACAGGGGAGGGACCTTTCCCTTTGCATAAACCCCAGTTGTCAGTCCTCTGTCTACCCAAGGAGAAGAAGGAGCTTCTTCAGCCTCAGACGAACCCTAGCAGAACTACACATCTTTCAAACACGCACAGGAGTCCTGAGACAGGTCTCATTTTCATATACCAGAAAAAGTATCAGACTTTCTTAATCACCTGGCAAACTCCTAGGTATCCTTCAAAACCCTGCCCAGTTGGCACTCTTTCTGCAGAGCCATTTCTGCCCCTTCTAGACTTAATTCCTCCCTCCTCATGGCTACTCTACATTCTACACATGCTTTTCCCATTGCTTGAACCACAACAAATGCTTACAAACCTGCTATTCTATGAGCTCCTCAAAGGAAAGGGCCAAACCTATTCACTCTAAATACTATACCCAGGACCCAACACAAGGCCTGGCACACATATAACACTCAGAAAATATAAGTAGAACTAACTTGCCTGGAGGCCTGCCCCAAGGTTTTCTGGGAGTATCCACGGTTTCCCTACCCAAGTCCCCACTTTCCACCTTTTTTTTTTTTTTTTTTTTT
>NW_026652296.1:24587294-24627469 GCF_009828535.3 Hylobates moloch
AAAAAAAAAAAAAAAAAAATTTTTTTGAGACGGAGTCTCATTCTGTCGCCCAGGCTGGAGTACAATGGTGTGATCTCAGCTCACTGCAACCTCTGCCTCCCGGATCCAGGCAATTCTCCTGTTTCAGCCTCCCGAGTAGCTGAAATTACAGGCGCATGCCACCATGCCCGGCTAATTTTTGTATTTTTAGTAGAGATGGGGTTTCATCATATTGGTAAGGTGTTCTCGAACTCCTGACCTCAGGTAATCTGCCTGCCTTGGCCTCCCAAAGTGCTGGGATTACAGGCATGAGCCACCGCGCCCAGCCCCTACTTCCCACCTTTAAGCCACTCTCTACAAACCTAAAAACAATAATGATGGGTACAATTTCTTAAGGTGCTACTATATGCCACAGAATATTTTCTAGGCATGATCTCATTTAGTTTTCCCTAGAACACAGCAAAGTAGGTACTACATGTCTTGTAGAAGAGGAAATAGGCTCAGGGAGTTAAATAAGTTGCTTAAGGTCACCCATCCATTCATTCAGATATTTATGAACCACTTCCGGTGTCCAGAGAACAGCCCACGGTGACTGTCAAGCTGATATTTGAACTCAGATCTGCATAATTCTGAATCTCCCCAGTGCCCCATGTGACTTCTGAACATCACCTACAAACTCTAGTGTGTACATCCTGGGGAGAGACTTGGGCCCTGAAGGGTGCTGATTTAGTAAGTCTGGGGCAAAACCTGGGAATTTTCGTGCTTAACAATCTCACAGGTGACTCTGATGAGACGTGGTTTGTGCACCACATTTTAAGCCCTGTCTGCTTGCTACAGGACTATATAGGGCCAGTTTTCATTGATATTAAGGGCACCCATCAGTCCAATAGAAATGGGGACAGTGGAGAGTGCCATGTGGTTAGATTGTCAATCAGCCCAGAGCCCAGTAGAACCAAAAGAATGACCAAGAATGATACCCTGGCCTCCCAGCAGATAAGGCATCATCAGCTCCACACTGCAGTCATAAGACACTATTCTCCTAGTATGAGGACGACCAGTGCAGGGGACACCAGCCTGCAGCAGAGGGATGCAGGGGAGAAGGGTGAATCAGACCTGCACTGCCAGGCCCAAGGTTAGACCACAGGTTAGACCAGTGGATTGCTAAGCTTCTTGGGTAGGTGGCCCAAACCATATGGCTAAACCTGGGACCCCAAAAGACCACGACTCAGGGAAGTTGTGGGGAATCCAGAAAGTGGTACTGTCACATCTCAAGTGGGAGTGAGCTCTAGGTTGGGACTAAGCCACCAAGAGCTGCCCAGGGACAGCACTGGTCTTGAGGGGCCAGCCTGGCAGATGAACTTGGGATGCGTCTACCATTTTCCTGCTCATTCTGCAGAATCCAGCATGCCCACTCCCCCAGTTCCCTCTAAAGACCATTCCCCCCCAGCCCTCCAATTTGGGCCATACCTCCATCAAGGCTGCGGGACATGGTGTACCGTTTGCTGGAAGAACGCTCAAAGAAGGGTGCAGGCCGGTCAATGAGGGCACTGGCCTGGCGAGTCTGTGCCTGGGTCCTCCCACTGTACCGGAACTTGGAGCCCATCACCAGGAAGCCCTTGGGTGGGGGCTCAGGGGACACCAGCCTGCAGCAGAGGGATGCAGAGGAGGAGGGGGAATCAGACCTGCACTGCCAGGCCCAAGGTGAGACCACAGCTGGCCTTTCATCCCACTACCCCACCAACTACAACAATTCAAAGTGGTCCAGGAAGGGAGGGACTTGGGGAAAGAGTGGAGGACTTTCCTAGAGTTCTCACTAACTCCTCCCCCTGCTCCCCTCCATACACATGGCCTCTGCCCCATCCCCATTACCCCATCCAAGGTCAGGCTCACCGGAAGAATGTGTGGTGCTCAATGCAGACCTTCCACAGTCTCTTGGCTGATCGATGGTTTGGGAGCTTAAAGCCAATTGTGCTCTCAAATTGCTCATACTGGAAAAACAAAAGGGCAAGTTAGAGGCAGGGCCTGAGCTCACTCTTGCCACTAGCCCATTCTTTGTGTTTTTTATTTGTTTAATGTTTTTTTGAGACACAGGGTCTTGATCATTTGCCCAGGGTGGAGTGCGGTGGTGCAATCATAGCTCACTGTAAACTTGAATTCCTGGGCTCAAGAGATCCTCCTGCCTCAGCCTCCCAAGCAGCTGGGACTACAGTCAGATGACACCAGACCAGCTAATTTTTTGTAGAGAATGAGTCTCACTATGTTGCCTAGGCTGGTCTCCAACTCCTGGGCTCAAGCAATCCTCCCACCTCAGCCTCCCAAAATGTTGGGATTACAGACATGAGTCATCCTTTCTGAACTCTTCTCAGGCATCTGCGACTTTGGCCTGTTCATTCACTGAATCAATAAGGGTGATTGAGCCCTTACTCTGTGATGGGTCCAGTGCTAAACACTAGAGATACATGGAGACCAAGGCAGAAGATTCGAGTGGGGGAAGGGGCACTCCAATAATAAATAAGCAAACAAGATAATTGCAGACACTGATCAGGACTACAAGGGGAATGAAGGGAGATGTGTGGTACAGCAGAACTGGGAAGGCATAGGGGCTCCTGTCATCTAAGGAAGAGCAGGGGATCCCCTCTAGACCTAGATCTAGGTGATCTTGAGCTGACATTTGAAGAATGGGAAGGAACCAGCTATGTGAGAAGTGAGAGGGGGAGACACTTTCAGGTAGAGGAAACATCAAATGCAAAGCACTCAGGCAGGAAAGAGCTTGACTTATTCAAAGATCTCAAGGCCAAAGAGGCTAAAGCACCTTGGGCGTGGGGCAGTGTGGCAAGGGATAGGTGGGAGAGGTAGGTGGCCATGGAAGGAGTTTGAAGGTTAGCTCAAGAGCTAAACAGAGTTCCTGAAAGGTGTAAGCAAGGGTGTGGGTGGGAAGGGCCAGTGGGCTTGCCATGATCTGATTTAAGGGACTTTTTAAGATCTCTCTAGCAGCTATGAGGAAAATGGCCTGGAGAGCACCAGAGGCAAGGGAGGGCAGTGAGAAGGCCCTCATAGGCACAGGCGAAAGACGGGGGCTGCTGGAGGCGGGTGTGACAGAGAGGAAGAGAAGCAGATGGGTTCATGTTTATTCTACAGGTACAACCAAATGGGCTTTTTGATGGGTGAGATGTGGGGAATTGAAGGAAAAGAGGTGTAGATGTATACATGTTTGCATTTGTGTGTGTTGTGTGTGTAGTCGAGTCTGTGTATCTTAAAATGTGTACAAACTTTCATATTTACAAAACCTAAATACATGAACTTTACACAGACATGTATTCATTTATCTGTGTGACCTGAATGTATGTAGTTATACTTCTTTTTTTTTCCTCCCTTTTTTTTTTTTGAGACAGAGTCTTGCTCTGTCACCCAGGCTGGAGTGCAGTGCCAGCTAATTTTGTATTTTTAGTAGAGACGGAGTTTCACCATGTTGGCCAGGCTGGTCTCGAACTCCTGACCTCATGTGATCCACCTGCCTCGGCCTTCTAAAGTGCTGGAATTACAGGTGTGAGCCACTGCACCTGGCCATATGTGGTTATACTTTTATTTAGGCTCCTCTCTCTCTCTCTCTCTCTGTGTGTGTTTGTGTGTGTGTGTGTGTGTGTGTGTGTGTGTGTGTGTGTGTGTGTGTTGTGTGTGTGTGTGTGTGTGTGTGTGTGTGTGTGTGTGTGTGTGTGTTGGCAGCCCAGGCCCAGCTGCCAGGGTCCACTCAGTTCTAATTGATTCTGGTGAGGAGGAGTGCTTCCCCAAGGCAGGCTCACCTCCCCAGGCCGGATCTTGATATAGAAGTTACTCCTCTTGTAGGAGATCTTGAGGATCTTGGGCCAGGCAAAGCGGTTGATTCTCAGCCGGTCCCGGTAGATGAGCAGGCCATTAGCACAAACGCCTAACATGATGTCGATGCCCTCAGAGTCCTGCATGAGAAGAGACCATGGAATGGGAGGCCCGGGGTCCATGCCTGGGGACAGCCTGCCACCCACCCCGAAAACACCACCCTGTGCGCTGCTTGTGACGAGCTCTCAGGAGTAGGGTTAGAGCCTCCACACCGGAGTCCCACTGACCAATCCCTCCCATAGTCATTCAGTCATTCACTCATCCATTTAGGTATTTTTTCACCCACTCACTTGTTTGATCATTTGCTCTGTCAATCAATCATTCATTCACCCAGCAAATATTCAGTGGCACACACTTGGTGCCAGGCTATGTGCCAGGTGCTAGGGATACAGAAATAAACTAAGGCCTACATCTTTCCCTTACAATGCTCCCAATCTAGCGGTGGCTCAAACAGGTTCATAAATAAAAATACATGGAGAAAATGATACAGATCATGAGAAAATAAAAGGTTATGGAACTTCGAGGAATGAGAATGAGAACAGAAAAGTTTCAAGTTGGAGGTAACACAGGGTCTGGCACACCAAGCCCTAGGGAAAGGCCTGATAGTTCTTTGGGGGCACCACCCAGACACTAGGGGAACCCAGGAAGCCAGTGGTACCTTGGCATGGTGCAGGTCTACTCCGTACATGGAAAGCTTCTTGGCATTCTCTAAGAAGTGGATTTCTGCTTCTCCCGGGGTCATCCCCCTGAGGGAAAGAAAGTGATCACAGGTGACCAAGGGAAAGGCCCAGGCTTGAGTCCTGCTGTACAAAGGTATCCACCATCAGAACCCATGATTCTAGGAAGTCAAATAGGCTAAGCCTCACCCTAATCTTTTCCCTCTGCCCTCAGAGCAGGATCGTGTACCCTAATTCCCACTTCAGCCCACCCAACCCCCAACTTCTGCCAAAGCTCAAGTCCAGTCTTGTTAGTCCAGGGAGCATACAAGGGCTGAGCTGGGAGTCAGGATTTTTGCCTCATTCTGCCACTGAGTTGACTGTGAGCTATAAATTCTACTTTTCCATGACTGTAAAACCATTGTTAAGGACATTGTTCATTATAACCAGCCAGGGGCTCCTAAATTATTACCCACATAGGATATTTCTTGCAGAATTTAGTATCAGAAGCCACTTAATCTCTCCTAAGGAACAGGTGTACATTCTCCTTTCCAAAAAGAAGAGTTATGTAATTAATCAAGTTCCTTCTTTGCTTTGGCTGCCAGGAAACTTGGACTACATTTTATACTTAGTCACAGCAAACATTTATTGAGTACTATGTGCTGGTTACTGTTCTAAGCACTTTACACGTATTAACTCACTGAATCCTCATAACAACGCTGTAAGATAGGTATTATTATTATTCTCATTTTACAGATGAGAAAACTGGCACAGAGACATTGAGTAACTTGTCTAAGGTCACACTGCTATGAAGGAGAAGAGTCAGGATTTGAATCTCGACAATGTGACTTCAGAGTTTATGCTCCTAATCACTTCATTACAGGTCTTGTGTATCCTCCAGGCCTCAGTTTCCTGTGACCTGTCAACCTCTGGGCTGCTGTGTGGGATACTTGGACACGAGATGTCAGTGTGCTTTAGGTCCAAAGAGCTTTAGGGATAGCCCTTAGTATTTCTCCAGCCCATATTGATCTGAACATCTTTCTCTGAATTATTATGACTCTGCAAATCCTAAGATGTCTTGCTATCTAGGACAGGGATGACAAATAGATGGCAGGCAGGCCACTACTCCCTATTCCTATGCCCAGGGGGACAGTGCTAACCTGGGCATTGTAGGGAATCAGTGTCCTACTCAACACAACACCACAGCAGTCACTATTAACAAAGCAGAGTTAGCGTGCGACTCAGAGACAGCATTTGCCACCCTTGACCTAGCATTCATCACACCCCAGCAGGCTCTTCCCCATGTACACGATCCCTCCACATCTGACTGTAGCCCTCCTCTCCAGATGATGCCCACAGAACAAAAGCCTCCTAATTCCCTCCATCCTCAATAGTAATGAGACAATATCACCATACTCCTTTCCCTGGGTGCTGCACTTTACAGTTTATAATGCACCTTCACATTATTAATTATATTGAGTCCCCATAACAATCCTGGACTTACAGCCCCGAATACTTCCAGCTTAAAAGGACCCTACAAATCATTTAGTTCCAAGGGTTCCTCTCCAGGGGAACCCGTAGAGAAGCAATGGCAAAGGGGAGTATCAGGGTTTTTACAATGACTGAGAAGGTGTTATGGGCATTTACTGGGTCCCAGGGATACTGAACATTCTGCACAATGAATTCTCCTGCCCCAAATGCCAATAGTTGAAAGACACTGATAATCTAACTTTGTGCATATACAGGTGAAAAATGGGGCTTAGATAGGTTAAATAACCAGCCTACAATCACACTAGTTAATTATCGTCCAACTGCTGGAATGAGGTACTTTCCCCTGCACGATCAACTGTTCAACCCCTCGATCCACAGACAGCAACACTAACAGCCAACATGCAGTGTGCCTTTAATATGTGCTATTTAGGCTTCCCAGAAATCCTACAAGGTGGGTTTAACAGCATCCACCTTGAACAGATGAGGAAACCAAAGCATAGGAAGTGAAATGAGCTTCCTGAGATCCTCTAGTTAGAAAGTGGCAGAGCCAGTATAGGAACCCTAGCAGGCTGGCTTTCGGGTCCAAACGTTTGAACTCTATACCAAGATCTAGACATGAGGACACTTACTCAGAGACACAGTAGCGATTACTTTCTCCAGCTGGCAGATAAACGTATTCTCAGAGGCCAAGGACAGGGAATTATCACAACTATAGAGGAGCTTAAGAAACTTGGGTCCCAAAAGGTCATCAAGGCCACACAGCCAGTCACTATCATTCCTATTTACAGAGATGATTTGCTCTCAGATATACCTCAAGCTAGGGGCAGAGCCAGGTGGGGTACAAACAGCACAGTATGTGGTGGCCTAGGACATTCAGGCCTGCAAGGAAGGCTCCCACTGGCCAAGGAGCCACGGAAGGCCCTGGCTGGCACCCTCTTACCTGTATGTCTTATGCAGCTCCATGATCCTCTCCTCCAGCTCCCGGGTCTGGTTAGGGGCGAAGCGGAGCTCACTGACATAGTTGCCCACATGCTCCTCAGCATCATAATCGCCCAGCTCAGCCTGCACAGCGTAGGAGCCCAGTAGGGCGTGCGTGACAAAGGAGCATGGCAGCCGGCCCGTGATGATGTCTGCCCGCAGCTGCAGGCACAGGTAGTATCTGGAGATAGGGGAGAGCCAGCATGGGCACAGGGCCCTACTCCTCCCTAGATCCCCCAAGCACAGCTGTCCATTAGAACCAAACAGAACACAGCTCAGCAGAAAACGATGTTTGTAGACATTGGCGCTTCATATATTGACAATCTGGGTATGTCTCGTGAGATGGTTTTGCAACATTTCACATGACTTTAAGCATTTTTGTGCATTTCTAAATTTGAGGGATTTGTTTTCCATTATGAGAGCATTTTCAATTTCTAACTCAATTTCAAGCTAAATAGGACTACTTTGCTGGTTTGGCCATTACAAAATGTCGTGCAGTTTTAATTATACAAGTAATATACTGTATTCATGTCGTGGAAAAATTCACACTTTAGAGGTGACTCTAAATTTCCTCTTGATGACCAGAAATGTATGTGGTTTTGATTTGTGGGTGTTTCTTACCTGTAAATGGCATCAAATGCTGTCTCTGATTCTAATAGCTCACTTTTTCACACCCAGGCCTTAGAGCCCTCCCATGTCAGTACATGTGACTCTACCCCATTCATTTTAACTTTCACATTGTATTCCATGTCCCAGATGAACCTACTTGCCAATGCTTTCCCAAAACTTTCTTATTTTGCCTCCAGCTCTAAGTAAATTGTCTGAAAACAAATTGATTTAAAGAAACATTTCCAACTACCAGGCCATGATTTTTTATAACTTTTATGCACACTTGGATGATTTTACAATTTTAGAACCATTTAAAACCATTTTTATTGCTTTTTTGGTTACTATGTATTAAAAAAAAAGTTTCATTTTTAGCCAGCGATGCCTCCCTGTCCATTTTTGTTGTTTCACCATTTTTTTTCAACTGCTTATTTCTTTTTCTTTTTCTTTTTTTTTTTTTTGAGATGGAGTCTCACTCTGTCACCCAGGCTGGAGTGCAGTGGTGCGATCTCAGCTCACTGCAACCTCTGCCTCTCAGGTTCAAGCGATTCTCCTGTCTCAGCCTCCTGAGTAGCTGGGATTATAGCCACAGGCCACCACGCCCAGATAACTTTTGTATTTTTTGTGGAGACAGGGTTTTGCCATATTGCCCAGACTGGTCTCAAACTCCTGGTCTCAAGCAATCTTCCTGCCATTGTCTCCCAAAGTGCTGGGATTACAGGTGTGAGCCACCACATGTGGGCTTTTTTCTTTTAAGTATCTTTTACTTAATATAATTCTTACTACTTGGTGACATTATCTCACAGTCAGAACTGAAGTCCTGGCAAAAAGTATGTGCAGCCTCAGTGTGCGCCCAGGGCCAAGGCATAGACTCAGAATCAGTAGCAGCTCAAACATCACAGGCTTATGGGCATTCTGTCCAAAAATCTCAAAATTCAGAAATCACTGCCAAATATTCTGACCAATCTTTCATTTCAATCAATTTGTCATTTTGACCAGTTTATTTCGGGCCTAACTATTTTTGGCGAAATCAGCTGCTATAGCACCCATCTCCTGGGGCCATCTGTGCTAGGCAGGCCTAACTTCCCTCCTGGTGTCCCTGGAAGCACAGTGCCCAGGGTCTGGCACAAACAGGAGAGGTATCAGTAGGGAAGACCAGGGGGATTGAGGCTATGCTGGCCTAACCTACACAGTCCACTTGGGAATGGAGTTTCAGATCCTGCTGCTGCCACATTAGCCCGCACCTGACCTCAGGGCTCAGAACTAGGACTAATGATGCCAAAGCCCAGGCCTGATCTGTTCCAGGGATATCTGTCTTATCTCCCAAGGCCAGAGTCAGCACCTTGACCTTGGTCGATGGCCTGGCAAACAGGCAATCAACATGAAGATGAAGGAGGGACCCAATGGGAGAGAGGGGCTGGCTTAGGAGCCCTTCCCCTGCTGTAGGGGAACTCCAAGCCCGTATTTTATGTTTGGTATAAGGCCCATCACCTGGATGACACAGCCTCAGGATATCATGAAGTGAGACTATCTCTTTGGAAAGGGCTTAAGAGAAGGGCGTCCCCCTGTTCTGGTTTCCAGAAATGGGATAACCCCACGGAAGCTCCCATCCTGAAGGATGCTTTGCACTCATTTCCAATCTTCAGGCCATGTTATCTACTGGCCCTGAGGCACAACGAGACTGCACACACAGTCCACGCTTGCCCCAACAGCCCAGGCTTTTCTCTGTGAGGAGTCCCAAGCCCCACTTGACTTCCACGTGCCTGACGTGTGCACAGAGTGGCATGCAGACCAAAGTCCTATGTTCAAAGGAATCCCATTCTGTCCCCTCCATATTCCCAATGCTGCAAACTGGTGGCTCACCCAGCACAGCAGCCTTCACACAGGTTTGGTATGTCCCACCCAGAGATGGCCCATGCTATGTTTTTTTAAAGTTTACATTTGCTGCCAACATTTAGAACTGTGGTTTATATTCTTTAATCTCTAGGTTCGTTTCAACAATCAGGCCCAATTCCTACATGACAATGATGGCCCGGAGGGGAACAGCAACAGTTTTAGGTGGCTTCTGTCCTCTTAAATCTACAAGGGGCCCCACAGTTCCCTGTGATACCTCCTCCTCTGACGTCAAGGGTCAGCTGCCACTGACCACTGTGCTTGCATCACTGTGTTTCTCACAATGAGTCGGCTTCCTGTGTATGATGCTGTCTGCCTGACCTTGGTAGATGACTGCATTTGCAGCTGCTGTCACATACTGCCTGTGTCCCCAGGGCCAGGGGCCCTCATCCATAGTCCCACACAGCCAGCACACCTGTCTCTCCCTCCACAGCCCTCACCTTGTGATGTCTTCTGTCAGCTGGGCAGGATCAGGCGGGTAGAACTTGACTGTGAAGGCAAAATTCCAGGGGCTACCTGAGAGGAGATGGGAGAGAGATCAGTGAGGCCCTAACACCCCACTGGGTGGTCCAGATGCACCATCCTATGGGCAGTTTTTCAAAGTTTTCTCCCATCTATAATCTCGGGACAATGCAATCAGGAAGGCTGGAACATTATTCCCATTTGACAGATTAGCAAACTGAGGCCCAGGTTAAGAGACTTGTGAGCTAGCAGTAGGAAGGAAGGTAGAAAGAAAGAAAGAAAACTGACGCTGCATGCCAGGCACACTGTTAACTGCTTTACAAACATTACTTCAGTAAACCTCACCACAACCCCATGAGTAAGCCCTATGATTAGCCCCATTTTATAGATGAAGACGCTGAGGCCCAGGCAGTAAACTAGTCAGCCCAAGGTTACCCGGCTTGGAGGTGGCAATGCTGGGGTTCAAACCCAGGCCACCTGGCTCCTTGGTCTACACCCTAGTCTGGGTCACAGGATGTTAATGATAAGAAAAAAGTCTAGATAATACCACATTAAACAGGTTTCCTAAATTTGGACTTGTCAAAGCCCTCACCCTGCCACTGTGCATTGCAACTCTCTGAGGGGAACATGCATTCAAGAATTTCCAAAAATGATTTGATCTGTTGTATCCATTTTTCACAGAGCATCCTGAAAGATTAATGTTTCTCAGAACACATGTTGGAAAACTCTGCCCTGTATCATGTTGACTCCATCTCAGATGACAGGATTAGATTATAAACAAGACCTAAAAGGCAAATATAATGGGCTAAAGGTAACAAAGGGATATTTTAGGGGAATAAATGCTAACCTCCACACTTAGATGTGAAAAACCAATGGTACACATCTAAGAAGATACACAGGGGAATAAAGGCTGAGGTTATAGCTGGAAGCAAGCTCTGCAAGCCCAGAGAAGGGGTGGCCACTTGAGAGGGGATGAAGGCAGGTAGATATGAGGTACTGGACAAAATTAGCGAAACTCTACATATCCGCAACAATGGTCAGACCACCCCTGGGACATTTCAGGTTCCAGGCTCAAAATGGCCCCTGACAAAGTGAGAAAGTGAGGCCCATCCATGGCAGGGCTGTCGTCATGGACCACTGGAGGCCACATCGTCACTACCATCCTTGTCTCTGTGGTAACCACCATCTGCACCATACAGATGTCACATCTCAAACTCTTACTAGATGCCAGTCACTGTGCTTGCTAAGAACTTTATGCACATGTATAGGGGTTTGATCTTCATAATCATCCTGAAGTTGACTTTCTTTTTTATAGATGAATTCTGAGAGGTTAAGTCACTCTCTCAGGGTCACTCAGCTAGTCAGTGGTAGGGAATGGGGATCCTAACTCTGGCCATCTGGCCCCAGAGCCCAGGCTCCTGACCACACCGACTCCTTGGAAAGAGCAGCTTCAAGGAATAACAATAGTCTCAGGAATTCCTACCTCAGGAATAATAATGGTAATAATCAATAATAATAATAAATAGCTAATACACACTGGGTGCTACTGTGTGCAGGCACCATTCTACATGTAATACTCATTTAACCCTCACAACAACGTAAATACAAGTACTAGCATTACCCTGCTTTACAGAGAAGGAAACCAAGGCACAGTCAACACAAGAAGCAGATGAAGTTAACATTCAAATCCAGGCAGTCTGGCCTCAGTGTCTGTCTGCTTATCCCATCACACCAGATCGCCTCAGGGAAGCAAAAAGAAAACAGCTGCTGAGCACCTACTATGTGCTTGGTGCTATCCATACATATGTCATTGAACTGTCACCCCCACTTCATGAGGCAAGAACTACTAATCCACTGGCCAAGGAGAAGCAGGGTCCCAGAGAGGCGGAGAGCTTGTCCCAGGTGCCCTACTTTGCTCTACCTTGCCCCAGGTGCACTGAGGTTTGGGAGGAGATACACCCAACTCTGAAGCTCAGGCCACAAGGACCAATGGCGCCACCTTCAGAAGGCTGAGGTGCTGTCACAGAGGGCAAAAAATTGCTCCACTGGGGCACCAGAAGGTAGGATGAGGATAAATGGCTGGAAGTTACAGGGGTAGAGGCAGAGACTGTGGCTCTCCTGGATAAGGTGCTTGCTAGGGATCGAGACTATTACTCGATGACTTGGGATGGCTACAAGGAGTGACATCCACCAGGCCTGGGCTGTGCTGGCAGGGGCTGCAGGCCACCTCTGGGAGGGATGCTGAGACCTGACCATTTGGTCCAGCCACCTGTCTTTCCCAAGCTCATGGTCCTGACTAAACACCACACACTTGGCTGCCTGTATGTGTTCCGATCCCTTTAGTCATGAGAGACAGGCCTCCCAGCCAGGCTGGGGCTCCTGGGGGACAGCCTGAAGCCCAGGCAGAGGATCTGTCAGCCCCCCGAGGACTGCACTCTGTCTGTGTGCCTGCCTCTTTGTCTCCAACTGACAGAACCTACGGGAAGAATTCCTCGAGCCCCCTCCTGCAGAGTCAGCTGGCATCCCTGGGCCCAGCTGCCCGCTGTCATGGCAACAGGCTCAGCTACAGCTTTTCAGCCAGGGGACCAGGGAGTTCAGGAGAGACCAAGGGGGAGGGGTCCTGGGTGGAGGCATCTCCGCCTCGAGGCCCCAGGTCTCCAACTGCTCAGGCTGCCTTGCTGAGGCCATCTACCACCCCCTTCTGCCATTTGGGAGCTGCCCCATCCCTTCCCGACATGCTTTCTGTCTCTGGGCCAGAAAGGACAGGTTGTTGGCCTGCTCATCTGCCTTCACCCCCGGCCTTGAAAAGAGCACAGGATGGTGTTAGAAGGCCAGGGCTCAAGACCTGGCTCAGCCAACATTTGGCTCTGTGACCTCAGGTAATAACTGCCTCTCTCTGGGCCTCTGAGGAAAGGGTTGGTGCTTACTGAAGACTACACCATTCCTGGACAGAAGGGTGGCTGTTTCCAGCCCATCTGCTTGTCCTTTGTCCTAGATGGCTCTGCAGGTCCCTTCTAGAGCTGACATCCTGAATGTATTTATGATTCCTCTGCTAACTTGCTGTGTGACTCTGCACAGTTGTTTCTCTTCTCTGGGCCTTAGACTTGTCCTTCCCGCTCTGGCTTTTCCCAAGATCTGCCAATGTGAAGTACATGGACTCATGGATCTGAATGCATTTTCTTTTTTTTCCTTTTTTTGAGATGACATTTTGCTCTGTTGCCCAGGCTGGAGTGCAGTAGTGTGATCTCAGCTCACTGCAACCTCTGCCTCCCGGGTCCAAGAGAATTGCTTGAGGCAGTCCCAGTGCCTCAGCCTCCCAACTAGCTGGGATTACAAGCACCCGCCACCACGCCCAGCTAATTTTTGTATTTTTTTTTTAGTAGAGACAGGCTTTTCCCATGTTGGCCAGGATGGTCTCAAACTCCTGACCTCAAGTGATCCACCCGCCTCAGCCTCGCAAAGTGTTGGGATTACAGGGGTGAGCCACAACGCCTGGCCTGAAATGCACTTTCCAAAGGAGGAGAGAGCAGTACAAAGGGGGCTCTCATGGCCTGGAATCCCCTTACCCACCCACCTCCCCAAACACAACCAGCCACTCACTCCGGATCTGCTTCTTGATCTCCTTGGAGGGGTCCAGCCAGTTCTAAAAGAAAAGATAGAGATCTTCAGAGGGAAGACGCAGGAAAGAACCTGACTGGGCTGGGAGAGAGAAATATCCTGAAATGGCCGGTCAGCAGCCCCTTGTGGGGAACGCCCTTCCTTGGCTAAGCCTCTTGGTTCCTTTTCCTTGGGACTAGGAGGTAAGGGGAATGGGGCCAGGATTCACCACCAGGCTTGGACCCAGTGCCCCGGAGCTGCCACTGCCCTGAGGCAGTCCCAGTGAGCAGGTGATGCACCTGCAATGGGACTGGCAGGAAGAAGGAAACTCAGAGCCTCCCAAGGGTGGGGAGAGGCTCTAGCAGGGAGCTCCTCAGCTCCCCCAGCAACGCTAGCAGCCCAAATTCTCATCTGGGGGTGACCTGTATGTCACCAAGAAATGGCTGAGACAGGGAACCGCAGGTGGATAGGGCTGGTTGAGCCTTGGGGACATGCAAACAGAAGATGCTTAATGATTTGAGCACTAATGGATGCTGTGGGGGGTGGCCAGGATTACAGGGGCCTAATGGAAGAGCAGGTCCCACCCTGCTCCCTAGCCCAGGTACCTTCTGGCTGTCGGCATCACAGAAGGTCAGGCCGAAGTAGTCCTTCTCTAGGAGGTTGAGGTGTTCACAGACCAGGTCAAACAGCACCTGGCCCCGGCCATGTTTCTAAGGAGGGAAGCAGAGAAGCTGTGAGGCTGAAGCACACCCCAGGGTGAGGCTGGGAGATACCCTAGGCTCCACCAGGACAACTCAAAAACCCCAAGGGCCTTTTGGCGTCTGGACAGGAATGCAGTGCTCCTGCCACCCACTTGGCTCTGCCCTCTGAGTCCTAAGGGATCCTGGGGGTGGCAACAATGGCCACCTCCTTGATGGCCTTCTTCCAAGTTCTGGTGGGGGTTTCTGGACCTTGAGCTTGCTTGGGAAGAAGTTGAAATGAAAGGCATAGGAAGTGACGGCTTTCTCCTTCCTTTTTAGTGATTAGGAGAAGGAGGCTAACTTAGACCGAAGGAGCAGAAAACCTAGTCCTAAGCTTTGGGTGTGAGAGGAAGAGAAGCCGCCCCTGGAATAAGACAGAAGCAGGCAGGGGGAGAAGGGGAGGGCTTGGGACTCAGGGTCGCAGTGTGACCCTCCCTTCCCTGAGTGAAATCCAGGGCAGCCCAGGCTAGCCCACCACTCCCTTCCCCACAGCCAGTGAGGTTTCACAGAGGCTCATGGGGCCTCCATCAGCTTCTGCTGGAAGTACCATTGTTAGGGCCAGGTAGGTTCCTCCCACTCCTGTAGAGCTAGGCTTGGGCCTCTCTGAACCACCATTCAGAATGACGAAGCCGAGAACCCGACTGGGCACTCCAAACCCACAGGGGTAAAGATGAGCACCAATAAGGGGATCACATGGCAGGGGAACAGGAAGCAGTCACCACCCAAAGAGGCAGGGACTCTGGAGAGGGAGTGAGACCCCTGTAAGGTTTGGCTGGGCCCTCGGGACCAAGCCTGACAAGGAATTCCTGAACCTGGAGATCATCAGAGAGAGAGGACCTGGCCTCAGTCAAACGCTTTGTGCACTTCTAGGACAGGCAGAAATGGCATCTTGGGGCCCATCAAGGTAGGAGAGAGGACATAGAAGACAGCCCTTTCCTTTGTCTCAGGAGCAGGGAAGGTGAAATCTTTCTATAGACAAAATACATACACAGTCAGGTGCAGTGATTCATGCCTGTAATCCCAGCACTTTGGGAGGCCAAGGCAGGCAGATCACTTGAGGCCAGGAGTTTGAGACCAGCCTGGGCAACATGGTGAAACCCTGTCTCTACTAAAAATACAAAAATTAGCCGGGTATGGTGGCGGGCACCTGTAATCCCAGCTATTCAGGAGGCTGAAGCAGGAGAACTGCTTGAACCTGGGAGTTCAAGGTTGCAGGGAGCCAAGATCGCACCACTGCACTCCAGCCTGGGCAACAGAGCAGGACTCTATCTCAACAACAACAACAACAAAAAAAAAAAAGAAAGAAAGAACGAAAGAAAAAATACATGCACATAAAAACAAAACAAAACAAAACCCTATAGAGAAGAGGGACTCAGCCTCCCAGCGCTCAGGAGTAAGTCACATCCCTAAAGTCAGGGCATGGGAGAGAAAAGGGGGCAGCTCCTATAAATCTCAGTAGCAAGGACACCCTCTGAGCCCTTTCACACACGCGGAGAAGGGCCAAGAATGCTGCCTCGGCAGGGGTAGAACCTCTAAGGGCTCACAGAGGAGGCAAGCGAGAGCTCAGAATTAGGGCGGGAGTCAGAACCTATACAGGAAAAGGAGACCTAAATGTGAGGCCAGGAGGGCCAACCCTAGAAGGAGGCATCTGCTATGTCACCACCATGGGGCAGGGCCATACCACAGTGTTTCTACACAGCCTGGGTGACATCCTCCCAATGGGCCGCCTCCCTGTGATGGGGTGATGGGCTTGCCATAGAACCCTCAGGTGACTAGTTTGTCCTGGAGACTTGAGATGGTGCCCTGGACAGGGATATTCACTAGGAAGGGAGGAGCCCTCTCTCCACCCAGTATATAAAAATGATTCTAATTTAAATGTCAGTCTCTCCTGGGTGAATAGGGGAGCCCAGTCCCCAGGTCTACTGTTTGTAGATCAGCCCTTACATGGTGGCATTCTTGCCAAGGTATAGTCACCCTGCAAAATCTTCCCCTGGTGCCAGCCCTGTACCTCGTCTAATTCTATTTGCAATCATAACCACTCTCTCCAGGCTTTGGTGCCACCATCTGTACAAAGGAGCTCCAAGCCAGGTCATCTCTCTGGACACTGTGGCTGGTCCAGGACTCCTCTGATTTGGCCCAGGCTGGGTACACACAGGAGACTGCCCTGGACCTGAGGCTGGCCGACCGGGGACGGGACATATGGCACTCAGTGCTCCCCTACCTCCACCTCACACTCATACTCGGAGGCATCAAGCAGAGTGACCCGGCAGATGGCACTCTTGTATTTCTTGGCAATCTTCTGGGGCGATTTCTGGGCCTTGCTGGGTGTGGTCCTCTCCGACAGGCCATCGGCCTCACTGTAGTCCTTCTCCTCCATGTCTAGGCTCTGCAGGACCAAGCAAGGGAATAGTTTGCCCAGTGAGTTTTAAGCCATGGCCTTTTATATAAGTAAGAAGCAATATGGAGGCATCTGGGGCCAAGACAGACCCCAGAATGAAAGTCACTGCCATCTGAGACCCACAGGGCAACTAGGGTCTATGGCTGGTGTGTACAGGAGGAGAGCCAGGGCTTCCATGCACAATGGGTGGCCTCATGTGAGGGGTCCCCATCTTCCCTGCAGGCTACTGCTGCCATAGGCATCCTCTGAGGCAGGAGCATCCCATGAAACCAAAGCCAGTGGCCAGAGCTGCCCTGTCTCCCTAGAGCAGCACATGACTCATCACAGCATCCATCTGGTCTCCTTCTTTTTGTCTGTCACTGGATCTAGCAGGAGTCTGGGAGCTGTGGACTGAGTTAAAGGAGAGGAGAAAGGCCAGAGACCTGCCCCGCCGCTGCCCGCCCCGGGTCCTAACTCCACTGCTGACGCCCTCAGTGATCCTGGCCAAGTCCCTGCCCCCTCCAGGCCTGTCATGAATTAAGGAAGGGGTTAATTAGATGACGAGGTGAGTCTGTTGTAGCTTTAGGGCAATGGGTTTTGCTCTGGGGTTACATGGGGCTGGCCAAGCTAGAACAGACAGGTTCAGGGGTAGGAAAATAAATGGAAAGAACTCAGGCTTCAAAATCAGATCTAGATTTGTCTTCACCTCTGTTACTTTATGGCAATGTGACTTTGGATAACTCATTTTATCCTGCTGGTGCTCAGTTTCCCCAAGTGTAAAATGGGGGAGTTAGTAGCTACCCTCTTTAGTCTGAGAGAATAAAATTTTAAAATGACCACAATGGGCCAAGCGTGGTGGCTCACACCTGTAATCCCAGCACTTTGGGAGGCCAAGGTGGGAGGATCACTCGAGCCTAGGAGTTTGAGACCAGTCTAGGCAGCATAGCGAGACCTCATCTCCACTGAAAGTTAAAAAAAAAAAAAAAAAAGTTATGGCCAGGTGCGGTGGCTCACACCTGTAATCCCATCACTTTGGGAGTCCAAGGCAGGTGGATCACCTGAGCTCAGGAGTTTGAGACCAGCCTGGCCAATATGGTGAGACTCTGTCTCTACTAAAAATACAAAAATTAGCCAGGTGTGGTGGCGCATGCCTGTAATCCCAGTTACTAAGGAGGCTGAGGCAGGAGAATTGCTTGAACCCGGGCGGCAGAGGTCGCAGTGAGCCAAGAGTGCAGTGGCACCATTGCACTGGGTGACAGGGCGAGACTCCAAGTCAATAAAAAAAAAAGTTAAAACAATTAGCCAGGTGTGGTGGTGCATGCCTGTTGTCCCTGCTACTCAGGAGGCTGAGGCAGGAGGAATGCTTGAGCCTGGGAGATTGAGGCTGCACTCCAGCCTGGGCAACAGAGTGAGACCTGTCGCAAAAAAGAAAATAAAATAACTACAATGCTCCCAGTACAGTGCTTGGCATGTAACGGGTCACTAACAAATCTTAGTTTCCTTCTTTCCTCCCTCCTGAAAAAATACTGGGGCCCTAAGAACTGGACCTGGAGGATGGTCTGGGCAGGAAAGGGACGCCCATGCTCTCGGGCACACACCTGTTCAGCAGGCCGCGTGTCCTGCTGGGATGGATGCTTCTCATTGGAGATGGCCTCTGGGTGGCCGTGGCCTGCAGGGGTCACAGGGGTGGTCACAGCGGCGGCGGCCTCGGGCTGCTGCGGGGCCTCCTCTTGAGCTTTCTTCACCTCAGAGTCGGGGCCTGTCTCTGTTGTCATGGTGACCAGCACGCCTGCATTGGCATGAAGGAGATCATGTGACAGGGAGGGACAGCAATGGTATGACAGTGAGAGGGGCAGGAACCACACGCAGAGAGAGACAGATGGAGGCAAACGGACAAAGAGTCACAGGGCAAAGGGAGGAGGGAGGGAGAGACAGAGGAAGTGGGGAGGAGGGAGGGTCATGGGAGGTGAGGGGTTAGTGGCCGAGGTCACAGGCACCCCTCCCACCCTGTGTCTGCAGCTCTTCAGGGACTCTAATCTCTGGGCCTTTCATAGGGATGATGAGTCCTTCCAGGGAGCCCTGTTCTGCCAGGAGCACATGGGGCCACCAGTGACCGCCTCCAGGCAGGGCCCAAGCCAGGCTGTCTCTCCAGCCACCTCACCTGGCGCTTGGTAGACCCTCAGCAAAGCTGGATGCACAGAATTTAACTAAAAGAACCCTGGGTTCCAGACCTTTCCAGTGCTGAAGCTGGACACACCTCTTCATGCCCCAAGCTTCAATAATTCCTGCCCTGCTAACTTCACAGAATAGATCCAAAAAGAGAATGACAGGAAGAAACTTGAAACAAAACACAACACAACAAAACAAAAAACCGCACAGCCTTGACAATGTAAAAGTCAAAAGAACAGGCTCAGTCCTCGAGTTGGCCACAAATGAGGCAGTCACTTCACCTCTCTCAGACTCATCCAAAACATGAGCAACGTAGAGAAATGCTTTCTGGGATAAACTATTCTTGTCATTTTCCCCTTTCAGCAGTAAATGAGGAGATTTCAGAGAGTCAAGGACCCATTGCCCAGCTATTCTGCTGGAATAGGCAAGTTACAGAGAGAAAGAGAGAGAGAGAGAGAATGGCATGGTCTCATTTTTATGTTTGAAAAACAAAACAGGCCAGGCGCAGTGGCTCATGCTTGTAATCCTAGCACTTTGGGAGGCCGGGGAGGGCGGATCACCTGAGGTTGGCAGTTCAAGACAACCTGGCCAACATGGTGAAACTCTGTCTCTACCAAAAATACAAAAATTAGCCAGGTGTTGTGGCGCACTTCTGTAATCCCAGCTACTCAGGAGGCTGAGGCAGGAGAATCGCTTGAACCTGGGAGGCGGAGGTTGCAGTAAGCTGAGATTGCACCACTGCACTCTAGCCTGGGCAACAGTGTGAGACTCCTTCTCCAAAAAAAAAAAGAAAAGAAAAAAGAAAAACAAAACAGTAACCTCAACAACATATGTTTGTGTTTGCACACATTTAGTAAAAGGTCTGAAAGGATACTTACCAATGTTAAGAGAGGTTGGTAAGGCAGAAGTGGGTAAAGGAAAATGAAAGAGATCCCGGGGAACCAGGTGACATAAGAGAGAAAACTTCACTTTTCACTTTACATGTTTTGGAACTACTTTTATCTTTTAAAATATGCATACATAGGCCAGGAACAGCGGCTCATGCCTATAATCCCAGGATTTTGGGAGGCCAAGGCAGGCAGATCACCTGAGGTCAGGAGTTCGAGACTAGCCTGGCCAACATGGTGAAACCCCGTCTCTACTAAAAATACAAAAATTAGCTGGATGTGGTGATGCATGCCTGTAATCCCAGCTACTGGGGAGGCTGAAGCAGGAGAATCGCTTGAACCCAGGAGGCAGAGGTTTCACTGAGCCACTGCACTCCAGCCTGGGTGATAGAGTGAGACTCCATCTCAAAAAAATAAAATTAAATTAAAATAAATAAATAAAATATACATATGTACTTTTTTAAACGTACAAGTTGGCTTTTTGGAAAGGTAGGGTGGCGGAGGGGCATCAGATGCACTCATTCCTGCCCCCAATCAACAGATCCTCAAAAAAAAGCTTTGAAGCTAAAACCAGGGAAATAGAAATGAGCAGGAACCCTCACCCCTGAGTCCAGGACCTTCCTCTAAATCTATCATATTACATGAGAGAGATTCAGGCTAGACTGGCACGCCCTCTCCCCTGCACCATCCATCGTGGGAGGCCTCTGATAGACAGACAGACAGACAGACAGACAGACAGACAGACAGACAGACACAGCATCCACCCTGGGCTAGCCAAGTGTTCCAGGTCCCCCGCCCCACACTTCCTTTTCATTTTTCGGTTTTTCTCCCTGCATCTCAGTGGGCATCAGCCTGGCCCAAAGCCAAGAGCACTGGATAAAAAGCCAGGGACCCTGAGCATCCCACTCAGGCACAGGAGAGCTCTGGGGCCCTGAACATCCTCAGCCCCCCACAGAGTGGATAATGGCAGAAAGGCTTTTTACGTGGAGGCTTGGAGTACAGATGAGAGGGTTTGTTGTTACTGATGCTTCTATTAAGAAGGAAGATGAGGAGGAAGGGAAGGCCTGGGTCCCCATCACCTCCTCCACACCCAGAAATGCTTTCCACTCAAGCCACTACTCTGTGCCTTACAGGTATAACTTAAAGCCATAGTTAAATAAAGGCTCTCTGTCACTTACGGGACAATGAGTGCTGACTCCAGGCCAGGATACAAAGCAATGAGAGCTGCTCTAGGGGAGCCCACAGCCTTGGAAGGGTCCAAATGATACCGGTACACCGGGCTAAGGATCTTTTCTGAGCCTGCACTTAAGGATACTGGTCATAATGCCAGATAAGGCCTATAGGCAAGAACCCTTAAAATAACTGCCTGCAAAATAATTTTGCTTAAAAAGAAAAAAAAAAAAAAGCATCACAGACTCATCTGTGTGTTTTCTGCTGTGAGATGCAGAATCCACATGACCCTTCATGGGCCCAGACAGCCAGGAGACACTTCCACTCCTCCCTCTCTGATGGCCTCAATCTGATTTCAGCTCACACTCTCGGAACTTTTCCTGGGCCTGAGGTTTCTTGAAACAGCCAGGAAAGCAACCTTAAATAAATATCCCAGTCTTCCTCTGCCTGGGTCTCCAGCAGAGCCCGCTGGCAGCAAATGCCTGGCACTCCCAGAACGACAGAGAAGAGGAGCTGGATGCCTTTTGAGATAATTTTTGAGATAATTCAATCTACTCCTCTTCCTTTACAGGTGAGACCCAGTGAGCAAAAAAGATGACTGACAGTCATTTCCTCAGAAACCAGGTTTCCCTGGTTCCTCCGCCCACTCTCCTCCCTCCCCAGCCTCCAGACTCCCCAGATCCTAACTCTAGGTCTGCCTTCTCTCCACTGTACTTGGCTGCCTCAAGCAAACCCCAACAGAACCCCCCAAAGGAGAAAGTACTCAGGCTCAGGCTGGACACCAAGGACGTGGCAGGAGCCACCTCTGCATTCCATGGCCAGGGGCTAGTGAGAGAAATGATGGCTTATCCACTCTAGAGAGTTAAAGAAAAAAACGTCAAAAATCATGGAAAAGATTTGAGTAAAAAAGCATGATACACAACAGTTTGTACGGATTAGCTATATGTTAATGAATACACATGCACAGATACAGAAAATTCAGCAAAGTATTAACTATAGTTATTTCTGGGTGGTGGGAAGACAGATTATTATTTTTTCTTCTGTTTAACTGTAGTTCTTGGTTTTGCTACTATACTTGGAGATTCCTTGAATGAGTTTAAGTTAGAGGTCCAAAAAGAAATTTTTCTGAGGCACATGGCTTGGTATGGCAGTATGAGAAGGAGATAAAATCTGTTTAAACCTTTTAAAAATTTATAAATCAAAAATAACATCTTTAAAAAAAATCTATGATGAAACCTTTATTTCACAAATCCAAGGATAACAGCATGGTTCTCTCACTAGGCCACAGAAAGGGAGCCAAGGGCCTGGCCCTGGCTCTGACATAGCTTGTCACGTGGGCATGGTTCCGCCCAGGCCCAGGTGAGCACAGACTGATGGAGCCTGCTGTGCGGCTAGGCCCGGCCAGGCACTGTAGTGGCCCCTGGAGGGAAGCACGTGCTGTTTCCCGAGGAGCTGGCTGCAGTGTGGGAAGAGGATGCTCACCCAGGAAATGGCTAAACACTCATGCAGGAGATGATTTAGATTTGCCATGTATGTTTCAGCCTCTCAGCAGAGTCTGGGGACCTGGTGATATGGACTATAGCCTGGAGTTCCCAAAGGAAGCTTCTAGGGTGGGGAGGTGAAGGTGGAATTAGGTGTTGAAAAAAGGGAGCCATTTAGACAGGAGATGCAGGGAGAGCATTTGAGCTGAGTCACCATGTGGGCAAATGCCCAGAGATGGGAAGAAGGGGGTTGGGCAGGGGATAGAGAGGAGACCTTGACACTCTGGCACTTCAGAGTGAGAAGCCTATAGAGGTGAGCACCAAACAGCCTGGAAGGAGGAACTGGTTGGAGCTTGGGAGGAGTGACGGGGCTGGGAGACTTGCAAGAGTCAGAAGCATCTCTGTGCAGGGGAAGGACAGAGATCCCAACACTAAGCGCTGCTGCCAGCCAGGCTCAGGGCTAGAGACTTCATACAGTCATTCATGGACCTCTTGAAGGGAAGTAGAGCAGGCGGCCCTGTGGCTCAGTGCTTCACAGCACAGGCTTTGGAGTCAGGCAGACCCAGATCCAAAGCCTAGTGCCAATGCTTGCTCACTCTGTGACCTTGGACAAGTGACTTCAATTTTCTGAGCCTGAGTTACCACTTTTTTTTTTTTTTTTTTTTGAGACAGAGTTCTTGCTCTGTCACCTAGACTAGAGTGTAGTGATTTCAGCCCACTGCAACCTCTGCCTCCTGGGTTCAAGCGATTTCTCCTGCCTCAGCCTCCCAAGTAACTGAGATTACAGGTGACCGCCACCGCAGCCAGCCAGTTTTTCTATTTTTAGTACAGACGGGGTTTCACCATCTTGGCCAGGCCGGTCTCGAACTCCTGACTTCGTGATCCACCCGCCTCAGCCTCCCAAAGTGCTAGGATTACAGGCATGAGCCACCATGCCTGGCCCTGAGTTGCCTGTTTTATAAAACAGAGACACTCCTCCCTCCCTCTCAGGATGGCGAAGGAGATTTAGGAAAATAACACAGAGAAAGCCCTTAGTGGCCCGGTGTGGTGGCTCACGCCTGTAATCCCAGTACTTTGGGAGGCCGAGGCGGGCAGATCACAAGGTCAGGAGATAGAGACCATCCTGGCCAACATGGTGAAACCCTGTCTCTACTAAAAACACAAAAATTAGCTGGGCATGGTGGCATGTGCCTGTAATCCCAGCTACTCGGGAGGCTGAGGCAGGAGAATGGCTTGAACTGGGGAGTCGGAGGTTGCAGTGAGCCGAGATCGTGCCACTGCACCCCAGCCTGGCAACAGAGCAAGACTCCATCTAAAAAAAAAAAAAAGCACTTAGCATGGTATATACCCAATAAAACAAGCCTGAGACGTAGGGTCTATAATTACCAGCAGTAATGGGAAGCTGCAGTGAGGAGGGGCCTGAGAACGAGAGTTCAGAAGTGTCCACCCACAACAAATGGAGAAAGAGATGTTTCTAAGAGACAGAGGCCAGCAGGGCCAGACTGATGACACTAACATATGAAAAGCCTAATGCACAGGATTAGAAAAGAGAAAGGTCAGCCAGAGAAGTAAATGCTGACAGCGCCCATACTTGCTCTGTCTAGGGGAAAGGGACCCAGTGAGGCCAGGGATGCTTGCCTGGGCTGGGGCTGGCCCAGCAGACTGTCAGCATCTGAGGCTCTTCAACACCCTAACCACCCTCTGGCTCCTCTAGCTCACCTTCCAGGGTCACTCAGCAGCCTTCTCACCTGTGGCTGTTTATCCAGGTGGCCTGCAGGGAGAGGGTGTCCTAGCCCAGATGAGGCAATATCCACTCAGCCTGGCAGTGAAACCACTCCTTAAAAAATGAATCAACTGATATCCGGTTTATACATCAGGCCCTCTAACCAGGGTTAGCATGAGTCAGCATCTCTGAGTCCAGTAACTTGGATTTGCTCCTTTTCTCCATCACCATTGCAACTGCGTAAATCTAAGCCACTATCAGCTTGTTCCAGGAGAGCTGCCCCAGCCTGCTCCATGGTCTCCCTGTGACCACTTGGGCCCTCCTAGAGTTTACTATCCACAAAGCAGCCATAAGAATCTTTCCAAAACTCTCAATGGACACCCTCTTTATTTATTATTCATTATTATTGTTATTATTATTATTATTATTATTGGAGATGGAGTCTCGCTCTGTGGCCCAGGCTGGAGTGCAGTGGCATGATTTCGGCTCACTATAACCTCCACCTACTGGATTCAAACAATTCTCCTGCCTCAGCCTCCCGAGTAGCTGAGACTACAGGCACCCACCACCATGCCCAGCTAATTTTTGTATTTTTAGTAGAGATGGGGGTTTCACCATGTTGCCCAGGGTGGTCTTGAACTCCTGAGCTCAGGCAATCCGCCCGCCTCGGCCTCCCAAAGTGCTGGGATTACAGGCGTGACCCACCTCGCCCAGCCGGATGCCCTCTTTAAAACCCCCAAGGGCCTCCCATTAAAATAAAACACAAACTCTTTATCAAAGCTACAGACCTCTGTATATGGCTGTTGCCCATCTTTTCGGCATCAGCTCCCACCACTACTGGTCTCCTATTCCCTCCCCACGCTGCCACCATCACCATGAGCCTGTCACATTGGCTTTCCATCTGTTTTTTGACCGTGCAAGGCTTTGGGGCTTTGTCCTTAATGATTGTCTGTAATGTTCCCTCTGCATGGACAGCTTGGCAGCTCCCACCTTCAGATTGTGAATCTGTGTGCCCCTTGACCACCCTGTCTAATTTATTTAGGTCCCTTCCCCTGTTTTTTTGGTTACAGCATGCTAGATTGTTTTGTTTTTGTTTCATTTTGCCATTTTAACCATTGTTAAGGGTAACAATTCAGAGGCATTAATTACATTCACAATGTTGTGCAAAAATCACCACTATCTATTTCCAAAAATTCTTATCACCCCAAACAGAAACTTCGAATCCATTAAGCAAGCATCTGGGTTGGGTGGTTGGTTTTCTTTTTCTTTTTTTTTTGGAGACAGTCTCGTTCTGTTGCCCAGACTGGAGTGCAGTGGCGTGATCTCAGCTCACTGCAACCTCCACCTCCCAGGTTCAAGCAATTCTCCTGCCTCGGCCCCCCCCCAGTAGATGGGACTACAAGCGCACACAGCCACGCCCAGCTAATTATTTTGTATTTTAGTAGAGATTGGGTTTCATCGTGTTGCCCAGGATGGTCTTGAATTCTTGAGCTCAGCCAATCCGCTCACCCTGGCCTCCCAAAGTGCTAGGATTACAGGTGTGAGCCACCACACCTGGCTGGGTGGTTGGTTTTCACAGTAATTATCACAAACTGATCTTCTATCACTGATTGATTTACTATTTCTTTTTATCCCTCCTTCCAAAATGAACTCCATAAAGATAAGAATTTTGTCTCGTTAGCCATTATCCCCAGGGCTCAGCGCAGTTCTTGATAAATAAAAACAACATTATCATTTGTAGTCTGCTATTTGCTAAGCACTGATCTGAGTACTTTACATCAATGAACTCACTTCATCTTCACAATAACCTATAATGGGTAATAGGCAGTCTTATTATCCCTATTTTACAAAAGAAGAAACTGAAGCAGAAAAGTTAAGGAACTTGCCCCAGGTCACACAGCTAGTAAACAGCAGTGCCAGAATTCACATTCAGCAGATTTGGCATCAGATGGAGGGGTAGATGGATAAAAGGTTGAACACATGGATGACTGATGGATAGAACACAAAGAGACAACTTCTAGTTTACCCAACTGAGGATGGAGACCTGGGCTGCATTCACCTTGGGAGCCTTTGTGGCTACCAGCCAGCCTGCCTCTCCTGATGATTTATTTTATCTCAACACCTGATGTTTCCATCCAAAGTCCTGATATTATTCTCCTCATTTTACTAATGAGGATGCACACGCTCAAAGAGGCAAATGGATTTGTCCAAGGTCATAAGGCTGTGGCAGGTATCTCTGACTCCAGAGTTCTTCCCACTGTATGGCATTCCAGCAACCTCAGGGGGCTCACGCTGTACTGATTTCTCCCAGGGTTGGGGCTGGCTAAAGAAAGACTTCCCAAGATTGAAAAGGAAATATACTGGGAAGAGCTGAACTCAGAATCAGGACCACTGCTGCTTCAGTGCTTCCACTTCCGATCTGATCAGCTTTGGGCAGGTCACTTCCTCTTTTTTTTTCTTTTTTCTTTTTTGAGATGGATTCTCGCTCTGTCGCCCAGGCTGGAGTGCAGTAGCACAATCTTGGCTCACTGCAACCTCTGCCTTCCTGGTTCAAGCAATTCTCCTGCCTCAGCCTCCTGAGTAGCTAAGATTACAGGTGCATGCCACCACGCCCAGCTAATTTTTGTATTTTTAGTAGAGACAGGGTTTCACCATGTTGGCCAGGCTGGTCTTGAACTCCTGACCTCAGGTGATCCACCTGCCTTGGCCTCCCAAAGTGCTGGGATTACAAGTGTGAGCCACCACACCCGGCCACTTCCTCTTTCTGAGCATCAGTTTCCTCATGTGTCAAATAGGGATGAGAGACCCCGTCCTCCACATCAGAGGAAGGCCATGGAGATCAAGGCTATTATAGAGAATGGAAGGACTTTGAGATACAAAAGTTAACGTCCTGGGCCAGGCACGGTGGCTCATGCCTGTAATCCCAGCACTTTGGGAGGCCAAGGCAGGTGAATCACTTGAGGCCGGGAGTTCAAGACCAACCTGGCCAACATGGTGAAACTTTGTTCCTAGAAAAAACACAAAAATTAGCCAAGCGTGGTGGTGCGTGCCTGTAATCCCAGCTACCTGGGAGGCTGAGGCAGAAGAATTGCTTGAAACTGGGAGGCAGAGGTTGTAGTGAGCTCGATCGCACCACTGCACTCCAGCCTGGGCAATAGAGTGAGATTCTGTCTCAAAAATAAATTAAGAGCCGGGCGCAGTGGCTCACACCTGTAATCCCAGCACTTTGGGAGGCTGAGGCGGGTGGATCACCTGAGGTCAGGAGTTCGAGATCAGCCTAACCAATATGGTGAAGCCCTATCTCTACTAAAAATACAAAAATTAGCCAGGCATGGTGACATGCTCCTGTAGTCCCAGCTACTCGGGAGGCTGAGACAGGAGAATTGCTTGAACCTGGGCAGCAGAGGTTGCAATGAGCTGAGATCATGCCACTGCACTCCAGCCTGGAGACAGAGCAAGACTCCATCTCAAAAAAATAAAATTAGATAAATAAATAAAAAGTTAATATCCTGCTGGATACAGAGGAGACTATGTTATAGATGCTTATGACATGTACACAAGAAGCATGTCTTTGCATGCATAGGCACAGCAGTGAAACAACATGAGAACACACACAGCCACATGTATCGTGCAAGCAAGGCTGTCTCTTCTAAACCCTGCACACCGATGACACCAAAGACTGTTGCCCAGGTGTTCTTGGAAATTCTGAACCAGGTAAGAGAGGAGATGGGGGGCAGGGGAGGGAGGAGACACCAGAACACCAAGAGACTCCCAGGCAGAAAAAAAGTCTCTTGTTTTGAATGATGTTTTTAAAAATCAGTTACTAAGACAACTCTTTCTTTCTGGGAAGTCAGGGGACATGTCTCTCCCATCTCCCTACAACCATGTCGCCTGGGTTGTTAGTCTCCATGTGCACCCCCAGATCCACGACCTGCTTGAAGAAGCAGGAGGCTGGCCCATTGGACTGTCCCTTGAGCTCCCTTGCCTCCTGGCTTCTGGTTCCATTTGGCCAATAGAAGGCACTGGCAGGGGCCGGGCACAGTGGCTCACGCCTGTAATCCCAGCATTTTGGGAGGCCAAGGTGGGTGGATGACTTGGGGTCAGGAGTTTGAGACCAGCCTGGCCAACAAGGTGAAACGCTGTCTCTACTAAAAATATAAAAATTAACTGGGTGTGGTGGCAGGCGCCTGTAGTCCCAGCTACTAGGGAGGCTGAGGCAGACCTGGGAGGTGGAAGTTGCAGTGAGCCAAGATCATGCTACGGCACTCCAGCCTGGACAACAGAGAGAGACTCTGTCTTAAAAAAAATAATAAAGAAGAAGGCATTGGCAGGAATTCAGAAGGTGGAAGGAGAGAGATCCTAGGTGTATCTTCCCCAATTTCTCTCTCTGTGGTCCTGGTGGTGGCTGAGCCCCTCTGCGACAGCTCCCTGCCCACCTCTACCGGTCACGGAATTCAGGTAACACCACTTCCTCCTGCTCATTCAGGCCGAGAGCTGGTAATGCCTTCTGTCACTGTTAGTTGTGGGTGCCTCACCATCCCGTGTGGGTTCCCCTCACCATGCTCACACCTTTATTAACATCTCCTCAGGTGAAGCATCTGAATAGAATTCTGTTTCCTGTCAGAATCTGACTGATCCACCACCTGATGCTCATTTAGGATAAGGGGAGCCTGAGAAGAAGCAGAATAGGCTAAGAAGTCAAGGAAGGCAAGGGAACCATAAAGGAAGCCCCTTAACCTCTTTGTGCCTCAGTTTCTTCATCTGTAAAGTCATGATGATAAACTTACATACCTCACAGGCTTACTGTGAAAATGGAATCAGATCATGCCTGTAAAACACTAAACACGTACCAGAATATTAGAAATATTTGCTCCAGAAATATTACTCTCCAATTAAGTCCAAAGACTAAAATGTTAACAATAGCCTTCCCTTGGAGAAGGAAATAGGGGCCTTTTTCTCTGTATTTTTCAATTTTCTACTATGAGCATGTATTACTTTCGGAGTCAGAAAAGAAAAAAGAAGAATTACAAGAAAAAAATACCAGAAACAGTGCCTATTAGGGCTTATTCTTTCTCTCACTTGCTGGAGATGATGTGACTTCCCAAGGGGATTTTCCCAGTATGGAACACTCACTTCCTTGAGTGATAATGTCTGCATGGACGTGAATGAAAGGATGGAGGGTACAGGCTGAGAGAGCTGCCTCTGAGACCTCAGGCCACTTTCACAGCCAGGCCAAAAGGATCAAAAAGGGAGCTGGGTCTGCAGTCATCCTGTCTGGTGCTTGGATTTGTACATGGCAGTGGGGAAATGGCAATTTGTCAGAGGCTTGCAGTACCCACGGACACCACTTTAGACCAAACAATGTGAAAAGGCCACCACCCATCAGCCTTGGCTTCTTGCCCAAAAGCTTCATGGGCCACCGGGGAGCCTCAGGCTGATGTGCAGTGGTGGGCTGGGGACCACGTGACAGCACAGAACTGCAGAGTAACAGCATCAAAATGGAGAAATGCGTCCCATCTGGCCCATCTGGCCCATCCTGATGACGCTGCAGAAGGCAGAGAGAGACCTCCCGCTAGCAGGGTATCCTCTGAGAGCCGGGCAACGTGCTGGCTGTCTTTTGGGCTTTATCTTATTTGAGCTGCACAGGGGCCACACGGAGTAGGTGAGCTTATTTCCCAGGCGGCTTAGTGGCCAAGGCCACATGGCTAGTCAGTTTCAAGGAGAGCCAGGACTAGGACTCAAGTCTGCTGGCTCACAGTCCAGTGCTCTCCCCACTCAATGCTGCTACATCCCACGACCTCCAACTTGCTGTAAGCCATATAACCAAAGCTACTGTTGCTCTGGATGTAGAAATAATAACGGCAGTATCAATCCCTCCCACGTGCAGGGCACTTTACAATTTAAAGGATCTTTTTATAATCATTTCGCTTGGACCTCACCAATTAGCCACTGTTGAGAGTGGGCAGGAAACAGCAGTTACAGACATGGGCTTAGGAGCCAGAGCTGGAATCCTGATGCCACAGGCTTGGTGACCTTGGGCAGGTTACTTAACCTCTATTGAGAAGACTATCCCCTGCATCTCCAAGGTGTACAGTGAGAATTAAATGAGATAGGCAGGGTGTGGTGGCTCACGCCTGTAATCTCAGCACTTTGGAAGGCCAAGGTGGGAGGATTGCTTGAGCCCAGGAGTTTAAGAGCAGTCTGGGCAACAGAGAGAGACACTGTCTTTACACTGCGCCACCCCCAAATTAGCCGGGCATGATGGGGTGCACCTGTAGTCCCAGCTACTCAGGAGGCTGAGGCAGGAGGATCACTAGAGCCTGGGAGTTTGAGGTCACAGTGAGCTGTGACTATGCCACTGCACTCCAGCCTAGGTGATAGAGTGACAGGCTGTCTTTAAAAAAACAAGAATAATGGCCAGGCGCAGTGGCTCACGCCTGTAATCCCAGCACTTTGGGAGGCCGAGGCAGGCAGATCACCTGAGGTCAGGAGTTCAAGACCAGCCTGGCCAACACAGTGAAACCCTGTCTCTACTAAAAATACAAAAATTATCCAGGCAGGTGGCACGTGTCTGTGATCCCAGCTACTCGGGAGGCCGAGGCAGGAGAATTGCTTGAACCGGGGAGGTGGAGGTTGCAGTGAGCTGAGATCCTGCCATTGCACTCCAGCCTGGGCAACAGAGCAAGACTCCATCTCAAAAACAAAAACAAAAAAAAACCCAAAAAACAAACAAACAAAAAAATAAGAATAAAATAAAATAAAAAGAAAAAATAAAAAACAGATAATGCACATGAAGCTTGCTCTAGCACAGTATCTGACGTATGGTAGATACTCAGTGGCAGCAACGGCTCTGATCACCACCAGACAGATGGACAAACTGAGGTACAGAGAAGGTAAAAAGCTTGTCCAAGGACAGTCTGGGTGTGGGCAGCTGCACAGCCCAAGCAGCAGCTTAGAGCATCCTAAGAGAATTTGAAAATTTCCTAGGAGAGCTCCATACTGGGTGGGTGAAAGAAGGGGTCTCCCTGGGACATCACCACCTTTTGAGGGTGACAGAGAGATGGCCTCCTCCAAGACCAGTCCCCCCAGGCTCCAGTGAGAAGAGGAGGGAGGGAACAGGAGAAGGAAGAAGCAGCAGACCTTTGAGGGCAACTCTCACGGTCTCATGGTTTCTGACTCCTCTCACTTGATTTTCATTAATTGTCTAAATACTGTTAGAGTTCAGTTAGCGTTACTTAGAATACCGTAAAATTGGAAACAACTTCAAATGTCAATCAACGGGGGCTGGCCAAATTAGCTAGGGTTTATCCATTAAAAATTTAATTATGAAAGTATAACATACCTATTGCAAAAATTTTTGAGATAGATTTTGTATCTACTGACAAAAAAAGATGTCAATGTGTAGTTACATGAAAAATGCAAGTTGTAAAACAATAATGCAATGTATGATCCCATTTTGGTTTGTATGTTTATGTTGGTATAGAAAATATCCTGGAAGGATACACGACACGCTGTTATTAGCTATGACTGGAGAGTAGGATTTGTTTGGGGATCTAAGAGGAGAATATACTTTTTCTCTTTTTTCTTTTTTTTTTTTTTTGTGACGGAGTCTCGCTCTGTCACCCAGGCTGGAGCGCAACGGAGCAATCTCGGCTCACTGCCCTGCAACGTCTGCCTTCCAAGTTCAAGAGATTCTCTTGCCTCAGCCTCCTGAGTAGCTGGGATTACAGGCGCCAGCCACCATGCCCGGCTAACTTTTTGTATTTTTAGTAGAAACGGGGTTTCACCATGTTGGCCGGGCTGTTCTTGAACTCCGGACCTCAGGTGATCCACCCGCCTCAGCCTCCCAGAGTGCTAGGATTATAGGCATGAGCCACCGTACCCGGCCTACACTTCTGAATTATTAGATTTTCCACAAATTTTTTTTTGTAATTAAAACTAAAGAAAAGTAAATATAACAGTAAAGAAATATTTGTTTTTCTGTTTTGTTTACTTCCCATATGCTTGCTGGAACTCCATTTTCTGCCTGTTTTCTTCCAATCTGTATCTATGTTCATACCTAATTTTATACCATTGTAATATGAATACTGATAATCTTATGGGTCTTCTTTCCCATTTAACATTAATTGTATCAGACCATTAATGACATCACATCATGACATCATCATCATCTCCATTAATGTTCATGGATACCCTACTATGTACTAGTTACCATGCCAAGATGTTTACATGCCTTAACTTATTCAATCTTGATGACAACCCTAAAACCAGGTACTTGGACTATCCACATTATAGCTGGGCAAATTGGGGCTTTGAAAGATTAATTAACTTGCCAATGCCTCACAGCTAGTAAAAACAGAAAGAAGACTTAAGCCCTGTTCTATGCAAGTACCACGTCCTCACTGGGAACCTCTCTGTCCTATTCCCCTCGAAGATAGTGAGTGGTTAGTGAGAAGAATGTGGCAAGTAGGGAATAGCAAGAATATGGCAGGCACTATGTCTTACAACTTGAGTGACCTTGATCAAGTCACTTCCCCTCTTGATTAGTTCACTCATTCTTTCATCGGACAAGTATTTGCAAACCACTGAGCAACATGCTGTGATGAAACAATGAATAAAATGCGAACTCTGCCTTCAAGGAGACTGCAGTCTAGTGTCATTCTCTTCAAACACAGAAAGGATCTAGCCCCAGCCCCACCTCTGTCGCAGGGCAGTCATAAGCACAAAATGAATCAAGGATGCAAAAGAGCTTTGCAATTGCACAGCTCCATCCACTGCAAGCAGTTTTTCTGTGGGTGTTCACCACTGCATATTATTTTATCCAGTGGATGTTCCAAAGCTTTCCCAATCATCTTCCTATTGTTGGACACTTAGTCCCAATTTACTGCTATTATAGAGGAAGCTCTGATGGGGATTTATTCAAAAGAAATAATTCAAAGGAAAAACAGGCCAGATGTGCAAAAAAGATGCTACCCAATCTTTCAAATGACTAAAGGGAGACCAGCCCTTCTCAAACTCACCAGGCTTCAAACAGAATTCCTGACCGTGTGGCCTTACCAAGCTCCTCCTTCTCCAACCTGGCGAACCACCCACTACCGGAGGGACACCTTAGTGAGTGCCAATCTTGCTCCCTCCCCAGCCCTCCAAGTCCCCACCGTTAAGGTTTCTCCTGTAAGATCACATCCACCCTCTCCTGTGGATCATACGGTTGCCAAAGGGACCTTCCCAAAACACAGTTCTGTCATGCTCCTCAGCAGACTGAAATCCTGCAAACGTTCCTAGAGCATCCCGGCTCATGTCAAGTCGAAACACCTTGGCCTGACATTTAAGAGAGACAGAAGGGGGAGAGAAGTAATGTTTACTGAGTTCCTGCAATGTGTTAGCATAACACTAGGTGCTTTATGTAACAACCACAACATGGTCCCTATGAGACAGGCATGTTTATCTACATTTTACAAATGAGGAAACTGAGGTTCGGGCCAGCTGAGTGATGTGCCCAAGGCCACATAGCTAATACAATGCACTGCTGTGACTACAGCCTATGTCTGGTGGATTCCAGAGCTCCATCAAAAACCCAAACACAAGGTGACTTTCTGAGTCACCTCCCAGCTCACACTCTGCCACACACACTATCTGTTCCACGTACATTAGACCGCCCACTCTTCTTCAAAGGCATTCCTATTTCCTTCCCCTCTGACCTGGGGAAGTGGGTGCCCTTCCCCCTTCAACCATCAAAATCTGACTTGGCCTTCAGTGCCCAGCTCAAAGGTCCCCGTCTTCTTGAAGCCTCCCCTGAGCACCAATATAGGAATCCATGCTGAGCCTATGCAATAGCACACTCTTTACTTTTAGTGTGTCATGTCTGCATCTCTCCCAGCCAGACTGGGAGGCCTTTGAGGAGAGGGATGCATCTGACTGAGTGACTATTTCAACTTGAACAAAACAGAGTACGGCCTCTGAGAAACTACAGGCTGCCTGGCATGGCCTTCAGGAATATGGCTCTGACCCACACTGCCTAGGTTTGAATCCTGACTCCCCCACAACCTAGCTGTTTGACCTTGAACAACTGTCTAAGCCACAGCTCCATCAATCTGTAAAATGGGAAGAATAATAACTCCTATACCTCATCTACACCTCATAGGGCTTTGTGAAGAATGTATGAGTTGTACATGGAAGCCCTTAAAACTGGGCCTGGCACATAATAAATGCTCAATAAATGTTAGCTGTTACTATTCTGATCTACAAGTCTCCAGCCCACAAAGGAAGCAGTGCCAGCCTGCTCCACCCCCACCCATCCACCAAGGCTCAGCTCCCTGCCAACAGGGCCTCCTCAGCCCAGTCCCCACTGTGGCCTCGGGATGTGTCCAGGGCCAGCCCATCTTCCCTAAAAGCCAATGGGAGCAGGGAGTCTGGTGTTTCCCCACTTCTGGGGGACCCTGGCCAGGAAGGAGAAGCCCAAGGCTAATCCTTCTCTGAGGGCTCCTAGTCAGTACCTATCTACCCCTACCCCTCAGGACTATAGTAATATTCAGTCCACAAAGCCACCCTTGCCTTGCCAGACACACACACACACACCTCACACACCTTTCCACCTGGACCAGCCCTGGCCTACCAATGAATTGCCTGGCTCCACTGGACACCAACCTGGTACTTCCAGACATTGCCCCCAGTAAATGTCATGGTAGAAAGAAGGGCTCTAGACTGAGACCACCCCACACTTTCCAGCTGTGTAACTTCAGTCTGGTGACATAACCTCTCTGAGCCTCAGTTTCTCCTCTGTAAAAAGTGGATAATTAATCGCACCTATCTGATAGGGTTACTGTGAAATGACTCAAAGCACTTCTTGCAGTACGTGGCATACAGTAAGTTTCAATAAATACCATCACTTGGATTGTGTAATCATTGGTATTTATCTCCAGGCAGAGATGATCATCCCCCTCGCCCTTTTTTTTCTTTGAGATAGAGTCTCGCTCTGTCTCCAGGCTGGAGTGCAGTGGCACGATCTCGGCTCACTGCAACCTCCGCCACCTGGGTTCGGGCGATTTTCCTGCCTCAGCCTCCCGAGTTGCTGGGGCTATAGGCGTGCACCGCCACGCCCAGCTAATTTTTGTATTTTTAGTAGAGACAGGGTTTCACCATGTTGGCCCGGATGGTCTTCATCTCTTGAACTTGTGATCTGCCCGCCTCAGCCTCCCAAAGTGCTGGGATTACAGGCGTGTGCCACCGCGCATGCCTGTGTCCCCTTTTAACAAATGGGACAGAGAAGCCCAGAAAGGGGCTCTTAGGGAAGTGCTAACAAGCACCTCCCCCCACATCCTGAAGTCGGAAAACTCTCTCTGTTGCCCCCTGGAGGCTCAGGCCAGAACACCCCTGGGCACCTGGCATCCTCTCAGCTGTATGCACTTCCAAGAGGGTCCAGGGCCACCGTCGGCCCTTTCTCTCAGCCCTGGCCTCTCCTGCTCACCTACTGAGGGGGCAAGGGCTGGGAGGCCAACATAATGCCCCTCCTAAGGGATCAGGTAGACTCAGGCTCCAGGCTACAATGCCTAGCCCCTGGCAGAGTCCTGTCTATAGCACAGCCACCTCAGCAGGGAAGCCAGCATCTGAGCTGCAAGAGCCCCAGAACAAGAGGTGGAAGACCTGGGTACATTAGTGCTGACTCCCCCGTTCAGCTGCTTGGTGACCTTGGCCAAGTTACTCTTACTCTGTAGGCCCCATTCAACCTTTCAATATCGACTGAGTGAGGACTACCTGACCAAGCATTGTTTTCATGCAGGATTCTACGGAAGAAGCTCTTCAAGAAGCTCACAGGGCTGAGCCCAGGAGGACTGGACTGTCACATAGCCCAGGAAGGGCTTTAATAGGAACAATGCCCTCTGTACTGATCTCCTCCAGGACTGCCTTGAGGTGCCCCTGAAATCCCAGGGACTGTGCTCTGCATGCCACAAATACTGTGCCTGGGTTGCCAGGCAGGCATGACCTCAGGCTGGCCAGGAGAAGCCAGCTCCATCCCTGCACGGAGCTGGCAGAGCTTTCCTGGGCCACGGTGGCTCACAGAGGAGGCTGGCACAGGCTGCCTCTGCCGCAGGCTCCATCTGGAGGAATGGGTGGGCAGAGAGGCACACAGCTGCCTCTATTCTCCACACCCTTGCCCGGGACAGGAGGCACTGAGTCTTCCAGGAGCTGCAGAGGGCACCATCCAGGCCCCAGATCTTGACCTGGCTCAACTGCCACTGATTCTGGAAGGCTCCTAATGCTGGGGGGGGGGGTGGGGGGCGGGGTGGGAATGAAGCCAAGCCGCTGGACTCCGCACAGCCCTGGAGAGGTCCTAAATCCGGCCGTCTCACATTCCCACCTTTGGGTGCAGAGGAGGTGCTATGCAGATCCAGAAGTGAATGTGGGAACACGTGGTACTCTCTCCCCCACCAATGCATCCTCAGAGCTCCGAGGGAAAAGCAACGACGATGGCTGGCAGCTGAGGGAGAGACCAGCATCCCCAGAACTCCCTTTTGGTCCTTGTCTAGGCTTCAAGGTCTCCATGGACCACTTTGAGCCATATAGGTCTGCCAGTCAGTGGCCTCTGCACCCAGTAAGTACCCCAGTGGCTGTAGACATTGGTCCCCCATGCCTATCCCTGAGACCCCAGCCTCTCGGGCCCTTGGACCTCCCTAAGTGTGAAGGTGCCAGACACAAGTGGGAAACACAAGCCCTCTCCCTCTGATCAGGGGACAGTCACTGGCCAGGACAATGCCAGGCCAGAACCGCAGAAGTCCTAGAGCTAAGATCCCTGCTAGCAGCTCTGAGGTACTTGGAAGGGAGACGGAAGGGGAGGCAAGCCCAGAGCGGGGAAGGGTCTGTAACCAGAGTGAGGAGAGATGAGGGCAAGGGCTCGCCAGCATCCCAGGCTCCAGCCAAGAACTCCTCCTGCAGCGTCCGAAGCAGGAGAAATCCAAAGAGCCCTTGGCCTCTGGAGGCGGCAGCAGGAGTGCTCTCCGAAAAGAGAGTGGGCCAGCCGGTGGGAGCCCGGCGCCCACCCACCGCTCATCCTACAGCAGGACCAACCCCCCGCCACCCTCCAGCCTCTGGATCCTCTCTCCAGGCCTTGGAGGAGGCTGCAGACCGGTAGGTAGGGAGGAACAGCGAGACCCTCCCCCACACTGGCCAGGGGACCAACAGCCTGAAAACTCAGTTCTCGGCCTCGCCCCCGTTCCTCCCCAGGGCTGGAGGCTGGGCCTAGATGTTGCAAGCCCCCGGCCCCGAGAGCCACCTGATCCCCCCATGTGCCTACCTGGGCCCGGGGGTCCCCATGTCGGGCAGGTTGGGCGAGGGGCGGCCCCCTCGGTTCCTCTGGCAGGCAGGCCGCGGGGCGGGGCGGCGCGGGGTCGCGGCGGGCTCTGCGGAGCAGCCTGTTCGGCGACACCCCCGCCCGCTGATGGATGCCGACTGCAGCAGCGGCGGCGGCGGCGGCGGCTCGGCGTGCGCCGGGGGCTGGGCACGGTGCCCACAGCCCCGGGCCTGGCGCCCGACGCGCGGCCAGCCCCCGCCCCCGCCCCGGCCTCGGAGCCCAGCCCAGGGGCGGCCGCCGCTCGCGCCTGCCTCCCAGCTCGCGGCGGCCCTGCCCCTGCCTCCGCCTCCTCTCTGCCTGTCTCCTCTACCACCACCACCCCGCGCCCCGCCCTCTCTCTCAGACTCCTAGGCCACCTTCTCCCGGTCCCTGCTACACGGGCAGTTCCCAGACCACTGCGGGACTATGCAGCAGGGGGGCCTCTCGAGCGCCCCGGCTGCCCCCACCCTGGTCCTAGCCAGCTCCGGGCCTCCTCGCTCTCGCCAAGCCCTCCTGGGGGCTCAGCAGCGAGAGAGGGAGGGGGAGGAGAGAAGAGGGGGATGGATCCCTGACTCAGAAGGGGTGACTCAGCCTCAGTGGGCCTCCCATCCCACCGGAGCCGGATCCCCTCACCACCCCTGCAGCACAGCGACAGGGCAGAACCCGCCTAGGACTCGGCGTCCTCCCCCACTGGGAGGAGGTATTGCAACTGTCTCCTGGGAATCCTCTGTGCCTCTGAGTGTGTCTAGAGGGTGTCTATGTGTACATTTGTCCACATGTGCCTTGGTGACAATGACAGTAAGTGTAACAGTGAGCCCAGGGACCTATTGGGGATGGGGCCTGTGTACAGGCACGCTTGCTGTATGCGTCTGAGCACAGGCTGAGTGTGCACCTGAGCTCCAGGAAGGGGCAGGGGATGGCCAAGCGGCTTGTGGCAGAGATCATGGCTCAAAACCAAGCTAAGCCATGCTCCTCCCCTCCAGGAGCACTGTTACCCGCTCAAAAAACCAGTCCAACCACTGCAGCACCTCCATCTCACGCAATCCAAAGGTGGGGACCTCAAGCCGCAGAGGACTCTGGGAGGGAGAGGGCCTGGGTTCCAGCCCAGCTCTGCCACTGGCTCAGTAAGTACCCTTGGGCAAGTTGTTCCATGCTCTGGGCCTCATTTGCAAATGATGAAAGGGCTGGACGTTCCTATCTCTAGGGTCGCTAGTTCATGGCGAAGGCATAGAGAGAATGGTGGGTAACCGCAGCATGATCTCCAAAGATTCTGTCCATGGATCCACTGCAATCCATATGACCGCGACCCCCCAGTCACCACCCCCACACCCAGGCATACACAACTATTCATTCATTCTTCACGTCATTCCTAAGTACCTACCATGTGCTGGCCATAGTTCTCCTTACCACAGAATCCACTGCCCTGGGAAGCACAGAGGTCCCAAGCTGGGAAGTAGCCTCGATGTGAGCTGAGCCCTCCATCCTTCCCTGCGTGATTCCCTCAGTATCAGCCTCACCAGTGGGCTCTCCATCTCTGCTTGTCACACACTATAGAGCCAGGCACCTTCCTCCCCCAACTCCTCCCTCCCAGTGTGCTGCTCCATCACGGTGATCTTCTACCCTGGGTCCTCATATGCACTCTAGGGCCTCCAGAGAATGAGGCTATGCCCTCTCCTCAGCACCCTTTAGAGAACTCAAGATACAACTGCGTCCCTTTGTACCATGCCCAAAGTAAGCCTTCTCTTCTCCAACTTAAACCTCCTTCATCAGGTGTCTTTAGACACAGCTTCCGGTGCCTTCACTCCCCCTGCTCACCAGGTTCAGCAGCGGATGAAGAGCAGAGAGCAGAATGAAGCCAGCTCTTCCCAGTCCTAGAGAACAGGACCACCCTCCAGACAGAAGGTGGGAAGACAGACAAATCTGTCCGGGCGGACTGACAGAAGGACCAGTGTCCTGCTTGGCAGCCTTCTGTACAAATCCTGTCCTTTGCCTTTGGACTTCTCATCCCCAGGCCTTTCAAATTCACTTCTTCCCAGGAGTTCCCAAGGGAGACTCACACAGGCCCCTGGGGCTGTGGCCTTGGGCAAGTCACTTTGCCACACAAGGTGCTCTGTTTGAGTTTAGCTCACCACACATTTATTTAAATGAATGAGTGAAAGGACCAATAAAACTCAGGAGTTATACCAGATGAATTTATTGTTTCAGATGCACAGCTGCTAAGAGATTCTTGACTGCCTGCCTTCAAGTATTTTGATTCCAAATAGGCTCAGTCTCCCCTGCTGGCTGAGCCTTCCCAATCGTGGGCTCCCGTGGGCAGGAGGCTCTGGGCTGCATGGCCAAGGCTCTCTCTGTTCCTCTTAGTTCAACTCTCCTTCCCTGGCCGTCTCCCTTTCCTTCCTTCCCCCAGGCTGAAGCCCTCCCCACTCCTCCCCTGGGGCAGGGCCACTTTCCCACCCTCCTCAACCAGATGGAGCCTCTCACTTTCCCAGGAGAATCCAGGCTACACTCCAAAGACCGAGGCAGGATGTTCCCAGACATCATTCTGCATTTATACCCAAAGGGCTCAATTCACTTCAGGTCATTGAGACCACACAGAAAATGAGGCTTCTGCTATTTTCATTATTTTGATTATTATTATTATTCACTAACATTTCTATTAGCACTTTCCAGTTTGCAAAATACTTTTGTGTGTCATCTGGACAGCATCTTGTGAGATAATATCATCCCTCATCTTTTTTTTTTTTTTTTTTTTTTTTTTTTTTTTTTTTT